>NC_052537.1:28587941-28893119 GCF_016699485.2 Gallus gallus | reverse complement strand
CACAACTTTCCTGTAAGCCCTTCACCAGGATCAGTAAATCACTCAGAAAAAGCACAGTGAGGCCCACTCCATTACTCAGGCACTGAAGAACACTGGCTAGAGACAGCAGATCCATGAATGTGCACGTTAGCTTTAAAACTATTTATAGAATCTATTGATTTGGTAGATGATGCTGGAACACTGAGGCTGGACTGCCTGTGCATGCACACATACCTTACCACACTAATGTGACATA
Organism: Gallus gallus; assembly: GCF_016699485.2. Classification (NCBI taxonomy): domain Eukaryota; kingdom Metazoa; phylum Chordata; class Aves; order Galliformes; family Phasianidae; genus Gallus; species Gallus gallus. Next base: position 28,892,884 of record NC_052537.1, on the reverse strand, counting down.
ACGAGCTAATCAAAGCAACACAAATGATTTTGTTAGTTACATATGTGAGCCTCCCACACTGTTTTATTTCATAAATGAAAATGAAAGGAGATGGGATGGACACAAGCTGCTGTATATTCAAGAGAAAGGGGCTATTAAAGGAAGTTTTGCTAAGGCTGGCACAATGCACAGGACTCCACTGGCTCCAATAAATAATATTTTAGCTGCTGGAAAAAAATAAAAGAAATCCACCCTACAAATAAGGCTTGCTTCATAAAATGTAATTTGGAAGAAACAGAGTCATGAGGGAGATCCACACGAGCTGAAGGCAGATACACCCGGAGAGCAGGAGGGAGCTGGGCAGAGATGGGAAGCTGGCAGCAGGTTGGCAGCTGCCCTCTTGCAGGAACGTTCTGAATGATTCCAGTTGTCATTACCTCAAGGAAGTTTTCACTTGGATAGCATAAATATTACATATTTTTAAAGATGAAAGCGGCAAAGAATCTGGCTTGAAATTTTCCTTTCTTCCATACAAAAGCAGCAGTCATTAAGTAGACTGCTCATGGGCTGCAAAGAGATAAGTCAATCTGCCACGCTGCGACCTCAGGAGTCATAACTGTGGATCTCATTCATGTAACACCAAGCTGTGCTTTTAGAACAGCAGCTTTGACCCTTTGTGACTCCAAATATTTTGGCTGTGAAACCTCCCTAGGGTGCTTCATATATAAATATTAAGGTGCCAAGAAAAAGAACCAGTCATAACTAAGCAAACAATTAAGATTAAAAAAATTACATAGAATGTCATGTGCTTTTATCTATATTTAACATTCCATTAGGAAAACTTCTTTTAAAGGCTCAATATTAGCTTTAATTTTAAAGTGGTATTTAAGCTACACAACTGTATTCAGCAAATTGTGCACATGGAAGGGGACTGGAATAACGCACAGTTCAGCACTAATAAATAACGTTCCCTGGAGAATTGAGCATTTCAGGCCTTTTTGGAAACACACGTGAGATGGAACACTCATATGCTATGTGAATATAACGTAGGTTGCTCTGAAAGTAATGCCTGCTCTTTATTTCCATGGAAACTACAACAGACTCCAAGAGCACAATCATGCTATTTGATAGAGCAAATTCTCAGCTATAAAACACTATTTTCCAGCATAGTCACCATTATCTGCTATGCATTTTTACTAGTGATGAACAGGAGCCTGAATCACACTTGTCAAAATGTGAACCAGTGGAGGTGACCCACTGCCACCACAGCTGGAATGCACCACCCATCACCTCACTGTGCTCACATCCACTGTTTGGTCTCCACACACGTTCACAAGCACCAAAGACTGCCAGTGGGCGCCATTTTTTCCACATGGAGGAATGAAATGGCACACTTTTGCTTCCTGCACACTTCCATGTCAGACACCATTGTCAGACTGCCCCTCTGCTGCCATCTGTTACACAACAGCAAGAAGTAACAGGATATTGGTGGGAAGGTTCCCACCAGCTCCCAGCCCTGTTCCTGCAGCCAGATCAGCCTGCAGAAACCCACTGACTGCAACAAAATCGTCAGTTTGCAAACACTGAAAACAAACAGAAATTTGTGCTGTGAAAAGGTAAAGAAAATGCAAACTGACAATTTCTTATTACTCAGAGGTAATGAAGTTACGATTCAGGCGTACAGAATGACAATGAATCAAAGCCCCAGCCCCAGCTGGAGAATTCACGACTTCTGGAACACGAACAGTAAAACCCTTAATGAGATGAGGACCGTGGATAAAACTGCTGCTTCAGAAATGCCCTGAGCACCCGCAGTTACCCAATTAGTGATCTGGCAGCAATGCGAGTGCATCCGGCTCCACAGAAGAAAAATAAATATTTAACATATGTAAACTCACTGACTGCTCATTGAACACCACCTGAATGAAACGGGAATACCTTACAATAAATTCACCCTCAGTCTTGTTGTCTTTCTCCACATCTCTGTGAAGATTAAAGAGCAAAAGTAAGGTCTAAATTAAGAGCCGCAAGTTTTCTTTGAATATCTTTGTATGTTTACTGTCGCCATCAGAGTACTGCAAATAACTATGCCTAAAATACAATTTATGAGTGAGGAAATGCACATGATGCTGCAAATCCCTACATCTCCTGCTGGGCTTGTTTGGGAGGTAGGGAAAAGCATTCTCCACTTCTCTTCCAGTTGCAGCTTTGCTTCTCAGAGGAACAGGAGCATAGCGCCTCTGCTGCCCTTCACCAAGAGAGATACCATAAGGCAACGGCAGAGAATCAAAGCAGCAAAGGATCATGTGAGTTGGAAGAGACCTTTAAAGGTCCTCTGGCCCAGCTCCCCTGCACTGAATGCTCTTGGATAGTTCCTAGAACTGTGGGGTTGGGTCACACACCGCTGGGCAGCTCTGCCTGCTACCATCCTACAAACAACTGCTTACAACTGTGCCACCAAACCCCCAAAACGTGTTTGACCTTCCCCTTCCCTTCCGGCTGCCAGCATGGCAGTCTTGGTGAGTTCAGAGCAATGATGAGCTGCTCTACATCTCATTAAACATCCCTGCAGCTATTCAGAATTGCTGATCTGTGTCAGCTGCTGCTCAGGCAGTGAGCTGGCTGCCATCAGTGGCTGTCTGCTGCAGGAAAACAGCACTGGAACACACCTGACTTAAAATGATGAGGTTCTCAGGACACAGCTTCTCACTATAAGAATAATAAAAAGAAAATGTAGTCCAGGTGAAACAATGGGATGCATAGAAGAAAGATACCAGCAGCCACCAAGCTGATCCTACAGCCATGAACTGCTCTCCCTGTGTGCCAGCTCTGCAGGACCAGGTTTGCACACGTGCTCTCTGCCAGCAGATCCTGATGCACTGAACTCAAAAGGAAGAAAACTTCACAGAGGTAATGTTCTCCTCCAGCAGCACTGAAGCCAGGACAACCCTCCAGATCTCCAAACCTGCAGTACCACTGCTCTGCACACTGCAGCAGCTGGCAGAATTTCCTCACAACCCCGTAGGAATTTGCCACTTAAGGCATTTATTGTTTCATGCACAGCATCCACAGCAATGAGCTTTTGATTAATCATATGGTGATTAATTACCTGCTCGCTTTATGGATCCATTTCAGCAGAGCAATCAGGTTCTCACAGCAGCACGTTCCCAAGTTCTGAGGTTGGCCAATTATCTGTCACAGCCGCATGTGCGGCGTATTTCTGTGCACATTCCTCAGATGTTTAGATTATAGCCTCAGAGTGCTAGCACAAAAGCCATAAAAGTCAGCCCAAGAACACACCAACAGCACGGTCAGCCCCATGCAGTAAGACTTCGGAGCCATCTATTACATCTTAATAGATGTTATTGGTTCAAGAGATTGATCCAGCATCTGTTATCAGATAATATACATATGTGGCTTACCTGGCCAGCCAATGCATTTTGAAAGTGAAGTTGCACTATATACATTTATTTCGGTTAATAGCATAGAATGTACAAGAGGCTGCTCCAAAAGTGATGCCTCCTATGTTATGATGTTGGACTACAGTATCAGAGGTGGATGTTAACACTGTGGCAGTAGAGATTAAACCTTCCCACCAATTTCCCATTACATTCTGCTGCCATGTGACAGATAGCAGCAAAGGGGCAGACTGACAATGGTGTCTGACACAGAAGAGCACAGGAAGCAAAGGAGTGTCATTGAACTCATCCTTGAAGAAAAAAAGGCACCCACTGACAGTCATTGGTGCTTGTGAACGTGTGGAGACCAAACAATGGATGTGAGCACAGTGAGGCAGTGGATGGTGTGCTTCAGCAGTGCAACAGTGATGTGAAAGCCAAGCCATATTTTGAATAGACATGCAGATTTTGATGACTGGTGTCACAGATCACTGGTGACAACATAAAGCTGATGGTGGTGACTATGCTGAAAAATAGTGTTTTATAGCTGAGAATTTGCTGTACCAAACAGTGTGATCATGCTCCTTGTAGCTGTTGTAGTTCCATGGTATAAGTAGGAGGCATTACTTTGGGAGCAACATCCACACATCTTTCCCTTAAGAAAAGCTTATACTTCACTCATATAAGGCTCTGCTTTGAAGATAACAACAACAACATGTGCATAAGTTGGCCATGTAGCATTTAGCAAATACTGTCTGCACAGCTCCCAGCAGGCTGGCAGGCACAGGGTCAGGGCAGCTCATCCAAGCCCACCCAGCAGCTCCAGGAAGGGCAGATGTTTGCCAACCATAAGCCTGGCTTAGCACACCAAAGGCCATCCAGCTCAATGAATTACTTCTGACCATTGTGTGACAGCAGTGAACAGCAACTGCCAAAAAATGAGAACAAGAAGAGTGAAAACATGAAGGGATCTGATTATCCCAATCTCCAGTACTCTGTGGCTCAGACTTACTAAGGAAGAGAAGGGATCACAGCATTATAGCTGGAGAACATGTTCTAATGCAATTGGAACTCGTCGTTTTACAGGTTTCTGATTAGCATGCATTTAAATATGCATGAGTGCATTTCTATGCTCCTACCCTCTTTGGATGTTTAGGGGTGGGGAAGCACAGCATCTCCTAGCCATGAGTTACAGGTTTTGTCAGCTGGCTGTTGGAAACAACTGCTCTCTGGGTTTTTGGGTTTTGTTTTAAAAACAAAACCATAAAACCTAAAAAGGAGGTTAGCAAACACAAATCTGTTAACATTACTGTCTTACAGAAATTTTTACAGAATCAATGTTTTGCGTTTCCTTCGTGCTCCTTTGTGGATTCAGGATTACAGAACTGCCGACCCTGCATCACCCTTTAGTTTCAGGGATTTTTATCTTACTTGTAAGTACAGCCTCCAGGAGCCTTACACAGCGATGCTTCCTCAGCCTGTGCCTGCTCACTCAGTGCCATTTGCTGGAGATCTGATGTAGTATCTGAGAGGAGACATCACCAGGGTAATTTTAGAAGTTTCCCTGGTAACCACTGCTGACATCTATAACTCAAAATTTAAGACTACGGCTCTCTGTGTCACCCTGAAATGGCAAACTGCCTCCTACCAGCGGAGATAAGGGACATCACACATGAAAATGCAGCTGCCTGGGCTTGTCAGAGGCAGGGTACCTGCCCACAGATAATTCCTTCTCATGAAGGAAGCTGCCCCCAACTCCCCCAGCCTGCAAATAGGGAAAAGGTACAGACAAACCTCTCAGATAGTGATCCAAAGAAGGGAAATAGAGCCTGGAAAGAGGGAGGTGCTGGAGAGAGAGGAGTGGAGGCACAAGGCAATGAGTGAGAAGCTCTGGGGAGCTGCAGCATAAAGGAGTCAACAGGAATGCCTGGAATAAGTAGTGAGCTGGCAAGGAAGCTCTGAAAATAAATGAATGTAAAGAAATGAAGAAAACAAGAAGGGGGCGGGGAGGAGCAGTAGTATTTCCAGTTGTTTAAAAATCAGTAATTGCTCCTGCAGCATGTTTTTGTGAGGATGCTCATCTCTCTCCATGTCTGGAAGGCAGAAAAAGTGAAAAGAGGATCACCATGAGATGCCATTTGTGGTCCCCTGTGTGCAGTGCTTTATCTCTGGGCAATCTTGCCTTCAAAAAGCATAAATAGCTCAGCCATTTCTGTTGATGACTCAGGCCTAACCTAGATAGGCAAACCTATCTGCTTCATTCAAGCAAAAACATGAGCCCAATACATCACAGACATCCAGCAATCCTCTTCAACTAAAAGAGAGTTCAGCATCTCCCACTCATAAACCCTTCCCACCAGTTCCTCCCATCTTCACTGTGCCCATCACCACCTTTCTGGTGTGCACTCGTGGATGGCAGTTGGTTGTCTCCTTCTTGTTTGTTCTTACAATCAGCAAGGGCACAGCTACATGCAGCAAATGTCTTTGCAATAATTTATTTAGGAACCAGCCCTCCTATGTCCATTTCAACCCTGCAGTCCTCCTGCATGGCCTCACTGCTGTGGGCTTTGCCCACTCCTATCCCAAAGGCTCACCCCCCCATGCTGATGCCCCCAGTATTGCCCAGCAGTGCCATGACACTGGGAGCTCTGGAACAGGGACTGAGCTTAACTCAGCACTGAGTACTTCGGGATACCGATGCTGTTACCAGCACGGTGAGACAGAAAGGGAAGAATTGATACCAAGAACCAAGAGTACTTGTTGCTTCGTCTTCATTTTCTTATTTTCCCAGTGCATGCTGCAAGACATTTCTAAGAATACATTTTCTTCTCCAGCACCTATTATCATTTTTACTTCAATTCCCCAAGGACCAGAGGGCTATGTACCAGCACACAGTGTTAAAGGTGTGATTGGGTGTCAGGACATTTCCCAGGCACACCAACCAGCACGGCTCCATCACCACAACACCCTGCCTCCCTCCCACCCATCGGTTACATTCCAGCTTCTTCACAAAGGCCCCATTCTCGCTTTCCTGATGCTGTGCCTAATGCAACCAAAGCCCTGTTTTTCTTTTTGGAGGCCACCATAAGGGGAAAAGAAGCAGTAAATAACAATATAGCTAAGGGTAGCAAAATTTAAGAGAAGACTGGAGAATATCTGCCAATTACCTCCACTGCACAGGAAAAACTACGGAGTGCAGCGCTCATTAAGGGGAAAAGCAGGCAATACAAAAGCAGACACAGGTAAGTGGGAATCCAGCTGCTAGGGCTCTTACAGCAACAACAAGAAGAAAGAAAACATAATGCCAAGCAACGACAAAGGAAAGAAAACAACCGTGCATGGAAATAGTAAAGCAGAGAGAAGGAGAGAGCTATAAAGCAGTGTTCCTCAAAGCACCTTCTGAGTGCTGAGTCAGGGAAATAGCACTGCTGCAGGAGAGGTGGCAATGGAATGGGCTGCAGATGAGTGATGGCTGCACCCCAAACAGGTTGGTTGTAATCAGCGCACGGAACAATTCATAAAGGGGTTGTGATGGTCAATGGTTGGGACATTTGAAAGTATTCAGATGGCTCTTTGTCCTTAATGATTTGAAGCCCTTCATTGTATCTACCTCCAAGGTTACCAGCAGTTACAACTACAGTTCCAAGCAGAGCACAGGACTGCTGATGTTCTGACCAAGAGGCAGCACTGCCTTCACAAACGCTCCCCTCCAAGCTCCCCAAACCACACACTGCAGCATCAACCTTTCAGCACTCTTTCAGAATCTTTTAACACATTTTTTCTTAGATCACTGAATGTGAAAATGTGCTTTCCACCATTATTAGGTTCCTGTGCCTTCTTTCCATCAGCTTTGTTATTTTCCTACTGCTTTAAGACACATGAGAACAAGCAGCGCGTAGGGGCACAACTCACACTGTAGCAGACATTCATAAATTTAGATCTGAATTGCACTGCTGGTGCCACGCTGTGCGGCTGCTGGGAGGAAACTAGGGCAGTATGCAGAGGAAAAGACAGAAAAGAGACTCATTTCCAACAGCACTGTCAGATACAATTGGCTGGTCAGCATCTCCACTGTATGAGCATGACAAAGACACACACAAAAAAACCCTCAGCCTTGGTATGCTCCAGTATTATTGCAAAAAAAATTAAACATCTCTACCAGAGAATCTGGTCTTGTGATTGAGCTTCACATGATAGAACCTCATGGAGCATGGAAGGCTTAGCACAGCTGCTGCTACACAGGCATGACCAGAACACTGCAGGAGACCTCTCTCTTAAATACTGCCTTTCTACATGGTCTAACAGTGACAGGACAATGGGGAACGGCTATAAACTGAAAGAGGGGAGGTTTAGGTTAAGATATTAGGAAGGCATTCTTTACTCAGGGGCAGTGAGGCACTGGCAGTGCTGCCCATAGAGCTGTGGGTGCCCCATCCCTGGGGGTGCTCAGGTTGGGTGGGGCTCTGAGCACTGATCTGGTGAGAGGCAGCCAACCCATGGCAGGGGTGGGACTGGCTGATCCTTAAGGTCCCTTCTAACCTCAGCCATTCTAGGATTCTATGCAAATCCATTGGCATTTTACCACCTCGTTGGGGCACAGTCTTCTCTTAGCATTTGCATGTTGTGTCAATACCCCCCAAGTAAGATGCAAACCAAGGTGCAATGCAAACATGCCATGCTATAAAACAACAGCCTTTGTGCCTGAATTCCTTCAGCAGGGCAGGCAAGAAGGAATTGCTTACAGAATCATTCCTTTGCAAGTTCCTTCTTCAAAGAAAATAATAAAACACAGAGTTAAGTTTCATCTGCATTTTGACAAGAGAAATACTGAAGTAAATTTCATCCAAACATTGTAAAGAATGCCAGAGCCTTCCCAGCTCAGCTTTACCTTCACAAAACCAGGACAGAGGCCAGGGTTCACTGCATCAGAAGAGTTCTCGTTGAAGTGTGAAACCCCTTCTCAGAAATGGAGCTTCAGAAAGCACTGTGCTTTGAAATAATGCCCTCAATTATGCTTTAAAGTTGTAAGTTAAACAGGATTGCAGATAATGGGTACTTCCAACCAGCACAGCTTAAGGAGAGGCTGATTTAAAATAACTTCAAAGAGTAACGTGTAGAGATCAGACTGCTGCTAGAAAGACATCCCTGGAGGCACTGAGCTTCCTCTTGAACTAATTCTCACCTGCAAGTCAATGGGACAGCTTTCCTGCATTCCTCCTCTACTACTACATACAAGCTAATGGGAGACAACCTTAAATGAAATTCAACTTTGACATTATTCATTTAAAGTGAGTTTAGTGAATGCTTTTGGGGTTCCAAGTTCTCACAGATGGATTTACACCAATGTAGATCTGGAATAATGGTAGGCCAATGGAAAAATTTGGACATCACACTGACAATTTTCAGCAGAACTGGTCAAAGTTGACTTCAGGATGAAAGCAGAGTAGCAAATACTTCATGCTTAGTTAATGGGTGAGAGGAACACTGCTCTGAAAACGGTGTCCTGATCAAATTTGGATTTTTCACACTCCAGTTAAAGGCATTTTGTTATTTAAAGCACATAATGCCAAACTATGACCTATAGTCAGAAATGTTTCAAAACTACTTGTAAGCAAGAAAGAGCCTCTTTTCCTGCCCTACGACAACAGCAAACACTTCCAATCAGCATACGTGAATCCTAAATTATACTGCCAGTAACATTTCCTCTGGGTGACGAGAGCCAGAAGCCAAGCAGCTTGCTGTTCATCTCAGCCCTACAAAGTGCTCTGTTGAGCTTCATTTCTATTGGAGTTCACATCCACAAACACCAATCTGGAGTTTGTTTCAACTCCTGATATGCCTGTGTGGTTTTTTTTTTTCCTTTAAGCTGGAAAATACACAGAGATAAATATTCATGACTGCTGTGGATACTTACATCATCTGCAAAGGAACACCAATGTTTCACATTGATGCTGTTTTACATTCACATGCTTGAATCTATTCTAAATGAACCAAATGCCTCAATAATTGAGTTAAAGCAAAGTTTGACAGCACTGTGAGCAGGAGTCAATGCTACCAACTCTACAGTTTGCTTTTTAAATTAAAACATAATTGTATCTTCATTTCCAGGGCTTGCCCTTTGTGATATGTGTCTGGGCAGATGAACTGAAAGAAGATGAGCAGCTGAGTATTAATTAAAACTCAGAAGGAACCTTTACATGATGCTGCTTATGGCACTGACTGTTCTTCAATTAAGCACCACAGTTCAGACCCATGAGCTGAGTTTCTCTTTTCATTCTGACGTCAGCCTGCAATAGATTGCACAGCAGTGCACGTTTGACCAACCAAAGCCAGACAACTTCTAAGACGACAAGTTTTTAAAGCAAAAAATTTTTTGCCTTTTCCTCACACATTTTTTAATTGAGTACCCCTGTGTCTAGCACATCTGGTGCCCTCTGATCAGATGCATCCTTCCCACAGAGTTAATTTGGATCCCTTACACTGAGCCAGCTGCAGGGCAGCTCTGGCGGCTTCAGCTGGTGACAAAGGGAACCCCAGCTGGGAGCAGCCTTCTGCTGGCACTCACCCCACACCCCATGTGGAGCCTACAGCACAGAGGATCATCCTCTCTCCACGTGCATGAACCCGTGCTTTGGAAAGCTCCCTGCTGACCCTGCGAGATTGCTGACAGGTTTTTTTCTCAGAGTAAAGGTTTCCAAACATTTTTTTTCCTCTTTCAAATCATTCTTTGCTATTCACTATCATAAGGCTTTTCATATTCATCAGAAGAATGAAAGCAGCTGTGCTTGGGTTGAGCTCTCCATTTCCCATTCAGATCACCAGGGCTAACACTGGGAGCTCAGAGCATGCATTGTAGTGGCAGGAATCAAGCCTGCCCCATACACCATCAGCATCACTTAGGCTCAAGAACTCCTCCCCAAGTTCACAAGGGCCAGCAGATCAGCTTCCACTGAAACAGTATCACAGCATATTTAAATCAGACTCTGACACAAAGAAATCAGGCTAATTCATGGAAGGGCTCTCCTTGGCATGGAAGAAGTACGCTGTGTGGCTTACATATAATTAAAAAGATACTGGATTGACCTTACTCCAAAATGAACACTGCCAAAACACTTTTTTTTTTTCATTGCAGAATTAAAGGCACTAGCATGAAGGCTGAAGATTTTTTCCATCTATTCCTTAAATCACCCCATCCTCAGCATCACGCCTGTGCCACACAGAAAGGAACCTGTGGGGATCCCCTCCTGACTTCTGCAGAAGCACACACAGGAGTGGCAGTTCCAGCTTTGCTGGTTACCTGTTGTGCTTTATCCACAGATTTGCAAGCACTCACAGGTTGCCAGGAAATAACCAAATGCTGTATTAACTGAGCTTCCCAAAATGTGCAACCACAGTTGACCGGATACCAATAAAACCACTTTCCTGAGATCTGTGACACTGTGGAGGAAGAGCACAGCTAAGCACTACAAACACTTCAGAAAACCAAAGCACTGCTTCCAAGCGCACACCACACCAGTTCTCAGACACTGGCCACTTTTCTTACTGTACCTAGAAGTCGCAGTGGCTCTTCTGCTCAGCACCAGCTGCTCTTGGTCAGGTTTTCCCTCTCCAGAGCTGCAGTCAGCAGCATCCCCACACCACCAGCTGCAGAAACTTCAAGAACTGCTGGAAGGGACTGAAGTGGAGGCTTCGTGAGATGGATAGAGGGAGTGCCATGAGTGAAGGAGCAGGGGTAGTTTCCTACTGACACAGAAATAAGGCAGGGGGCTTTTCTCCTGTGATCCAATGGATCCAGCAGGCACAGCCCTGAAATGCCACCACAGTTGGTGTGCTTCAGACGGCACACACAGCGCAGCAGGACTGCCCTGCTGTGCTGCAGTCCTTCTGTGCAGCCAGAAAACCTAAAGGGTGAGGGAGAGTGGAGTTGAGTTCCGCAGTTTCCACTGGTGAGATGGAGCAGCTGAATACCAGCTCCAGCTGTACGAACATGCTATTATTTCCACTAGTAAACAATATCCTCAGCATAGCAGAGAACCAACAAAACTGGTACAAGGCAACTCTACACAATTCAGCAGAAGTTATACATTCCTGGCCCGAGAAACAAATCACTAGCACACTCAAACAGGTTTATTCATTCTGCACAGCTTTTAATAGCAGTCTCTAGAGAAATGAATGCATTTCCTAGACAAACACATTTTTAAGATGTAACACTACTTCCATTCTGACAAATTTTAAGTTTTAAGTAAAAAAATAGAACTGTTCCATATTCATCAGACACAGAGCAACTCTAAGCAACGTGCCACATCATTAATATTTATTCTCCTTTTCCCCCCTGCAAAAAGAGATACCATTTTTCAACCCATTTGTTTGTATTTCACCAAAAAAAAAGGTGAAAAGGTGAAAATTAAATACATAATTCAGTGAGTAATAACGTACGTAACTTACTGAAGCGAGGCTGGAGTCCTCTCGCTGAAGCCAAGTGAAACACCACGTGCTTTAAGTTACCTACTTCCCTTACACGCCCTGCTGACCCTTTGCAGTACAGAGCACTGCCACACCGCTGCCCGCTCTGCCTTTGCCAGAGGTGGCTGAGCATCACCAGGAGACACACAGGCGTCTCCTTACTCATCTCGCCTACATGCACAAAGACACCATCAGTACCACACACTGCTGTGCCAGTCCATGAGATGGCACACGGGTGGGACAGAGGAGAAGACATGCACTCCTTTCTGCTGGCAGAGGGGCAGACACTGCGCTAAGGACATCACAGCAAGCAAAAGCAATAGTTGAAGGCAGCAGTCACTCTGCGGGTGAGCAGCTGGGTGAAATGAATCACCCTGACAAGAAACCAATAGTCTGCCAGTGCCCTTTGTCAAATGAGAGTATAAAGCTAAGAAGGAAGTGTATACAAAGCAGCGCAGCAGCAGTTAACCTTCATGTATTCTGGGTAGCAGTTTACTGAAAGAGCAATCTGCATAGCCAAAAAAACAACACAGGATTAATGCTCTGTAATCTAAGTATGTTTAGTGTTTGTACACAATGTTCCATCTACACTGCGAATGCACATTCTGTACCTGCAGAACTTGGAATGGTTTTGTTGACCCCAAAGAAAGCCAGCTGCAGACAGGGACTCAGTGCTGACATAGGGCTAACCACAGAATAAGCCATGCTGAGGATTTATCGCAATTCAATATAAGCAAAACAAAAACAGTGAAATGTTGCTGCCTTTTGAAGGGCATCATAGAAAGCTATCGTTCTAGCTGATGAAATGAAAATAAATGCTTTCTCAATTGCGCATTCCTACTTAAAAGCTTCTTAAGCTTTGAAATGATGTCTTTAAGCTAATTGCTTTATGCGCTTAAAGAAACAGAAAGGCTAGTAAAAATGGCATCCTCTCCTTACCTTTCCTGCTTTATAATACTTAATGTATTTTCTTTCATGATTGCCTAAATGAATTCATCTATTTCAAAATGTAACAACTGAAATATGCGTTCACCTCTTGTCGCTCCTCTTCTAGACCCCCCCCAACTCCTATTTGAACTATAAAATTATGCTCTGAAGCCACTAAAAGTAGTCTGACATCTGTGAAATGATGCATTTTGTTTTTAATGCATACACTCAACTGCAGATCTGACTTTGAAGTACTTAATTCAGAAAGATCAAAAACAAATCTATGTCCCTGAGAAAGAGCACTGAAGCATCCAGGACTGTGTCTTTCTTAGGAAAAAAGTAGTGTCAGGAACAGGTCAAGAAGACCTCATCATTTTCATCTCTACTTTATTAGCAGTTTTCTTGTCCCTCCTCCCCCCTAGGCTACACAGCATCGTTGCTCCACGCTTTCCCACTGCCCTCCTGTACCTGGAAAAGAATTCAAGAGAGGATGAGAGCATTTTAAGGTGAATGTTTCAAGCAGTAGATGAATTAATGGGATGCAAAGAGGAAAGCCAGGCACAGAACTAAAACCCAAGAAAAACAAATCTGGTAAGAAGGCTATTTTATGAACTGCAGAGACATGTGCTTGTGCTACCAATTCTATTGCCTCATTTCTACTCCCACTCTCAGTTACTAATGTCTTCTGGAACAAGCCACACGTGCCCTTTTCTAGCATCACTGCATTGTTTTACAGCTCACAACACAGAAAGCAAAGCGATGTGGAAAAGTTAGGGAGAGGATGCTGATTTGATTTGATGCTACTTCTTCCAGTCTTTCCTCTGGCATCCTATGTTAAGAGATTCTGAGACACTGCAGTGCCTCCAGCACATCTTCAAAAAGAGGACTGGAAAAAGTAAGGTTTCCTTCATGCAAAGCAGATCTGTGTTTTCACAAAGCAACTCTTGTCCCAAGTACTGAAACCTCCCACTGCCAATTACCACCATCTTGCTGTGCCTTCTGGACACCTGTCTGAGCCCGTGGTTCGTCTCAGAGACAGTAAGAAAAGATGGGCAATCTCATTGCTCCAAATGAAGGCATAAGCATTCCGGTGATAACCCTGCTTGTCTGATGTCTCTTAAGTCTTAGTGATTTCCTCAACCAGGTCTCACAAAGAAGAAAATTAGAAACAGTGTCTGATCGTTAACACGGACAGCAATTTTGCCCCCAGATTGGCTGAATCCACTCAGAGTCTACACGACATCCCTCCGGTGGCGTTACAATCTCACAAACACATGCACCTTCTCTTTGTTTTCCCTAATGCTTTTTAATAAAAGGAGTATTGTTGCCAACTAATTCCCTGACTCTGCCAAGCAACCCAGGAATGATCCCAGCCATTACATTCTTAGAGCCATTCATGCTCAGAATAGCAACTTTACCATTTATTACAATAAAAATAGAAAATTCAAAGGTATCCCAAAATCTGGTGAGCCATTCAAAGTTGTTTGACTTCATTTGCTTCTAGTAAACATATACATCAAAAAGAGTACTGTAGGGCAAGATGCTAAATGTTAGTTATTGATGAAGGCGCTCCTAGAATATTTCACTAATGGCTCTGGCTTGATGAATTTATGTTAAAAAAAAGATCCTATTGATTTTACTTAAAAACATTTAAAAAGTGCTCAGCGTGCTGGCAGCAGAAAAATATTACAAAGAGCATAGAAAAACTACCATTTAAAGCAGGAAGAAAGAGGCCCAGCTCAGCAGGGACATTAGGAGGAGATAAATGACAAAGCCATCATCAGTCTCATTGAAGCAGCACCAGCACTGGCAGCAGAGACAAGGCCAGACTAGAGGAGCATAATGCCACGGACTAAAGATCACGAATGCCAACTCAAGAGGGAAAATATTCATGTCAAAATGTAGGGTTTTTTTTTTTCAAAACACGATTTTCTCCATGCACAATGCTCATTAAAATGACACAAATCCTTAAGTCTGCATTACTGAAGTACTTCAGTAGTAAATCACAGAGACATGCATATTTTATGGCCAGAACAGCATACAATTCCTAAATATCCTTTGTACATAAAATACTCTCAGCTGGGCATTTGGTACCAACTTTTTTACTGGTCTCAGAAAAACCATATCTGCACTTTTTCTCTCACTTTAAATAGCCCTTAGTCTTCAGACATCATGATTGTCAGCAAACAAGATCCATGATTTCCTTCTGGGAAAGCCTAAGTCTCCCTGCGGATGTACTATAGTTCCTAAGGCTGATATCTCAGGGATGTGCACCTTAATAAGTAGTTAAAATGAGAGAATATTTCCCTAGGTTCCCATGGGAACACAACACTTTCAGATCTGGAAAGTTTCAAGATACCAGGTTATACACTCATTAAAACACATCTAAAAAAAGCTATTTGTTTATTTTTCAGTGGCCTCCTGTCTACTACTCATTGGCCTAATGACTCAAAGGGAAAAGAGTCACTAAAACATAGAGTTACTCAGAAAAGAGCACACTTGTGAGGCTGAGAACCCAGGAAAGACAATGGGAAGAATCTCAACTGCTTAGGGCAGGAACAGGTCTGATGCTCATCTGTGGTCATGAAATAAGCTGTTATTACATTGCTTGTTCATGGTTTTATGCCATGCACCATCTAAAGACAGCTATCTTATGTTTGCTGTCACTTTGTTTGCTATCTGGCCATTTACAGCTACAACCAAGCATACTCTCCAGCCAAGTTGTACGTGAAATAGCTTCCATCGTATAATACAATTCATCTGGAAAGAAACTGTTAATTTGATACAAAGTTCTGTGAGTATTTCAGCAGGTGACAGAACCTAGGGTTGGAGACTATGAGATCCCTCTCTCCACCACAAAAGGTTAAGTTGGAGCTGGTGAAATTCTATTCCCTACAGAGGAATAAAAGCCTTTAGGGAAGTTGTAGTCATAAACTGAAAGTGCCACCAGTCTTCAGTAACACTGTCTACACTCCTCATGCAGATTTCTGAACATGAACAACTGCATTCCATGTCTCCCCATGCATTAGGACTTGTGGACCAAACTACAGCTTGCTGATTTCATCAGGATGCATTCTTTTGACAACCAATTCATTTCTCTCAGGTAAGTAACTACAGAACAGAGTCCCACAGGATCACAGGTCTGTAGGCAGTAATTACAACAGACCAGCAGCAAGCTAACCTAAAAGCTGCTGAAGATATTCTCCTTTGAAATTAAAAATATCAGAGGGTCTTACATGGAGCAGCAAGAAAGCCATGCTGAGCATTAAACAAATGGATGAGATATGAAATGTGCAAGACACAGCATTACATAAATGTACATATATATTTTATATATATATACACACGCACACACACACAAATGCACCCTATTATAGCAAGATTTTTCAGTTAAACTCCTTTTTAAAGGAAACCAATCCCAGTAGATGGAACAAGTAGAATAATAGGATTGGATCTACTGGGCTATTTTTAAAAGCACAGAAAGCTACATACAGAAAATCAGAAGTTATTCCATCTAAAAGACCACTGATATAATAAACATGAAGTTCCTGGAGAAAGACAGATACAGACAATAAGGGACTGTGTTTCAAAGTCTTTGATGATTCAAGAGAAGTATCGTGAAAAAATGAAATTTTCTGCTTTATTTCTTTAAAACAATTTTTCATCTCCGTTTTTACCCAAAGTACTAAAAAGAATCCCTAAGAGAAACACCCACAATCACCCTGCTGTCTTAGTACAACTCTTCTTCCATTTCTTACATCAAGATTTTTTTTATAACAGTTACTTCATCCACATTCTACATTAAGCATGGTGCTGCTGCAGTGCTCTAACATTGTGATGTGTATGCAGAATTTTCAACACTTCCCTTAAGTTCTTTGTAAGAATACATAAAAGAAGAAAACTGTTTACTGGACAACACAAGATAAGCTCTATCCTCCTCCAAAAGCAATCAAAAGAGAGCTTCATTAATCTTGCAGAGCCTTGAGTTCCTTATTTTATAGCAAACAAATAAAAACTACAGTTGCCTGGAAAGGTATCTTGCAATAAAAACTTCAGGATATTCACTTCTTTTCTGAAGTTGAAAGCAAAGTTGGAACTTAATCATTTCACATCATACCAGATCACAGAGAAAGCTGCTTTACGTGAGGTGCAGACATAAAATGCAGTGTGTGGATCCTCTAACTGGGACTAATATGTCATTTCTTTCATACAATGGAGGTAATTAGCTATCAAGGCAACTTACCATGGAAAGCAGCAAGGTGAGTAACACAGAGTCATTAAATCAAAGTTCCACATCAATGAAAGATAAGCGCACAAGATATAATCCATGTTGCCTTCCCGTCATTCAGTCACTAGAGTAGGAGAACCAAGTGGATGTACTCCAGAACCAAAAACTGATGCTGATGGTGTAGGAGTTTTGCAAAGCCACAGCAGACCACCTGGCCAGCAAGCAGCACGGAACTGCAGTCACTCCACTCCCCTTGTTTGGCATTTCAGTGACTATTTCAAGTGCAGGGTTTTCTCCCAGATACTCACATGTTAAAACTATTCCTTTTGTTCATTACAACAAGAGGAAAGTAGATGTGCTACTAAATTGTTGAATGGAGACAAACATGAAAGCCATTTGAACAGTCTGTAATGCAGACAGAAACAATCCAGGTGCTTTTCTGCACCAGCAGCCCCGTCTCTTAGTCACTTTGCAAACCTCTAGAGAAGCAGCGCTGAGAAATTATCAGAGCAATCAAATTCTGTTGAATATGCAAACTATTGAACAGGCACTCAATGCCCCAGCAAACTAAAATGGTTTCAGCAAAGACTCTCCATGTTGGACCCTGCTGCTGCCTGCACAGCTTCAACTCCCGCTCTGCAGAATTCAACTCCCAAAGCCCTAAGAAAGGGAAAGCAGCTGACTATACTTGAAATGACAGATTATCAGCATTTAGGATATCATACCAGAATAGGATATGTATACCTGTAATGATGAATGCACCTTTCAGAGCACTAGTTACATAACAATTACCTTTACAGACTCTTTGAATTTATAAACTATTCACTTGCAACACCATTTCAGACCTCTCCTGAAACATCAGCATTTAGGTTTAATGCATTCTGGATTACACTTGACTGAAAGAACAATCTGCATAGCAAAAACTACAGTAAAGTGGGCATTTTCCAAAATGGATTTCAAGAAAACAAATTGCCACTCCACATTCATATACCCTTGCAGCTATGAAAGTCCTGTCACCGTGGTACTTCAGTGTTTGGAAGCATCTGTCAAGGAAAAAAAAAGGTTTTTCTTTGGAGCACGTTCAGTAAATCCTAAGGTTTGTAATTTTTTATTGAAGAATTAGTAACAACAGCTGTAGGGCACCCTATAAGTTCCTTAAAAGTTTATGCAGACTTGACGTCAGTGGCAGAACAATTTACAGTACGTAATGAGAGAAATAAACAGATCAGAGAACAGCAGGCACTGGATGTTTTCAGTGCATGTTCTAGCCCAAGAAAACAAATGAACCATTTGTCTTGCACTGCATTTTGTCACCCTCCCAACACAGACCTGTAAATTTACACAAAAGGCAAGACAATCCCAATCCAATCTAAAAACGTCTCAATCATTCAGTCTTTTCCCTTGACCCAACTTATCACTTATCTTCACAGCTCACAGCAGTTTCTCCAGGAAGCTCTGTCTTAAATTTTTTATGAGATTGCTCTCCTGGGAAAAGAGACATGCAATGCTCTAAGGATCGTGCAATTTCATCAATTGTCCATCTGTCTTCATGAAGCGCGTGCTCCTCCAGCGTAAACGGTCCGTGTTTGGTTCGAGTCAGTTCTTGTATGCTGGCACAGGTTGAAAGTTCTACAGTACAGGAGAAATGAGAATTTACAAGAAATGCATGGTCAAATTTAACTCATTTTTCCATACGCAGCCTTCTTCATTGCTCTGCTTAGTTTGAAATGAAGATTCATCGCTCATTTACATCTCTGTAAGTCTGAGGTAAGGAACTCCTTTGATTTCAATAGACCTTCAGTGTAGTAAGAGTTCAAAATATGACAGAAAGTTCTCAGGAAGATTTCCAGATTTAAATCAGAACGAAAAATGGCATAAAATAAAGGCAGCACGTTCCATATTCACAAACGACTAAGAGGACCACGTGCTGCTTTTCCATGTACTTAGAGGCCTTAGCATTTTTGTCTTCAAGAAGAATTTTGACATTCTTATCCCTGTGCCACTCACCAGGATAATATAAACTAAGATATGGAAACATTCAAAATATAAACGGATCCTCTGATGGATTAAATACACATAGGACATAATTACATAATGAGGAGTTACCGAAGATAAGAGCAACTGGAGCTGACTCCTAAGTGTATGGGTGTACTAAAATATTCTTGTCCACCCTTTCAGAGAGCAGAAGGATTTTTCCTGAATTTCATACTTTGAAAAAGAGCCAGCTGGGAAGAAATTTTTATCTGGGTGTGCTTTTAAGTGACTAAACACAATCCAGTATACACAGGAGGCTATAGCAGGAGAATCTTTGACTTGCCTAAGCACAAGCAATAACATTGAAATTCACAGGGTTCTTTCACATTGCTTGGTTTTTGGTCTGCAAATGTATCACTTAATAAAAAACTACTGAAATGGACTATCTGTTCTCCATCACGCAGTTTGACAAATATAGGACGCAAGAAAATAATAATGCTGTGGGAAAGCAATGCCATTTGTAGTACTAAGGAAGGAAAAAGAAAACACTAGAAAAATAATCACAAGTGAAGAAGACTTTCCAGCAGACAGGGTTTATTATGTGCATGGTAATGTTCTGTGCAATCTGTTTTCAAAATGCGATGAATAATGTTTAAAAAGGCAGAATCTTTCTTCTGCTTCTTCTCACTCTTAATCTGAGTTAGCTTTAACATATGGAGGAGAGGAAAAAAAGATTCCCACCTTGCCTTGCATTTTCTTGCTCAGTGCTATTCCTCGCTCCATTTTTATCCCCCCAACCCCCAGAGCCCTTTAGCAATTATTTAGGCTTCATGCTCTCAATGAACATACTCTAGTACTTAAAAGCAAGGTATAGCAACAAAAAGCTGCAAAACAGTACCTAAGTTTGGTGGCTGGACACCAAAAATATGGCAAGAGTTTTCTATAAGCAGACACATTACTTCCCAAAACCATCACTTTCTTTATCTCCTCATACCCACCTTTGCCAATGTCACTGACCAGACTCCTGACATAAAAGCCGCCGCCACATTCGACATCTGGAACGTTAATGGTGACATGGTAAATTGCCAGCAGAATGTGAAATCTACTTCACATAGAGACCATGCCCCCAAACAAATGTAAAAATGCACTGAGCAAACAACCCAGTGATAAAATATTTATAGGATGCAGCATCAATTATTCATCCTGTAACATATGTGCGGGTGAGATTGCTAAGCCAGACAGGAGGGAAGGCAAATACAATGGCAACTGAACTAACTAACTAGAAATTAAGTACTTGCTGTGGTATGTTAAAAATGCTTCAGTTCTATTCATTTTTTTAATGTTTCAGAACGTTTTTTCATATTTCTAATGATGAAACCAAGTTATTTCAGGAATAACCTAAAATAGCTATCAATGCTTTTAAGATACTGCACTTGGGCAGCTCCAATGAAAGCTGCTGACATTTTAAAATTCCCCCTTTAACCTCCCCTGCTGTCAGCGATCAGCTTCTGGTCACCCAACCAGAAAGTAAGGTCTGAAGTAACACAGCACTGAGATCTGTCACTCAAATCTGCTCACCATATACAACCTGGTCCAGTAGAGGATTGCGGGTCAACCAGGTAGTACCTCAGTGCAAAAGATTATCCGGACCTCAGAGTAGCATGAAACATTTCCAACAGGATCTTTGATTTATTGATGTGCTTCTTAATGTATGACAGAAGAAAGGGTAAGATCCTGCCCCTGCAAACTAGAAAGAGGCCTGACAATAGCTGATACTGACCCCTGATACACAGGGAGAGAAGCCAGCAGCTCTAGTCATCTAGGCAATAGAACAGGTTGGGTGAAGTAAGCAGACCTGAGAAAGAAGTGAGCTGGAGGTTGTAAAACCATGGACAGATGCAAATAATCCGCTGACCAGCCTCTCAGAATTTTCCCTCACAGAAAGATTACAAATAATCAGCTTAACTTAAAACCAAAATATGGTGCTTTTACTGCAAAGAGAAAGTCTCCGCACACAGGCTCACACCAAAATAAGTAGATGAAGGAAATGAAATCCATTTCAATATCTTAGTCCCATTCTGAGTGTAAATAAGCACTAACAAACAAGCTGGTAGCATCACCCTATGTAATAATCTCTGGCCTTTACCCAGTGTGAACAGTGGTGGCTGGAACTGTCGGAGAGAGAGGCTGTACACTCTTACTGGCCGAGCAGGTTTTGCTTCTACTGCTTCTCCTCTCTTCATTAGAGTTGATAGCCTTTCTCCATCCCTCTTCAAAGCAGAATAGCTGATCAGATAGAGCACGAAAAATGTGTCACCCAGTTGTAAAAGAACAGGTTTCCCCTCCTGTTAATATTGTACCACAACAGCATACACTTACTCTTCTAATCCTCTCTACATGCTCCCACACAGAAGCGTTAAACCTAGTGAGTACTTCCAAAATCTCTTGGACGCAAAATAATCTAATTCACCAGTAGCTATGTAAACTGGAAAACAAGAGATGGTTCTCAATTTACCCCTCGTTGCTCAGATTTAAGTGTTTCATCCCTCAGTTTGCAGTTCATGAAAACAAGGAGTTGCTATAAGTGGTACAATATGTGCAGCTGCCTTTAGCATTCCATCATCCGGAAGTCTACAGGACATGCTGCTTCAGTGCTGTGTTGGGGTGAGCAGCAGGCATTGCTCAGGCAACACCTGTAATTCTGCCTTTCAACTTTACTCAGACCAGGGTCTTCCCTGACCAGCAGCTGTCAGTTTATGTAGCCTTGTTCCAGGGTGTTCAGGACAAAAGCGTAATCCATTAATTTCATTCATAACGTTAAATTTTATCCAAAGCTCCCACTCTGGCCCTGACAGAAAGACTGCTATAACAAAATCAGAAACGATCTTGATCAAGTTACTGGAAGGTAATTTGAAAAGGTCACACAAACAGAACACCTACTGAATTACTGACCTTACAAGGCTCACACCAGAGCCACAGTAACCAAGCCAATGCAAATGCAGAGGAAAGCACATTAGTTTAAATCACCATGAAAGCCATCTGTCACAAGCTAAGCGCTTGCATACTGCCAGTTACCATGGCTCACCTGACTAGAAGAAAATTGTAAAGCTAAGGAAGATTAAATCACTAACAATTTATTCCTACTCTAAGTATTCAGAAAACGAATTTGAAGACATTTAAGGAACTTCCAAGCTGATGTTAGTAAGCCTCTCCCTATTCTGTAACTAAAATTAAATTCTCAAGGCTTTCCCTTCTAAATAGAAGACAGGACAGAACGCCCCCTAGCCCTGCGAGGTGGGCTTAAGACTGCTATTCTACTTTACCAACAAAACAGACTCCAGGTTGCCATTTGAGCTGGATGTTAAAAGCAGCATGACCCACAGTTGCAAACGTTAAACTTCTAAGTCTATGTTGCCTCTGCCTTCTTGACAAAAAGCCTCTACTTTATTTCTACCATAACCAACTCCTGTTGGCAAGTCCCAACAGCTCAGTTCAGAACGTTGTGGAACTTACAGTGGAGGAACTTGCATTATGTCCCCTGTGAACTTCTGCAGCACATTCTCAAGATCGCTTTTTGTTACTTGGTCTGTCAAAAGAAAAAGAAGTGTGTTAACAACGGTTATTCACATGGCACTAATGGCACCAACCACGTTTTGCAAACAGACAAAAAGTGGTACCCCTTGTCTGAATTTAGATTGGATGAACAATGCCAAAGAAAGATAAACAGAATGTAAGTAGGAGTGTGAATTAGTGCAACAAGATGGAACAAACAGTCCAAGGTGATTAAGACAGTCTGGACGCTTCCAGAAGGGCAGAAATCCCTACATACATAGAGAGAAATTGCATAACAGAACTATCAGAACTAAAAGTAATATTTCTTGGGAACTACACAAAAATCACAAATCTTGTCCTATTCTAACCCTTACAAAGGGTTAGAGAAGGATAAAATGTTCGTCCAGCCTTGGCAACTTCTCTTTAAGAGTGCCCAAGCACAGGGGAAAAACACAACAGGTTACAGGAAAACAAAAGCATTGCACATTTTTTTTCCCCAGCAAAGAAAAAGACTGCATCTGGAACAACGCATAAAATACCTCTATCAAACATCTAACTTGTAGATGCTCACAAAGGTATTGTTACATCTAAGTCAACTGTACTGCAGATGTCCTGTAAGAGGAAGTATCCACTTTTAGAAATTTGTTCTCTCAATGGTACACATACACACCTGCCCCACCTTTATTAGAAGGCTACAATTGAAGTCTACAATTGAAGCCAAGTAGCTGGTTGCATTGGTCCTCTGAAATGCTACTCAGTAGAGATGACATTAATCCCTAGTTTGTTTAGGAAGTATTTGTACTTTTGTACATTACATTTGTACATGAGATCTGTAATCACAATGCACTTCAGTAACTGTTCAGTCCTCTGCCTCATAAGTTGTATTTTATTAGCATCATCCTAAGCCAATAGCACCCTAGCATATGAATGAAAATTAACTCGTTCTGGAGAAGAGCTGTACTTGCAGCCCTTACAAAACAGATGTCCTTCATGCTGAAAATAGGAAGGAAGAGTTTTCTTTCACGGAAACTTTTGAAGATGGCAATGTAGCACCCCACAATACACATTTTGCAGCCTTGGGAGCACCTGCTGTCCCTAAGCATCACCACTGTCTCCAGAAGTGTTTTTAAACAGCAAGGTTGCAAGGCACACAGCTTGGTCAGCTAGGGATGCTGAGAGAGAACAACACACAACAAAACATGGAGCAGAAATGACAGAATTGCTTGCACATTAAATCTGGATCTTCTTCCAAAGGGCCTCTTACACCACCAGTTCAATCAGATTGCACTACTGCAGTTTAGCAACATACCACAATAAAATCACAGAGAAAAGTTAGCTTGACTCAACTCGATGCCTGTGATCCTCTCAGCCTTCTTGTAAACTCCACGCTGTTTCAGGCTAGACTTCAGCATTTACTGTTTATTAAGGAAAAAGAAATCCCCACATGACTAATGATGTATAAAGCCATTTACAAAGCTGCGCAGTGTTATTACTGTATTATTACAGGTGAGTTTGTTGAGATACAGAATGTCATGTTCGTCTTCTGTGATACATCATGCCTCAAAAGGTGGTCAGAATTCAACTCTGAAAAATCTGAAAATGTACTGATTTTATTTTTTCCATTCCAGCACGCATTGCCTTTGTGCTAAGGGCTGTGCTGGATTCTTGCACTTCCCTACAGCAAGTTGGTGGAGTTTTTACCCAGCAATCTGACAGCAATGAATACCCCATTAATCCAGACCCAAACAAACAGTTGCACTGTGCCTAAACTGGTATAAATTGTGCACTTGTCCCACGCACCAGTCTGGACTCATGGCTGTGCAGGGCACAGAGCCACACTGCAAAACAACTCCTTTACCGCCTTTCAGCTCCCACTCTCCTTGAATCCACCATACAGGTAGGAGGGAATGCACCCCTGCCCAGCAGAGATATCTCCCTTCTGGCCCTGTGCCCCCAAGTTCCCCCTCCCCTGGCCATAGGTTTGAGTTTAGCAGGTTAACATCTCCTCTGTGCAGTAAGTTTAGAGCAACACGGTGACTCAGCCCTCTGTTAAGCATGGAATATAAGCATATCCATGAAGGATGAATAGTTTCCACAGTTCCCAAAGTTTCTCTCCTGTGTGACTTCCCTTCTCTACTCTCTGAAAGCAAGGGGTAGAGAGAGGTTTCTGCAGTACTTAGCTGGCACAGATCCCAATCATTCCTGCTACCAAGAATAAGCCCACCCCCCCACTACCCTGATTGCAAATGCCAAATATCCTTATCTGCCACATCCCAGAACACAAGATTTGCTAGAAGCTGGGCTGAAGCAGCAGTAATCTGCCTTTCAGAGGAGGTTAAGGGACTGTTGCTGCCCTGATTCAGGACTAAGTTTGTCCCATGGGACAAGCGCATCCCATCACCAGGATGAATGACAGCCCTAGCTTCAAACAAAACGACTACAGATGCTCTGTGTGAACACTACTTGGAACACATTTAATGCATCACTATTTTCTAAATTTCTTCCTAAACTCTTACACCAGCAGTGGGGTTACATGATGTCTGCACAGACTGTTTCTTCCACTGAAATATCTCCTGTGATTCTACCAGCACCCAAAACTCCTCCAATACTCTAAAAACATCCAGAATGCTTTGGCTCCTAAAACAAAAATTTTCAAGAACAGCAGTGCTTCTGAGTGCTGATAACTGTAGAAATGTTTTCCTGTTGTAATCATGTAGCAAGCTATACAAGTTACCAAACAGAAAGGTGTCACAGCCTCAAGAAGCCTCCACTGTAGGGTGATCTCACCCCATGCTTGCTAACAAGCCCTACCACAGAACACAAGGCCAGAAGAATTAGCCACGACTGTCCAAGGAAACTACAGCAGCTGGCCTCAGTTCAATCTGGCAACAGCTAATTGCAAACAGACAAGCAGAATGCTGAAAGGACAGCATTTTAAAGTTTGAGTAGCATAATCAGCAGAAACATGGAGAAAACCCTGAGGAGTTCTGTTCCCCAAATCTGGATATAGTCTGTGAGCAGCTGGGAGGAAGCAAGTTGCAGAATGCACATTCCTGTTTGTAGTTACAGAAAGGTTACAAACACTAGAGTTCCTAAGAAACTATCAGAGAAACACTAAACCCTTGCTGCTTCCAAAGTCAGCAACCGATAGCCTGGGAGCAGCATGAAGCCTTAAGTAAATTTCATGTGATAATACAAGTTCTCTCTCTGCTAGAAAAGCAAACAAAACCTATCAGAAGTCCAGGAAGGATTAAGCCCAAGCAGTTCTCTCCAACACATCCTTCATTGTGACCAATGTAGCACACAACAGTAGAGTCACCTCAAGGACTACAATCTGACACTTTCTCACAGGATACAACTTTCTTCATCCGCTTTATTCTTTAGGTCCAGTGGAGTCATTCCAGAGGACATTTACACATCCTGCAGGCTGTTTTACTGCCCTCTCCTGCTCCAGGTCCCAGCCCTGCATTCTGCTGGCACTGCAGGGTTTGCATTCCCTAGCAGATGCTCAGCATCTCCCAGGATCCATCTAGATGTCAAGAAATGCTGAAAATTGTCTCAAATGTCTTTTGTGTATGCTCCTGGAGTAGCAATTAAGATTAGAGGTGAGTGAGTCACCCAGAAAGCCAATCTGCTTTGAGAAAACATTGGAGAAGATGAGAAATACCTGCTTTATTTGAAGGTAAAAAAGGAAGTAAAGAGAAAATACATAGGTAGCATGGAGAAAAAGGAGTACGCATGTTCTCTAATCCTCCTTTAGGAAGAACTAGAATCTGATTTGCATACAGAATGCAACAGACCAGTTTCAAAAGTATTCCTTCCTGCAAAAGGAAGCCGTGTCCCCCATCCAGTACTGTACTGCCCCACCAATGCCAATACTTTTTGTGAAAGCACATGTTGAGCTTTGCCATGGGACTGCTATCAGTTCTAAAAAGATAAGTAAAAAAAACCATTGTTTTTAATCCAAATCAGTTCCCCAAGCTTACTCGCCATATAGTCTAACAAAAAGCAAAACCAACTTAATGCAAGACATAGTACAGAGGTGGAAGGTACTGTAGCAACAGCTGCCATTGGAAGAAATGCTCATGAAAACACTTCAAATTCTGTGTGCACTAAGCAAGTCAGAAGTAAAAAACAAAAGTAGTGCCTTATGTAACATTTTTTTTTCCATTGACCGTGGGGGCTTCATCCACTTGAAAAGTTAATCTGTGGTTTCTTCGTGAGCATTCTACAATGAATACTCAGTACAGTGGAGCTACAGCATTCTACTTGGAGAGTTAGAAAATACCAGGGAAGCATTTACCAGTCATCACCAAATGTTGGCAATTAGAAATTCTCAATACCACGCCGGCATTCAGTTTTTTAGAAGCTCAGAGAGAAACTCAGTCCCGAGGCAGAAGCAAATGATCCAACATCTCTACATAGCACTGCCTAGCAAATAATGCAATTTGGATTGATTCATGAGGTTTGTAGTCCAACTTAAACTCATGCTTGTATGCCTTGTGTAAAAAGGACTACAGAAGAAAGGAGACTGGGGTTGTGGAATGGAATACAAGCCACCTTTTTCATCATGCTTATGTATTCCATTCCTCAACCCTTAAACCCCTGCACTGTGCTCTGTGGGTCAGAAAATCTCATATACTAAAGTTGCTAGGACACAGACTGCAAGCAAGAGCAAGATTTGGTAGGTAAACATATGTAGAGGAAAGCTTATGCCATCCTCATTTTATGTCACAAAGCCTGTAGTTAAACAGACATCCCAGAGGGAAGATCTGAGTACTTGATTCTTCTACTGGCCTTGAAGGGAGTTACTAAAAGAGGACTCATGAGACTACACACTCAGGAAAAGAGGAAAATTTTACTGGACACAGCATGCCGTTTGTCAGTCTGCTCAAGATTTAAAATGACACAGTCCTGCTAAATTCTATTTTCTCCCTCTTAATCTACTGCCTGTACTGTTCCCCCCGCCCCCAACAGAAATGAACACTCACTAGACATAATTGCATGAAGCTGGACTGAATTAGATGAGCACTAAAGTTGAGGATGAAATAATCTTAGTTTGATTTCACATTTAAATTTAATTCACAGAGCCCCAAACATCTCTTCCACTCTTCTATGACATAGTCTGTTTATGCCTTCAAATAACATCAAGCATATCAATTTGTCTGTGATTACCATAAGGCTTTTCTTCAGTTACTTTTCCTGTAGCATCTAACGTATCAGTAGCTCTGCCCAGTAGTCCAATGGCAGTGTACTTCTGGGAAGGAAAAAAAGAGAACAGAATCAGATCTTCAAGGGTTTTCCTTGGTGTGTTTTTTCCTTTTTTTTTAAATGCCTGTAAAACAGTAAATACTTCAGATGAGACTAGGAAGAATTATACATTTGGGTAAGCAAAAGCAAAGAGAAGAGGGAACTCAAAAGACATTAAACACTGCATTACATGGGTCTATGACTTCAGTTTTAGAAAGCCAAGGAAGAAGCAAGTGATCTGATTTCTTACTATAAATACATCAAAGAAAACTACAGCATGCTAAAAACCAAAGGCTCTGTAAGGTATCATATGTCACTATTTAAATAAGCCAAGAAGAATACCTTTCATGCACAATTTTTCTGTTCTTTCACAATATTTTGTTTGTTTTTATAGTATACAAACCTTCACTACTGAAAGCATAAGACCATTTCCAACATTCCAAGTAATAGCATTACAACAGCCCCAAGATGATGTGATACACAACAGCCTAAAGCTAGAGGAGTTGGGAACACCTGGAACATGGTAAGGACATCATGCCTAGCACATGGAGACTGAGGCCACTGATAGACATCTCTGCTTGTCATGGCTTCAGAGAATACTATTTCAGGGCTTTTCCTCAAGCAGCTACTGCCTAAAGATTTATCTAGGCCAGCAGCTCTAGTCCATATTGCCATATTTTTCCCCTCAAGTACTGCCAGGCTGTGGGCATAGGAAGGCTTCCCAGGAGCCAGCTGCCCCATGGCTTTCACAGGGCAGCTGACACACAAAGACTCACTCTGCACAATGAGTTTGGGTCAAGTTTGGTGATAACTCGAGATATGAAAATCCATGGTTTTAACTACTGCTTACCCCACTTCCCCACAGTTCACTCAGCCCTATAACAAATATTTCCATGGTCCAGGGGAGGAAAAAAATAATAAAAAAAATTAAGATGTTCCACCAGCCTAACTCCCAGGAAGGCTTCAATTAACTTACTACAGTTGAGCTAGGAAGAATTTGAACAAAGTCATAAAAAGACACCTTCCAGAACCTGGTTGGCCAAATTCTTCTGGAACACATCCAGACAGGTAGAAGCACTAATATTTCACAATTTATTGCAATTCATCCTTTTACATATCCTCGCAAAGAACCAACAAGTTCAAGCAATAAGAGTGTAGGAATATAAATCACACCTACAGAATGTGACTACAAAGACATGTCTTGATTTTGCTCCGTGTGACAACCTGCCACTTGAATGTATTTCTTCAAGTGACTGCCAGTAAATGGAAGCAGCAGAAATAGACAAGAGGCAGTGGACTGCAGACTTCACTTTAAAAATAGCTGCAGCCTTAACGTGGTAAGCAAAGTATACTTTTTTCCAAACACTGAAGATGCTCAAATCACCAGAAAATTGCAAAAAAAAAAAATCAAGCATTTGACTATCTACCTGTCATTTGTTATGTATACTTCTAGCAAGTATGGAAAAAGATAAGAAAGGAAGAGTGGATGAAGGCTCAAAGGCCACTCCACAATAAACAACTTTACAATACATCATCTGCCTTTAGGACCATAAAATCGCTTGCACTCCGAGACATTTAATGATCTAGTTCTTAACTTTAATAGCACAGTTAGAAAGAGACACTATTCAGCAGTTATTTCTAGAGGTTAATAAAAAATGTGAGAGGAGCTTAACAATTATAGCACAATGAATGATCTGAGCAGTTTGGGGAAACTTAAAATCTGAAAACTTCATACCTCTTCTGATTAAACATCTCCAAATGGAAGTACTGATACTACTTCATTTTGAATGCACTTTTTCTTTCCAATTCTGCTTTGGGTCAGACTGTCTGTTTTAATAAGATTCACCTGATCTCTCAGCAGTGGGCAGACAATATAGTATGTTTATATGAAAACACAAACCGTATGAACCATACAATCCAAAGCTCAACACTTGACTTGCCCTTTGGTTTCGGGGAAAAAAACCCACAAAGCCATCCTTAAAAAGCCATCCAAAAAAACCCTTAAAACCACTTACAGATAGTCATTCCTTAGAGGAGACTTCACAGGATCACAAAACACTCAAGTAAGAAATACAATAATCCACTAAGAAGGCTAGAACAGGTCAGGAAATTAAGAATTACAGTTGGTTTACATATCAGTCTCTGGAGTGTCCCTGGACATCTACAATTATACATCATAATTCTTACTAACCACTTAATAGGGTTTACTTCCTCTTTGTTAGTATCCAGAACCCAGACATTGCAGAAGGTAAGATGAGAATCCAGTTTTAATCTATCATTCCTCTTATGTTGTGTCTATACTCAGCATTCACTCTCCTTAGCCTCTAACTCACACAGCCCCACAACTGCCCAATGGATTGAATCATCCAACAAGTGTTTGGTGACCTTTCCTCACTAGTGTTGACAGTCATTTATTTCTTCCGGATTTATAAAACATATCTAGCGACATTCCTCCTGTACTCTCAAGTTACAAATCCCTGCAGGAACACAGCTGGCAATGGCTCACAACAACGCTGACTTCAACCCGCTCAACCTGAAACAAAAAAAAAACCAAGGTAGTAGATCTTGCAGGCAGTGGAAAAGCCTCACAAATCCAGACTGCAAGAGGAAACAACCCAGCCTCTGCAGCCCATCAGAGCACACTGCCAATG
Organism: Gallus gallus; assembly: GCF_016699485.2. Classification (NCBI taxonomy): domain Eukaryota; kingdom Metazoa; phylum Chordata; class Aves; order Galliformes; family Phasianidae; genus Gallus; species Gallus gallus. The sequence continues at coordinate 28,862,462 of NC_052537.1, read as the reverse complement.
GATAGCCCTTATGCTCTTGCCCCCTGCTTATCTCAAGAGATCAAGACTCAAATCATTTAAAGATTAAAACCAGCACCTCAGCTTTCCTTACAGGAAGCTATAGTATGCAAGCATGGCACATTAAAAGCCAAGATGAAGCATTCCCACTCATATCCTGTATGCACTATAGCATCGTGCATTAATTTCAACTTCTAACGGTGTTCTCAGTTGTCCCAAAAGCCTCCCCATTGTTAGAACATAACCCTGAGGGGATACAGACCTTCATACAGCATCATGCATTAGGGAATGGCTACAGATCTCTGCTGTCTAGAAAACATTTTTCTTGATGTTATGACAACTGCAACAAGAGGCAAAGTGATCAGAAGCCTTCAAGTATAAGGAGCTCTTTCATTCACACTAGTGAGAGACAACCTTAAGATGCTTTAAAATGACAAACACTGCACTCAATGATGTAACATGAGAAGTGTCCAGCAGTCTGGGGGATACATATACAAATACATGATGCATGCAACCCCAGCAAAACAAGAAATATGGGGATTGTCCAGCAGCTTTTTGATTCCAAATCCAATTTAAGACAAATCCTGATACTAACTTGGTGGAGAAGGAAAGTATGAACACAGCAAGAGAAAGGACGGGGCTTTACCAGTATGAACATTTAACTGAGAGGAAAAAGAGGAGGAAGAGCCCTCTCCTGTTCAAGGGTTTCTGCAGCCACACAGCTCCAAAGGCCCTGGGCTGACAGCCAGGCACGTCTGCCCCACTTATCAGTGCGAATGCCAGACAGACACAGAACGGAACTTCTCCATTTTAATTGTTAATATATCAAAGAGCTTTTTCTTTTTTTTTTTTCATTTTGGGAAAGAAGCCAGACAGTTGAAATCTTAAATTACAACATGTTTAAAAGCTTTTCTCAAACATGGAGAAGCAATGCTTTGGAGGAACTCAGCAGAAACAGAGTTATGAAATAAGGTCACCAGTAGCTGTCAAGAAGATTTTAAGATGGCTCCCAATGCAGGAACTTCCCAGCAAGGCGAACTCCAGCAAGAGGCAGTTCAAAACAGTTCATCCAAGGATGACCCATTTTCTAATCGCAGCAGCAACTGAACACAAAAGTGTAAAAGGAAAATAAATAAAGGCTCCAGCCCACATGCAAGAGACTGGAAGCCAAGAAAGAGCAGCCAGAGCTGCTACAAACAGAAAGTCAATTTATGCAAAGTGATGTCTGCATGTGGCTGACAAGTTTGAAGGAACAACAAAAAAACCCATAACAACAACAAATCAGAAAACCCAAGTGCTCCAGGGAACATGAATGAGATCAGGCAAGCACTGATTACAAGTAGCGCTTCAGTGTGCGCTCCATCCAACCTACAGGCCTGGTACAAGCAGTGATATTTCTGTAGGCTGAGGCCAATGCGATATCAAAGAGGCTTTCAACTTTGAGTTTTAACCTGACATTCAGTTTGTGTGTTATGATTTGTAAAGCGCAACTAGCATGCTCTGGATTTAATAGCTGCATAATTTGTATTTGCTCTTCCTACAACATTTGAAACTACCAATGGTTCTGGTATGCTAACATCCACCAAAACAGAGAGTACATGAGATAGACAAATACGCTGAAAGAAAAGAGGGTTGCCATAGTTTCAATTATTTTCCAAAACAAAGCGCTCTCACTAAGTAGATTTCAATATATTAAAAACAAAGAGCCCTAATCTCTTAAAAGCAGGTTGCACGGAGGCAAAATTAAGGCTGCGGGATTAGGGAGGAGCTCAATATTTTATGATAAAGCAAGTTCAAAATTAACAAACACTAAACATGTCCTCCTAATATACACAAACATTACAAGTTCTCCACCATCCATTTTTCTCCAAAAAAAAAAAAGCTGACTTTGTGCTAAGCCTGCACTAAATTTTATTTACTGCCAGAAGCTGTAATTGTACTGTCATTGCTGAAGAACTATCTGATCTTTACTCTTGGACTAACAGGATTTTCTGACCTCTTATGTCAGCTTATTTAAAGAGTTCAAGCACATGGGGTGATGGGATTCTCAAAGTGAAGGAGCAGAACCACCAGTAGGAGGGGAGCTCAGAGGAGATGCTTTACCTGGAGTCGAGAGAAGACACAAAGCAATAATTGAAGAGGACAGCAAGTTTAAGATCTGATGTTAAAAGGAGGGGAAGAAAGGAGTGGGGGAAAAAAAAACAACAACCAAACTCCAAAGAATTCCAACAGCAATACTTGATCTCCCTCGGTAACACTGGTCCCCCTAGACAACATCATGGCCACACGTCACTCATGGACACAACACAGGCTTATAATATCCAAGGGGGGGATTGCAGGCTCGCGTGCAGTAGTGGCTGCATGGAAACCACAGTCTATTTATTCAAACCTTCCTGACACATGCTGTCTGGAGGAACCTATCACACTCACCAAAATATCTCAGGCTGGCTCTTAAATTCTCTTTTCAGCTTGAGTACCTGTTCTTTACCCATTTCCTCATTCTGCCGTCTAGCGCCTACGCTGCACGGCATACAAAATAAACCCGGACAGCCTTCAGCTCCCAGCTGAGAAACAGTTTTAAGCAAATTCATAATTCTTTGCCCAGAAATAAGACAGTATCTCCAGAGGGGGTAAAACCTCACGCACATAAAATTCACAGATAAAACTGAAAGCAGGAAAGCCTCTGGTGAATCCACAGATGCTGCAAGTTCTAAAAGCAGAGCTACAAGCATCTCTACATCACCTGAAGGAAGAACTACAGACAACAATGCAGAACATCTGTTTAAACCTGTTAATGTATTTTCTTTCTCCTTTGACTTTTAGTAAGAGAAAAGGCCTTGCCATGGTGCAGCCTTGGGTTTGTTTTTTTATGGGTTTTGTTGTTGTAGGTTTTTTTTTTTTGAATGAATGAACACGAGGAAGACCTGTATGTGCAGCATAGGCACAATTATAGAAAGGTCAAGAGAAAAAGGGCAGCACTAACCTCGCAAGTGAAAGAACAGAAAAATCACACTACAGCATGCTCTTAGAACATTCAGCATTTTTGGTGGAAAGAGCTTCCATGGCACAATAGGTGCAGTCTACTCAATATTTCCAACAGTTAAAAAAGTGTGAATATTAATAGAGCATGGAGCTGAGCTATTAATAGCTTAGGCCTCTGGGGTTAACATAAAAGAGACTTGAGCAATACACAGCATGTTCAGCCAGCTTACTAATGGTACTGCAGCAGGAAAGCTTCTGTCTATACCATCTAACAGCTTCTTGCTTTACAACTGTGTTTTTGGGATATTGGGCAGGTAAGGAAAGAGCAGGTATTCATATCAGCTTTTTATTATTTGTTAGGAAAAACATACCACGTGATTGAAATAGCAGATAATTGAAGACACTACCAATGCATATTTGGTAAAACCACTTTTTCCAGGTACTGTTTCAGCCCTTCCTAATTTCTGCATCCTCCACTGTGTGGGCTTCACATTGCTCAGTGCATCTTGTTTTGCACAGACACCACTTCAAGTTTTGACAACACCTTCTGCACATTCTCAAAACACATCAAAAACAACATAACTCATGCAGCCTCCTAGCCTTCCTTTCTTATGCATCTTCCTGGTATCAAAATAAGAAGCCAGTCCATAAAATGACATTGATCCTTTGTTAATATCTTGGGACAATCATTACCAGTAGCACACGGTAAAACACACAGGACTGAAAAACATGCTGAGTGTACATAAGTGAGTCAGACACCCCTGGAAAGAGGGCATGGAATTACAACAGCAAGTTCTTGTTCAGCAAAGACTTCCAGGTGTCAGTAGTGGTTAAAAAAAAGCAAATGGTATCACAGCAGCATTTGGATACAGCTGTAATAGAACACAGACATAAGTAGGACAAGTTTTAGTTGTAGAGATAATGACTTTCACCTAAGACCTCCTGTATTTGCACAATACCATAACAAATATCAGGTAACAGAAAAGGCAAGACTTCTCTGCCCTGTTATCTGCATTTCAGGAATGCAATGTACATTACTGAACACAAAAACAATACCTAAATGGATGAAATTAAGCAACCACTTCACATCAGGATGAATCACCCAGTCTACAAGGGCTGAAACACATCCATCTGCCTGTGGGTTAACACTGCTCATAAAACAATCACTCCTTCTCTGATCTGTCAGTCCTGTTACTCAAGGGAAACCCATAAAACACCCTTCAAAACAAGTCTGGCAACTAAAATTCATAACTCCACTGGGCTCAGAAAAAAGTTGGGCTCAATAGAGATGTTGGATTTATGGCACAGTGTATCATTACCTCACACTAACCCCTCACATTCCACAATGTACAATACACCAGGCGCTCTCCTTCACCCAGCAGATAACCTTATCTTTATTTCCTCTCCTACCCTCCTTGTAAGGAAATAATTTCTTTGGGCTTGAACACAGGCAAAGCACTGGTGTTTTGTCACTGCAATCCACATTGCTTAAGTGAGCAGGCCACATATAGCACTCATTTTTGCTCCTTCCATCTCAATACAAATAGATCAGTCAGACTCTTCGTTGGGTGGGTGGGATAACACAAACAAGGAGTTGTAAGAATAAAAGGGCGTGCACCATTGAGTGAAAAAAATGAGAAGGTGTTGATTAAAACTTTCCCCATGAAAGTGCTAGAGAGCAATCTGATCTGTATTTCTTGGATTCCTCATGACAAATATAAACCAATGGACATGGAAATAGTGCAGCTTTGAAGCAAAACACCACCAAAAACCACGTGAAGAACCATCCAGCAAGCAATAGCAGTGCCCCAGCCTTGTGACCTGGCTCACATGGTTGAGAACAAGAACCTTGCTATCCACGTGGAAGATAAGTTGTTTTCTTACTCCATTTTATTAAAGCAGATAAAATATAGCGCATCTGTACGGAACACTCTTGGGGTCCTACCTGCTGGATCTGCCTGCCCAACCAGAACTGCTGGCATACCACGAGCATTAATGCATTTTCTTTCAGAAGTGGTCTAAAATATACCTACCTCTCTAAACAGATCTGAAATTACATTTAATTTTAAAATCCATGTCTTCTGTTTCAGACCTGAGAAAGTGCTTCCACCTTCAAATGCCGAGCTGCCTTTACTACACCAATAGATCTACTAAAAAAAGCATTACCACTACCCACAAACCTGCCCTTCGGAGAATGTTAGAAGTATCAGAAGACAAAAAAGAAAACAGAACTGCATCGCTATGCACTGTATGAATGAGTAGCTTTGATCTTACCAGCTCCAAAAGAAAGCTAGATGAGGCAAAGAGCTCTGTTGGTGATGCAGGAGAGAATTTTGTATTTAAAATAAGAGCACACACGACCAAGAGGATCCTTGAAAAGGAAAGTCAACACTATTTTCTTGCACTCATAATTCACGTACATGAAATGGAACACAAACTGCTTTAGAAATACATTTTAAAACAGTGGGGAAAAAAGCCTCTTTAAAAAGAAAAACAGGGTTGCCTAAGATTTAGCACTTATGCCATCATGTTGTACATATTATTGTGAAAACACACAAATGTTGGCAGAAGAATAGAGTTCACAGAGATCCTGAGTTCTTATAAATCTCAGGAAAATAGGTAGAGGGAAAAAACAAAAAAACACCTATTAGAGCTTCCACTAAGAAAGAGGCCCCAGAGGGAGCCCCACTGCATTCCTGGATACCAAAGTGTCCACATGGGGCTTTGGTGTCTAAAGAGCTGTAAGCAAACAAAGTCACAAGAAAGGGCTTCATTAGCTCTGTTCCTTATAAGGACTAGCATTCTTTTCAATGCATTATTAATTGATTGAACTCATTACCTAAAGATGGAAGAGAAGGACTTAAATTCAACAGAGAAAACTAGCCACCTTTATGTTTGAGAAGTTAAGGGATACAAACTAAAGCCTCATCTTTTAGGACAGTAAGACAATCACAGGAAGGAAAGTGAGGCAACAACCTTTTTCATGGACACTTTGTTTCGTAGCATCTGATCTCAACCCTCTGGAGAAACAATTCTGCAATAGACAAATTCTAAGCCACAAATAACACTGCAAGAAGCAACTTACATTTCTGTGAACAATGTGATCAAGCTGTAGATGCCCCTATTCATTGCAGGGGAGTTGGCCTAGGTGATCTTTAAAGGTTCCTTCCAATTCCAACAATTCTATGCTTCCAAAATTCTCATACATGACATTCAAACAACTCCTATACACATAAGCCCTCTCTCATGGCATAGAAGTGTAAATGAGAAATATGAAGGCCTGATCAATGAACTAGTCATCACTTCCCATCCAGGATTCATAGAAGCTAAAGTTTTTCCAATTATAATACATCTACATTGTCACACATCACTGATCATGTTCTGGTCATATTCTCTTTCTAGTCCTTGCAGTGATTTGGAGATTGTGTTTTACTCTACCCAAAGGTTTTCTTATTATTATTTAGGATAGTGTACCATTCTGGAGAAGTTTGAACTTCTAACATTAGATTTACTGTTTTAAGTAGTCCCTGCCCAAACTTGTGCAAACACCAAAATCTGCTGATGTCACTGAGCTCTTGGGGTTTCAGACCATGAACTTATCATGTACCCTCAGATGAAAACAAAGCATGCATGCCTTCTGCTCATCAAGAAGCAACGATTTCAAACACAGTTAGATGGACAGCCAAGTCCTTTCCTCATTCACACCTCTAAGATGCAAATGAAATGCTTAGGGTGAGCCCAGATGCTACCTCACTGAAAAATATCCAAAATAAACACGGAATTAAAGCCTAAACATTTTAATTATCCTGTTTTATCCCACCTAAAAATAAATGCTGTATGTGTTGGAAGACATCTCCAAACAGAAAGCATTAGAACAAAGGAGAATCACACTGCTTATTGCTATTCCTTTATTTTTCTCTTCTGGTGAGTCCCCAGTTATTTCTCCTAATTGTACCTACATTCCAGCACATTCAAGAAAATAGGTTTTAAAACACATGTACCACTTGGGAAATTGTGCTAGTAGCTAGCACTCTCTACTCCATTTGTCCATCCCAAAAAGTCACTTCTATATTTTGCTTGAAACAGACCAGTCACCCGCAAGACTGAAACAATTTACTGTAGTAAGAATTGGCCCATCCCCATTACACTCATTTTCCTGATGAAGTGTAAAATAGTTCCTCATTCAACTATCTTCATTTTGCGAACACAATAAAACAATCAGAACAATGCAGTGAGAAAAGTCCTGGCATGTCCAATCCCAAAATGTGAGATGGAAGAGCAATTCTCTATGGAACTGGTATTAAATGCTCAGTATTTATGTTTCTCCAAGAGGACTCAGTTTTTCCCTCTCAATTGAATCACTTGAAAAAAATAAAGCAAACAAAAACTAAGCCAGCTTGCATATATTTTTAATTCTGGATAAATACTAAGAATTCAATGAGGTCTGGAACATTAAGTAGGTATTGCCTTTGGCTACACATTTTTATTTGTTTTGAGTTAATTCATAAGGAGGTCAAACCAACAGAGCACCATGTTGAGAACTCGATCTACACTGGATGAGTAACACTCCCTGTATAATGTGCTTAAGTTGCAAATAGAGTGATAATGTTCATAGCTGCCACACAGAGTCAGGAAAGTTTCACACAACGTTTCTGTATTTTTTTCCTTTCAAACAGTCCAATCTCTGGCAGAGCCACCATATGGAGTGTACTGCAGAAACATACGTTTTGGCCACTCAGCATAGCTCTGCTGCCAACAATGATAGACTGAACTATTTCTTTACAAGATACATTCCTATAATGAAACAATAAATCCTAACCAGAGATGCTCAGCCAGTTCAGCCAAATCTTTATCAGAATAAGCAGAATAAAAGAAAAGCTTCAGCATACACTCTAGTTTCCACAGTGGTAAGAAGATGAGATCAGAGTAAAAGTTTATAGCATATGCATAAAACATTTAGAAAAAAATTCTCAAATCTATTTAGACAGCTGTTAATGTATCTGCATCAGATCTCTTGCTAAGATGTGAGCCTTTACTGTATGCACGGTCAAAACCAAAAGGCAGCTGTCTGCAGCAGATGCAGTCTCCTCAAGCCTCCTGAGTTACCGTGCGCCAAAGTTACCAAAGTATAAATGGAAAATAAGAAAGCTGAGGCAGACAAGCTCCAAACAAAAGCTTATGACTGCCACGCCATCTGGCACAGATGCTACCTCACACCCTCTGCCACACCAGAACATGAACAGTTGCAGGGGAATAGTAGATCTGCCATAGGGATGTATCTTCACTCATGCGCACACAGCCTGTACCAACCTAATGCCAGGTGTGAGTGGATCTGGCTGGAGAACCTTGACAGACTGTCCCCACTGCTCATTTCTCCTGTATATATGCTCTTCTGCCAAAACAATAGAAACTACTTCAACCACCAGAGCTGTTTCCACTAAGAAAAATCAGCTTAAGAGGCTCTTTAGGTGCTTTAGGTGTTTTGAAATCAAGAACTTTCACACATCCACCTGTGATGACTTAATTTAGCTGAATTAGTTCAATGTCTCTATCAAGTTCTTAGAAGGGAGATGTCAAGTGATAGAAGGTTAGACTTCCATAGGAAAAGATAGCACTGCAAGACAAATCACGTCCTAAGGAAGGCTGGGAACTCACTTCTAGACCTGGAGAGCTGGGCTGTCCTATTTCCAGAACTGAGCCATAGTCTCTCAGAACTAAGACCAGCCTGCTTTAGGCAGATGCTTACTGAAAAAGGTCACAGGAGATGGATGACATGGGGAAGTATCAACTAAGCCAAGGCCAGGAGTATTCTACATCTGAGATTTTAAGGCAGCTGCAGCAGAGGGCAGGAGGGTACAAAAGCATTGGTGACACCTCCCAGAACAGCAGGTTCAGGTAGAGAAGCTGCTACAGAAGCATTATTCAGTAGCATGTTTCTTCATGGATGCGTTTGGGTTCTGGTCACTCAAGTGCAAGCAATTAGGAAGCAAACACTGGTCAGATTGCCATGAGAAACACAGGAGCTGACTTCAGCTGAACTGCTATTATTTTTTTTTCTTGAAATTGCAAAGACTAAAATTGCATTCAATTTTTTTTTTCTATTCAAATATCTATTCTAACCCCCAAATTAATTTTGATCTCAGTTCTGCCCATAGCCAAGGAAAGAAGAGTAGATATCTGTAAGTTTTCAGAGATAGAAATGTGTGTTTTATAAGAAATGTGACATCTGAAGCATTCAGAACACATTTTCAGAACACACATTGGGATTTATAATTTCACTTCTCACCTTTCAACTGTAAATCCAGCTCTGGCTGCTTACTGTATGTTTCAAATCATAAATGACTGAAGTCTGGTCCTATATATCAATGCAAATCTATTTCAGTTTTGGAAGAGTCTCTACAGCTTTTTGACCTAGTTGTATTCTCTTCTGTCAACATTTTTTCTGTTGAGTTGAACTGAAGATTATCAATGAAATTCTACCTCAATTGATCACTTCAACACCTATAGATGTTCATACCAGAAGAGAACAGGAAAAATAGGAAAATAAAATGCATTAGAAAGGCTATCAATTTGCTGAGCCTACTATTGACTTTCCCCGAGTACAAGATAAGAAGGCTTAATTGATTTCTCTATTTGTCAGCCTTACCTAAAATTCTCATTTAAAAGTAATGGCCAAAAACCACAGGATTTCACTTGCAAAGAAGGAATCAACATTTGCAGATTATTCCTGGTGTACATGCAACTGCTCAGTAAGCAATACTCACAATCTGGAGCACAGACACCAAAGATGCAGCACAACTAATCAAAAGCAGCAATCAACAAGATTGCTGTCTGCCAGAGCTCCAGTCTGGTTTTATCTCATGCAGCCAGAAGGCTTTTGTTACCTTTAGCATCTTACACATGCCTGTCCATGTGTTTGTCAATCACCTGCCTAAAGTGGACAGAATCTGAAGTGAGAGCTACTATCACAAACAAGACATAATTCCTCCCAGCATTTAACAATAAAGAAACATCATCTGTTACTGTAAGCTAAATCATAGTTCTGCTATCTACATATATAATAGACAACCAAAAACTAAACCATCATACACAATCACCCTCTAAAAGTATCTCTTATAATGCCATTTTTATTATGGCTTTTCAATCTTTTTTCTTTGTTGAAAATACCAAAATATTACAGCTATCTTCCTGCAAAATAGGAATGAATCCTTTATGAACACTCTTCAGCAGCAAAGCAAAGACAAATAAAGGTTTTTCAATGATCAGCCCAGACATGAGTCTAAATACAGAAAGGAACGGTTGTACTTATTTACAATAACTATACTGGACATCTCAGATATTTGTATGTTGGTGCAGCTCTTCCTTGAAAGAAAAACAGAAATCAAAGTAAACAAACAAGCACTAATACAGGTCATTCAGCATTCCTTACCTTGGAACCTGCCAATATAGTTTTCAGCAATTTTGTTCCCTTTCCAATACCAACCACTGCAAAGACAGAAAGAGAAATTACACTTCTAAACCAGCTCTGCAATTCATAATGGTGTTGAATAAGGGAGAGAAACTCTGATGTTCAAAAAAAAATAAAGTCTAAAGCAGAAGACAAATAAGCTTCACCTAGCTCTCAAAATGCTTTAATTTGACTCCTAGATTTATTTATCTTTTAATCACCAGAGAAACAGATAATGCAATTAACCCCGTCTCTCATTTGATGAAAGCTTTGGCTCACTAATAATGAATCTGGACTGCACTGCAAGTAAAATGGGCCTTTCAAAGGCTGATAGAAAGAAAGAGTAACACAGCCAAGACAGCATAATAAAACAGTTCATGGGAGTCACAGCAACAAAGTAAACTAATCAAATAGTCCAACCAGGCTGTCAGAAATCTTTCATAGTCACACCCCCCCCCTCCCCCCCCCCCATTACTGTATACGTACAGACCATTGTTTTTCCATCCTAAATCAGTGTTCTGCAAAGTAATTATCAGTCAGGTTTTCGTAAGAGGAGCAGATGGGAAAAGGCAGTATTTTACATTTTACTTCAAAGCTTTTTACAACAAGGTGCTTGCCTTGGATAAGCCTTTCTATTGATTTGCTCCACAAATAGCAATCCAAAGAAACAATGATGACAGAAGGAAGATAGAGAACAGGGATGAGTCAGATACATTGCCACAACACACATCTGAGAACATCGCCATGATATCTACTATAATTCACTGCAGAAATCCTCCACTGTGTCACATCAAAAGAAAAAAAGAAAAAAAAGAAAAAAGAAAGCAATGATGAGAAATTAAGGAATTACTCCAAAATGGTTCTACTATTAAATAATACAGGGTCACCTTCACCTTTCCTAACTATAAAGGGGAAATTATTTTCATATACAAGCTATGGAACATGTAACAGCTTCTATCCTTGATTTTAATAGGACTACAGGAGGTAGGTGAATTTGAAACAAATCAGCTTTGCACTAACTTGAGTCAAAAAGCCAAAAGCACCTAGCTTGATAATGACTATTTAAAACAAAAAAAAACAAAACCACATTTGTGCTCTAATGTTTCTCAGTCTTAACACTCTTGAGATTCACAAGACTTCTTATTCACAGTAATTCTCCTCTTGTTCCTTAGGGTTTTTACAGTCACACATGCCCTCGTCCTTGTACTTCTGTATACCTTCAGTTCAGCCTGTTCCTGTCAAATTCACCAGACAGAGCTACAACGAGGCTGAGAAATGGAGATAAGCACACATAAAACTTTATAACCAAGCACTTTTCTTGCAACACACTGACATCACTCATAACTCGGATTAAAAAATACCTACTTCAGTTTCAGAAGTATTACCATTGCTCATTTACCACTGCCTTTTTATAAATGGCTTAGATTTCCCTAGGATACGGGGCCCCACCAGCACAGGGCAGTCATTTGCCACCTGATCCATAAGTTGCCCATCATTCATGCCGTACATATCACTGATCTCTGCCTCCAAAGTTCTTCCTCATCTACACTTGCTGTAAACACAAAAATACCAAAAGTGCATCTCCTGCCCAGTTACTTCCAGTACACCTCACACACCAAACAAGACTCTGTAACAGCAATTCAAATGCATGAAGTTGCAGACATGCAACTCATGAAACAGTGGGAAAGAACAAAAGGTTATACATTTCAGAAGATAAATACTTTATTATACTATGATGCACAACGAAAGAAAGCTTCCCACCCCCTCCTACCACACACAAAAAGGCGGAACACATTTTATGAATGACTTGATTCTATCATGTTCCTCCTTTCCTCCTAATCATCTTAACCAAATGCCCAAGATATCCCAACACATGGCCTTTCCCGCTCCTCTCTAGTTTTGTCTTTTCCAATCTACCTACCCATCGATTTTGCTCTGTGTGCTTTGTATGGCAGTGGAATGAAACATCCTGTGCCTTCTTGGATCGATCCATAGCATATTAAGGTGATGCACTTCTGTCTTTACCAAGCACATCAAGCCCAAGTACTTTTTGTCATACCACAGTAGCTGGCTTTGGAGACTGATGGATATCAGAGAACACTAGGAGAAGCAATTAAGGATGACAAGAGATTTTTCTTTTCCTCTGGATCAATGCTGTTGACTTCCCACAATGAGCAGTAGCACGCTCAATGGGAACATCCCTGCAAAATGGAAGCATCCACTTCAGCCAGATACACAGTATTCTCCGGTGAGTGGTCACACAGTACAGGAAGCTGGAAGAAGAGTTAGTGCTTCCCTTCCAACCCAAGGAGTATGTTTCAAAACATTCACAGGTGACACAGAACAATTATTAGTGTATATTGACCTCTACTAACAATAAACTCCGCAAACATTCCCTGGAAGTACTGTTCCTACTACAGAAAAACTGTAGGGATAGCTCCTCATTTCATTAGAACTCAGTGGATTTACTACTTGTGTATAGTAATTGTTCCACCTGTTGATTTTCAATACCAAAGAAGTATAGCTGTTACTTCTTTAAGACAAGTTGAGCTACAAAACTATGATTAAAGCAAGCTGTAGATTTTAGCATGCCTCATCAACAAAACCATTGGTGAAAGCACATGATATGAGATTAATCGAGTCAATTGTGACAATTACAGCTGAGTTTTCAGCAGTAGCAACTGATACATCATAATCCTTAATGGAATGAAGGAATTCAATACATAGATAATAGAACAAGGGGGAATGGTTTTAAACTGAGACAGGGGAGGCTTCGGTTAGATATCAGGGGGAAGTTTTTCCACACAAAGGGTGGTGACACATGGAACGGGTTGCCCAAGGAGGTCGCAGATGCCCCCTCCCTGGAGGCATTCAAGGCCAGGCTGGATGTGGCTCTGGGCAGCCTGGTCTGCTGGTTGGTGACCCTGCACATAGCAGGGGGTTGAAACCAGATGATCATTGTGGTCCTTTTCAACCCAGGCTATTCCATGACTCTATGATTAGAAAGCAAAGCCTCACACAGAATCACAGGGGCTGGAAGGGGATCATTTCATTGGATGACTGTTCTTTAACGAGCAAGATAGGACAGCAAGTGAAAAACACTTCTGCGCTAAGCCTTGAGAAAACAGCACCTGAATTGCTGTTACTCATTTTTATTTGACAAGTATTATAACCCCCAAAGGTTCCCTCAAAATCCCAGAAACACATTAAGAACAAATACTCCAGGAAATTACGACGGCTATAAATCCCCAGCCTAACTAAAAACAAAACAGAAAACCCCATGAATTTCAGAGGCAACTCAGAAAATGTGGCGGGATACGTGGTGGGATGTTGTGTAACGGATGTGTGCAATAACCAACAAAGTTAGCTATGTCAGGAACTTTAAAACAAACTCTTTTGTTCAGGAACCTATTATACACACGTACAAGTACACAAAAGGGAAACGTAACCCAGGGCACTCTTCTCCAGTAACCCAAAGCCACAGTGTGTGCTGCACATATCCCAAACCGCCCCTCCACCTCCACTCGTAGGCACAGAAGTGTCTCCCATGCTCGCTCTGTGACTGTGTTTGTGCTCCTCATTACCCAGAACTCCTGTTGCTGCACTGTCCAAAGTTCCACCATGCCCAATTTTCAAAGCTTGCCTTTTTCTTTTCTTATCTTTTGTTTGCACACCGGCTTCTGCAAACAGAAACGGAAAGTAAGCGTTAGGAGACAACCTCAGGACCCGGGAAAGGGCACGCAGATCCCCCAGCACAACCGACCGTGCCACGGCCACCCAAAAGCTGCAGCGCCCGCCTACCTGCCAGCAGCCTCTCCTTCAGCAGGTTGAGCACGGCGGCCGAGGTGGGCCCCTTGGGCTTGTAGACGGCGAACAGCCCACTCAGGGAGAAGAGCTTCTCAGCCGACCTGCCGCCCAGCTCCCCGGTGGCCATGCTCCGAAACGCAGCACGCCTTCCGCCCCGCCGCCCGGAGGCCTCTGGGAAACGTAGTCTGACGTGCTGAGGGGCGGAGCGGGCCTGGGGGTGCGTACGGCCGGTTGCAGTGCGAGTGCGACCTTTAAAATCTCACCGAGAGCAGCCTCCTCCACGGAGCTGGGCTGCACAGCCAGCTGATTCCAATCAAAGCCCGACTAAGTGCCGTTAATCAAAATATGCTCCATCTGGCCCCACGAAATCGTACTGGGTGGTGGTATCAGGGCTTCCTGGCTGTGCCAGCTGTGCTTACAGCACACAAGAATGTGCAGGATGAGGGCCTGACTTGCAGTTAAAGTTCCGTTAACTGCAAATCTCAAGCACATAAGTTACATTTTGCGGCTGTGTGTGATTCATGCTGTCCTACAGTGTGAGCAGAAAGACACACAACCTTCTGATAAATGGGCTTGGAGAGCTGCTGTCCTTCCCCCTCACCCGTCACAACGTTAGGCATTGTACCTTCCTTGCACACCTTAAAAGAATTATATTCTGCTGACTACTTGCTCAGTCCATTAATCTTCTTGCCTTTGCACGTGTCCTACCAGGAGGTATTGCTAAGGCAGGCTCTTGCTTCTCACAGCAGTGCAGCATGAGGGCTTTCCTCTTCAGGCGTGACTCGTGCAGATTCATTTCTCTGATGCTTCCCAGAGCGTTAAAGCAAGTTATACGTGAGGTGTGTGAGAGCCAAGAGCCTGGTGCCAAGCTACCCAGAGCCTGGATGCTTCATTCATTCATTTCAGTTATCTGTTGCTAAGATCCTGCAGGTGAAACCACGAAAAGACAGTTACAGGGAAATAAATACATGTTAAGCTAAGAGCTAAGCGTGTCCCCAGTGCTTCCCAGAGCCCAAGAAGCAAATATTCCTGCTGAAGTCAATGGCTGTCTCTGCACAGAGCAGGACTAAGGCCCATGTGTGCATAAACACATTTTCAGCTTGCTCTGGAGGCTCTCCACTCAGCAGCCCCATGGAGACCCAGCCCCATGGACACCCAGTGTTCCAGCTGCCCAGCAGCCTCCCTGACACACTCCTGGCACATATTAGTAATAGGCTCTTCTTACCAAAGAAGTTTGTCTCCAGGACAAAATGGACGGACAGGATTAGAGGTGCCCACCAAAACAGTTCCTTATTATTAAAAGAGTCAGGTATCTGCATAAGTGCTCTGGAACTATCATGCAAGATTTTAATTATGCACCTTATTTGCTTAGATCACATTTACATATCTGCAATCTAGCTGTGGCAATATTTGCTGCTACCTTAAGCTGTGGGGGTGAATTCTCAGGTGAGTGGCACACATGGCCATCACTGTGGGATGTGGAAGCAAGGTGTCAGAGTCCTTTTCCATAAGACAAAATGTAAACAAACAAACAAACAACAAGAATACTTTTCATAAGGTCAGCAAAATTGTTACTGATTGACATGGAGTTAAAATTGAAGCTGCAGCGTGGAATGCTTGTGGTAAACTGTGATGGAGTTTCTCTTGCAGATACAGCTTAGGCAGGCTAACTGCCTGAAAACCACTTGAAAAATAGTCTCACAAATGCCCTGCTAGAAAGTGCTTAAACACAGATTGCTCTGTAAGAGCTCAAGAAAACTATTGAAACATTACTGTTAAGAAATGATGCAGCAAGCTTCGAGGCAAGGAGGCTGCAGCCCACAGACTGAAATGCAGACCTGTCACACAGTCATACCCAGTGCTATCTGTAGGTAGGCAGGCTGCTCTGAAAGCATTGCTGAGGTGCACGGGGACATTACACGACAATGAGAGCTCCTCTGCTGGCGTAAAGATGTCCCTAATGCAAAGAAAAGCTCAGCTTTCCAATTAGGAGGCAGCGGACAGGGCCTGTGATAAACCTCTCTGCACTGCCTTCTAAGGAGTGACCTAAGCTGAGAATTGTCCGAAATGATTTGTCTGCTGTAATTACCCTGACACAGACATGGGACGTGAGCCGAAGGTCAGTGTCTGACCTGGGTGCTGTTTCCACAAATTACTAAAAGCCTTTTTGTTCTTCTTCTTTTCTTTTGATTACAGGTGTTTAAATGGGTTCCAGCTGCTCCTTCCTCTCAGTCTTAGGACTGAGCAGCAAGTTCTTGTAGGTTTCCCAAACTTCTGCATCAGCAATTAAAACCCAACACTTTGTTACCACAGCAGATGGAGTCTTTGAAAGCTTAGAAAGAAGAGGTTTGCTTTGACCTTACCGGGCATTGGAAAAGGGCCCAAAAGAAGAAATGTGAGAGACTATTAATGACTGTCAGTATTTCAGTTAGCTAGAAGGATGGGAGCGCATAAATCACATGTGGCTTGCTTCATGGGGCAAGGTTATTCAGCATTCAAAATGGTGGGAACGATGTACCAAACCGTTCATCTCCAGGGCATCATTTCAGATTTGCCTTGTGTTGTTAGTGATTAAAAGTCATTACCATCTGCTCAGTAGCCTATTTGAAATGAGATGTTTATCTCCAACGATTTCTAGCCAAGCCAGGATCCAAAACAACCAAAAGCATGATTAGAGTCACTGATTTTATTAGCAACCTTAATAAACAGGCTCAGTAAAAGGCTGAAAGGATGATGTTGCTTTGTGCATGAAGGTTGGTAGGTCTAATAGAGATGGGACAAAAGCTCCATGCAGGTCACTGGAATTGCACAGATTAGTACCTCGAGGATCTTGTGCAATTATGCTTTATAGAGAAGAGATAATGTAGGAGACAATAGTAGCTGTACTATGTGCAAACTGCAGATAAGTGCTGTTGCAGGAGAAGATGGATCCTTTGCTTCTTTGTGCAGAAGAGAGATGCAGCACCTCTTCCCCCACGAAGATGCTTACTTCCCTGTCTGCTTTCCGACTGACTTCTTCTGAAGTGATCATAGAATCACAGAATGGTTGGGTTGGAAGGGACCCCAAGGATCATCAAGTTCCAACCCCCCTGCTACAGGCAGGGCCACCAACCTCCAGATCTGTCACTGGACCAGGCTGCCCAGGGCCCCATCCAATCTGGCCTTGAACACCTCCAGGGACAGAGCACCCACAGCCTCTCTGGACAGCCTGTGCCAGAACCTCACTGCTCTCTGTGACAAACTAACCCCTGACATCCAAAGAACTTCCCCCTGACATCCGAAAGTGTTGTTTACACACCACCACACAGAAGAATATGATGCTGGATTTCAGCTTTTAAAGTAGAACCATCAGCAGAGGGCCGTTTCTGTATCTGTGTTCAGCAAATTACTTTATGATTCCATCTTTACTCTCTGTATCCAAATCAGCACAGATAATTGCAGGGAGGTCATTCACAGCTCATGTTCTTCCTGTAAAAACAGAGTTGCAGCTGTTTGAAAGTATAGGTCCTCCTCAGCACCGTTGTCAGCCAGGGGAATTTTGTCCGTATTGGGAACCATAAAAGCCTAAAGTACACAGAATATTTTTCTTCTAACCACTCCATCTGGTTGCAATAAGGCGCAGACAAATAACTCTTCAACCTGTTAAGTTTATTCAGTCCTGTCTGGATGGCACGAAGCACGTAGTTGATTGTGTGTGAGTGGTTCTTCTGAACAAAAGTAGGTCCTTCAGCGCCTCGTTGATCCACAGCAGTTCTGAAAGAAGAATGTCAGTTACGGCATGTGAGGGAAAGTATGGCAAGTGCCATACTGGAGCTGGGCTTGGTATTTTTTGTTAGTTATTGCCCCCCTCGTGCTAAACTGCAAGTACTCAGATGAATGTGTTTTGTTCAGAACAAGATCAGTAGTCTACGTTTACGCCTGTTTGGATTTTACACCCAGGTGTTTGCTTAATTTCAAGAATATCTTCCTTCCACCTTTATTCTGTGTTCTCTGAGGATTATTTTTAGCTGAGAGTAGTTTAGATAAAGTGTAAGTTTTGGTTAGCTGATTTAATGCAGATTTATAGTGTCAAATTGAGTTGGATTCAACAGAATATAGTACAATTCAAATGTTTTTAGTTATTCCTTTTTAATGTGAAATGCAACCCTGACAGCTAAATAAGGATGACCACTGATAGTTCTATGGAGAAATACGACACAGATATGATTTACATTGTACCTTAAAGAGCCGATTGCATTCACAGGTGAGGACATATCTGTCACAGACTGGGAAGTTCCTTCTAAACTCCGATCCGTGTCCAGGTGTGCCTGCAATGACATGGGACTGAGCACTGTCTGGAGTCAGAAGAGTCAGTAATGCTGAAAGGAGAAAAATACATTCTGCAGATCCTTAATTTTGTTGCTAATAAAAGTCTCGGTAGGATTCTCAGCTCTTGTTTAAATTTGCACAGTTTCTTCCTGCAGTTACTGTCAAAGAACTAATTTTCCAAGAAGCTGCACCCTAATTAGGAATGACAAAGAGCTCACCAGATGTGCATGTGGAACAACGCAGTGCATGAGGGATTGTTTATATGGACAATTCAAGTCCAAACTGCCCCCTGTAAATTTTGACCATAAGGTTAAGAAGACCCAGACACTCTTAAATCTGAGAAACTGCCACTGCTACACTCAATTCAGCAAGATGAGCTGAACTATAGTGTATGCTTTTATCTGAGTTGGGTTTTTTCAATTCAGTTTTGATTGGAAGACACTGGGAGGCAGAAAAGAAAAGGAACACGAGATTCACAAGTAGCTCAAATTGATGTTGGTTTTCTTGCCTGCCTCTGTACAACTTCCATGTTCAGATAAGCGTGTTACTAGTGTTACCAACCAGCCCTCTGGTGACCCACTGTCACCCTGTGAGCACACTTATATACTCCGATGAGCAGTTTGTGATGGATGTGCAGCAAAGAGAGTACCTGGGCTCCCCACCCTCAGTGAGATGCCCAATTTTCCTCGCCTCATTTGACTGAAGGAACAGATCATATCTCCAGAAAGAAAGTCACCTTCATCTTCTAGCATTAAACTTAAATCAAAGTTAAATATTGTCTAATTTCTTGACACAAGAAAGCTGAAGCGTAGGAAGTCCTCATCTAAGGAGGGTAAAGAGCTGAAACACTCCAAAAGTTCCAAGGTACTCCTGATTTGGGTTTCAGATTTGGTGTGCTTGGGCTGCAGCAATGACGCAGCCACCTCCTCTGCACAGGCAGCTGGGCTGGTTCAAGTCCCCAGACCACTACTGGCAACAAATACTTATGAAAAGCATAAGACTGCAAGGAATTTACATACACCTGATGTACCTCACCAGCCCAAGCACATGGCTATGATAAGAAGGTCAAAGATGTAGCTTTGCTATCTGTTGCCCCAAGGACAAATTTAGAGCGAGAGATGTGTTTTCTGTGTTCCATGGCAGGAGGGGTTAGTGGCCATTCTGGCAAGTTTTGCCTAGAACATTTCCTGCTGGCATGAGAACAACTGTGGCACACCCCCTCTGTCATCTTTCATTGGCAGATTATCACCCTAAATAAGCACAAGTAACCATGGATTAGTCCCAATTAATTCAGAAGTGCAAACAAACAAAAGTGGCCATTGCCCATGGGTGAGGGCTGCCAATTGCATCTCTAATGAGAACTCCAGAATCAATAATCAAGCAGCTCCAGGCAGTGAAGTGTATTTCTAATGCATGTTATAATACTGATAAAGGGAATTGTTCCATTTACCATAAATTATTCAACTTATAATTGCTTAGGCTTTGGAGTCTGTAAAGATGCTAATTGCCACCTGTAAGATTAAATTGATGTCTGCTTTTTATTTTCATAAAGACACAGTTAAAATGGCATAGAGAAGAAAGACGATTCTACACATACTTTGCCAAAAATAAAGAGACACTAAAGGTGGTGAACATTCTGCTTTTGTATTCTGGGTTGCCATCGTTAGAATGACTCTCCATGTTTACCGTGTCTCCATGAGCAAATACGTATTTGGACATAGCTGGATCAGTGTTCAGCTCTATCCCAATTGCTCCATCTCATTGTGATCACGGACAGTGAGCAGCCCTAAGATGAAGCTATTTTTGCCTGTCACGTGACGTGCTAAACTCTCCTGTGCTTTTTAATAAGAAGGGAAAGTGGAGTCAAATACTTGCTAATTTTCTGACATCTCTTCCAGGTTTTCATAAGTTTTTATGATTCTTTCTTTGACTGTTCTGCCAGTCCTGTAGCCATGTTGTCTAGACAGACAAAGAGACAGAAGGTTTGCTTTCTGTAATTGTTATGGGGGAAAGATAATGAGAAGATTATTCAGAAATATTTTTGCTTACAAAGGAGATTCCGTTAACTGCAACTATAAATCCAGTATCACCTACAAAGTCACTCTGGATTTTAAAAGCTAATTACCTTCAATGTGAACTGTTTAAAATGTTTGATGAGGAAAGGACTGTGCTCTTCATGGTATCCTCATTCACTTCTGAAAGGAACAGTGCATCCGATCTCAGATGTTAAATAAATTAAAACAAAGAATATTTTCCTGTGTTAGATGTTGAAAACCTCCTTTCAGGAAAGCTGAAAAAAGGCCAAAGTATTTTTTTTTTTTCTCTTAGCTCAGAAGTTCACTTTGAAGCAGTATTCACTTACACAGCTGAGGAGGATGATCCCAGGAGTGCTATCTGTAGAAGTCAGTGAGAGGTAAAGGATGCTCAAAACCATGCCCTAATTGCTAACTTGGCTTGAAGATACGTTCTGTGTCCTACTAAGAAGACATCCCTACAGTTTACAGTAATCATCTTGTGTAGCAATAAGGTCATGTAAGCTGTGGTGGGCAACACAACCAGTGTATGTGTAGCATTGATAGGGGACACAAAATGGACGGTAACATAGCAGTGGTATTTTGGTAAGTGATAATCTGCGAGAGGTGACTTGGAATGTGCACAAACTGATCTGTGTGACTTACTGCTTCAGTAAGGATGCTCTGCTGGAGTACCCTTTTGATTTAAGACTCGGTGTTGGCGGGCAGGTCATTAAGTTACTTTGTTTCAGGAGTACATTCATTACTTTTAAATCCAGCGCAGTCTATTGAGTCTTTCTTGGTGCTTCTTTGTGAAACATTAATGAGAAGCTCACGCAGAATTTGTCTGATTACCCCATTCATATTTAATAAGCTTGCTGCTTACACTTCAGAGCAACAACAGAAATTAGATACTGCATGCTTCAGTGCTGGAGTGACCCTAAATTTGGCTCTAAATTATTCATTACCCTGGATGAGGGTAAGAGAGAGCTGCCATAACCTTAAACTTATCTAAATCATACACTGTTTAATTTGTGCCTCTTTGTTGTTATTCTCATTTCAAAATATAACTAATTTTTATTGAAATTGAAAAACACGCAGTTTTTATCTGTTGCAGATTTATCATCGGTCTCCTCAGAATTACTGCAGTCAGCTGGAAGCAAAATAGTTCAGTTGGACTTCAGCTGTATGTAGAACATGTGAGCTCTGTAATCAAATAAGACTGGGAAGATCTGTTTTGTTAAAGTAGCGATTGTATTTTGTAAGTAAGAGAGTATTTTTAAAACGATCAATTAGATGAGAACACAGATTAACCAGGTGTGTTCTCCTCACAAGTTTTAGCTTTTATGTTTCCATTTTATAGAAGAAATGTGTCTTTTTCATGGGGTTTCATCAAGAAGCACACACCGAGTGTCGTATCTTTTAGACAGTTTAAAGTAAAGAAATCAAATGAGGTTAAAGGCCTAATCTAAAAGTAGGTCTAATCTGGACATCAAGCAGAATCTAAAATCATATTGGTGGGCTCACAATCTATTTATTGAAACAGAACTCATACCTTCACAACTGTCACACCTCCAGATTCATCGCTTGGAATGTCCTATTTTAAAATTGCATCTGGAAGCAGGATGGCAAAGTACAGCTCAGTTCCATGTATCCCAGCTTTCACGAGAGCAGAAATGTCACGAGAATGACTCAGGTAACAGACAACTCTGCGGTCAGATCTGGTAGAGATTTCCTGTTCTCATGCAAGTGATTCACAACACAAACCCTTAGACCAGTACAAGCGCCCAGCATCACCTCTGATCACCCCCTAATGCACTGCTCCTGCAGCTCCCCTCCAAGTGTTACCATTAGTTAGCTCGGTGTCCGACAGCACAGGGCAAAACCAGGTTCGTGGGGAAGGGTACATGAGTGTACAGCAATGGAAACTTGTCACTCCTTCCCACACCTCAGCTTGACCGAACAACGTGCCATAAAGGGTCAGCACAAGGAAACAGTGCATGAACTATCACATCGTTTCTACAACATAGTAAGAGTCCATTGGAACTTTGGACTTTGAACTTGGAGCTTTTTTGCATTCATTGCCTTTCAGGTGACGTGTGTAAAAATGGTTCATTATCATCATCTGTTATTAAGAAATAACGTCACGCATTTAAGAGTTGGAGGCATTTTATCGTAACTCCACGGCTGCCGGCAATGCTCACCAAGACAGATTGCAGATCCTGACAGCAGTCCAAGGAGGGAAAAACAACGTTGGGAAGGCAACACAATCTAAATTTTGTAGAGTTGAGCCAACAAACAGATGGCAGGAACTAAACCTCCTTAAAAAACACTAATCCCATGGCCACGGCTGTCCTGGCGTCAGCCCGAAACCCTGCCAAATGGAGAGCTGAACTGAATGAGCTGCAAGGAGCTCATAGTCATGCCGGTCCAAGACAGCTCAAGGGGAAGAGTTGGAAAGAACTGCTGCAAATGATAGCAAATCAGGAAGTTAATGTGGGAGCCTGCCCATTAGAAGCAGACAGCGGGAGAGAGGTCTCTGAAAGAAATCAGTGAGTTGGTAATCAAATTAATAAGTGATTTTTTAGCAGTAGTGGAAAAGTTATTGTAACTGTTCCATAGCAGGCAACCTCAGCTGCTGGAAATTTACCTCTTGTGTGGAGCATAAGGAGAGTCTTTTCCCCACTTAATCCTCAATACAAAGTGTGATGAGGCTTATTCAGGACCTGGCAGAGGCAGCTCTCCGGACCAGCAGCCTCTTACTCGCCCTTCAGCAGCACTGACCCTGCAGCAGCCCCACATCACCCACAGAGCAGGTAAGGATTTCCTTTGCTGATTGATCACACTGAGTTACTTTATGGACTCAGGAGACCATTTTTTTCTCTCATTATTTTAAATACAGCCTAATGGTTCAAACAACTAAACGAGGGTCATAGAATCCTAGAAACAGAATGACGTGGGTTGGGAGTCAGCTCAAAGATCATCCAGTTCCAACCCCCTGCCACAGGCAGCCCCACCACATCAGCTGCCCAGGGCTCCAACCACCCTGGCTTTGAGCATCCCCAGGGACGGGGCATCCACAGCTTCTCTGGGCATCAGGATCTGCTTTCCCATTCAAAAGCATTCTGTGCTCACAATTCAACCGGATTATTTTCAAAATCCAACATTTTTAATACTGAAAACTGTGAATTCGGTGAGAGGTCTGGCTGAATTTTTCACCAGGATGACACTGACAGCAATGCAGTACACTTGTTCTCCCCAGAAAGCTCTGCTTTCTCTGACCAGCGCTGAACAGCAGCGGAGGCAGAGCAGATGCTTGCAGGCAGAACCCCCCCATGCCTCCCAAAGCAGCCTGGGGTCAGCAGCCCTGCAGGTGGGCAGAGCTGTGGATCTCACTCACAAGAGTACCCATGTCTCTGGAGGAGTCAGGTTCCTATGCATTTCTGGGTGCTTTTCAGATGTTTTACAGTTCAGGGAACAGACAGGATGACCTTCCCTCAGAAGCCTCAGTCTCAATGGGTAGAGTTGGCAAGGTCTCCCACTCCCAATTCACATTTCCATCTGTCCTCCTATTGAAGGATGAGGGTGAAATCTTGCCTGGGGGAGGGCTGGCCACACAGCCAGCATTGATTTTCCCTGCATCATTGCTGTCCAAAGTGAAGGAGACGCCCTGACCAGCCACTAGCAGGCAGGAGGGGATGCAGACATGAAACACTGAGCTGATTAAACTTGCTTTGATCTTCACAGTAATTCTGCATCCAAGATGCTGTGGCACGTCATTGCACACATCACTGAGCTGGAGCCATTCCTGGGGGAATATTTTTCTCCGCAGAGCCTTTATTCCATAGAAAATAAAGTAAAGGACCGAAGCGTGCTGTGGGAGCAGCAAACAGGCTGCAGGGCTTCTCCTTTCTGCTGGGGCCTGCCTCCCCTGGCAGCCTGCTCTTCTGCTCTCTGGGTTTGACTGCCATGTGCTGTTTGCCTGCGGATCCAGGCCTTCACTGCTCTCTTTACCCTTCCCAGAAGTGCACTTAGTGGTAAATGGAAGGTTCGAATTCAGGCATTCACTCTGGGGGAAAAGTAGGTTGCGATAAATAATGGTTGCAGGTTAAGTCATCCAGGTATTGTGTGTTCCCATTAATGGGCATCAGAGAAAAAATATGCCATAATGCTTGCAAATAACTCTCTTCCCCCCCCCCCCCCCAACAACATCCATTTTAAATTACATCTCATGAGAGGTTTCAGCTATTTTCTTTGCTTTCAAACCCAGCTTCCCTCTGAGTCTCTGACTGAAGCAGAGAGCTGAATTGGAGCTGCAGAGAAAGCTGTTAGAAGATGCCCGCAGGTATACGTGGCACAAAGACACAGGAACTTTATCTTATTTTCTGGCTGCTTGGAACTGATTATGGGGATTAATGATTTATCTCTCTTTAAAGAACTCCTTGGAGCTACATAGTCTCAAATCAGATAAAGTATGTGCCATTCCCTGGCCAGGCACCTGCCAATTTAGTTTTATCCTTTAATCTGGGCATATCTAGTTTTACAAAGATTTGACTTAAAGTTTCTTGAGAGACATCGTCAGTGCTGCTCAGCTTCCCAAAACCTGTGTGATGTTTCTTTTGAGACCCCCACTGGCCTGGATTTTTCTGAGATGAGAGGAGAAAGCAGAGAGAATGAGACAGTACCGCAGCTGTGTGCTGGGTGAATCCCTTGAGAGGTGTGGAGGGCTGGAGCTCAGTTCTGACACAAGGACAAAGCTCTCCTTGGAGAATATCACAGCTGTATGTCATCCTGCTGCCAGCACCAATGTAGGTTGCCAGCAGGCACAGAGAAAGCAGGCAGCTCCCTCATCTGCCCAGCATGTGTTTGAGTTTGCTGCAAACTTATGTATCATCAAATCATAGAGTGGTGTAGGTTGGGAGGGACCTTAAAGATCACTGATCTCCAACTGCCCTGCATATCCATGCAAAAAGGAAGCAGGAGATAGCTCAGAGGCTGAAACACATGACACTGTTCTATAGACAAGTCTTTAAGAAGTCAATATGAACGTTTCTGGAAGTACACCAGAGACAATGTGGCTCAGTGACATTTTAAATCTGATTATCGACTCCCTTGCAACTAAGTCAATGGCAATCATCATAGTGAAGACATGTTTCAGCTAGATCCCTGGCTGATTCACGTCCTCATTCAGGTGAGTCTGAAGTGGGATTTGTTCTTTGGAGTAAAAGAAAAAAAATAGCAACAACCAATAATTCATTCACATATACAATAAGAAGGAATTCACGCACAGTCAGAAGTCTGCCAAATGCAAGGCAGCTCCAGAGAAAAATGGCACTGTAAACCACTTCATAGCTCAAAAGAAAATAAGCTGGGCGTGCAACAAGGTAGGAACCATCTGCTTGGCTT
Organism: Gallus gallus; assembly: GCF_016699485.2. Taxonomy (NCBI): domain Eukaryota; kingdom Metazoa; phylum Chordata; class Aves; order Galliformes; family Phasianidae; genus Gallus; species Gallus gallus. The sequence goes on along the minus strand of NC_052537.1, from coordinate 28,836,503 downwards.
CAGTGGGAATTTCCCCTGAGTAATCACTGCAGGGGTGGATAGATCATGAAACAGAGGAATTTTTTTCCTCCTTTAGTAATTAAATTTACTGGATTTCTGCAGAACACTTCCTGGCACGGAGTAAGACATGTATATGTAGCACCTTATCATTGTAAGGCCACATAATTACGGTGATAAACAAGCTCGTTTAGTTAAGCAGAGTCTGACATTTTGGCTGATTGACAGACCTTCATCTGCTACAAACCATAAGCCCATTTTATGCAGTCATGTCAGTATTCCCATTCTGCTGCTGGCCCATGCACCGAAGTGCCTTTCCCTTCCCTTAGCACCCGAGATAAATATCGATTCGATGGAGCCTCAGATCTCTCTAGGAAGCTAAAATCTGAAGGTGGCTCCATATTTGCTTCATCCTTCTTCATGACATTCAGGCTGAACAGCTGGCCTTTCCCTGTGTCCTGTGGGGCTGGGCGCAGCGAGCATGAATCAACGCAGCAGAGGTCTGCACGACCTTGTAATAAATTGGCATTGTCCTTTGACTCAGCGGTGCTGGACCTGCACCATAAATTCTTGCTCAGGATGTAAACCCAGACCTACTCCTTGGTTGCTTCTCTGTGGTATCTGGAATTAATGCAGCAGGTCGTGATTCAGTTCTGATGCGACTGCAGTTAAACGAAGCTGTCCATCTAAGTACATTTAATTGAGAAATATTTACAGAGCAATTAGGCATTCTGAGAACTGCAATATAATGACTCGGAATTCTTCATTACTTCTTTTTCTTTCTTTTCCATTCCCACAGTTACTTTCGCATTTCATCTTTTGTGCTGATAACTTAACGTTGTGTCACATCTAACAGCCCCCCTTTAGAGGTAATGAAGCTGGGACCGCCATGTTGGTTCCGTGCTTCTTTCCTTGCAGTTGCAAACTCTACATGTTAGACTTACATTAATTTTCCAAAATGAAACCAACACTGAGAATTGCACAGTGTCAGAAGGAATGATTTCTCCTAGTTAGATTTTGCTGAATCTCGTTGGATATGCTCTGCCTCATTTTTCCAGACCCTGTGTTGCATGGAAAAGGCCAGAAAGACGCACAATAATTGTTGGGTATTATCTTCACTATTAATTAAAAATCCATAAATTGCAAGTACAAATGAAGATGAATAATTCATCTCCTAACAGTGGGTCTGACAACAAAAATCCATATTCTGGCTGGATTTTCTCTAGATACACCAAGTATGGTGGAATTAACTCCCATAAAGGAGTTTAAAATTATCTTGTTTGTATATCTTGAATGTAAATAGAGGCAGGTGAGTTTACAGAGACATAAAAAGAAAGAGAGAAATAAGGGAAGATTTACAGAATAGGTCTTTAGTTTGTCTTTTACAATGTTTGATTGACTTTCTATTGTCCTATTTAGTAGTTTTATTCTGCATAATCAGAGCCAGAAGAAAAAACCATCAATGAGCAAGGCAATCTAATCAGCATTTTCCTCCACACGGCAGTTAAAGGAAGCGTACAACCTGAGACCGCGGCGAGCAGAGCTCAATATCAGAGCTCGAGACACTGGTCAATCAATGAAACCAAGCTACTCAAGTGAAGGGCAGAGCGTGTGCAGCTGCTGTGCCTGGGCTCCAGTTGGGCATCCTGTCTGCTGATGGACAGCTGGGAGTTTCCTCACCTCTGAAGTCTCACACTGACTGCCTCCAAGCTTTCCTAAAACACCTCACACTCCCCCAGCGCAGTCTCTGAACCTCCTGACTCTGGCAGTATTTGTCCTTCCAGGAACACATTATGCCTCAGAGCTGTGATGCACAGAGCTCCCAAGGACGTAAGGAGAGCCCATAAGCACTGAGACAAACCCAGAACTTGTCATTTTGCTCCATTTTCTCATCTAGAAAATATAGATGTTAGATAAAGTTGCGCTGGGCTCCTGTAACCTTCTCATTGACAGGACATCCCACTGCAGGAATCCATCCATAGAAGAGCTCCTGAGCGAGTACATGCCCTATCTCACACTGCCGTGGTGATTTAAAGACACTTCTGTGCCCACTCCCACTCCTGCTGCCCCTCTTGGAGGATGGATAAGCTGCACATCTGCCCAGCGGTGAACAGGTTCTGCAGCCTTTGCCTGATGATGAGCTGCCTGTGCCAGCTTCAATTAGCTGCAAGGAGCCAGAGGTATCGGAACTGCTTTACTTGTGCAGAGTAAATCCTTGCTCTCTGACTTTCCCCAACCCTGGAATTTATTCCTCGCTTGGATCTGACCACATCTGTGGGTCGGGGAGGCAGACACAGGGGAGCGAGGAGGAGTTTTGCAGCCTGCAGCCTCAGGGAGAAGGAGCTGCAGCTCAGCCTTTCACACTGACCCATTTTTCCAAAATGTTTATGTCTGATCACCCGCTGCTGTTTACCTCCTGGCCTGCCCTCTTGGCTCACCCTGAGCTCCTTATCAGCCAGCCTCCGCTATATAGGAAAACAAAATGCTAAGAGTCAGAAATTGGAGAAAACCCTTTTTGCCAGGCACCGAAGCATCTGCTAAAGGAGCTGTGCAGAATTAATGGTGTGGGCAGGAAGGGCTGCGAGTGGAGACCAGCAGGTGCCCCGGTAGCAGCACACAGACATATAAAAGGCAGGGTGCCCTCACCCAGGCAGGAACAACTGCTCTCAGTTTTGGGTAGGAAAGGATTTTCAGGGCCAGTTATTAGCTCTGAGCGGTGCATGCAGCTGATCCATCCACACTGGGTGCTTCCACACTGCCTGTCTGCAGCTACTGCAGCAGGAACACTCCGAGCAGGAGGCAGAAAGCCAGTTAGGGCTCTCCACAGAGACTTCTTTCTTATAGCCCTCCGTATATGTATTTTCTAATGGATCAGAAGCACATAACGCTTCTTTGCTTCATTTTCAGAGCGGTAGGAGATGAATCCAACTTCGTGCTCTCCCCTCTGACCTGCCTCATTACTGAAAGAAAGGGGCAGCCCAAAGCACGTCGATGCAGAAAAGACCCGTTGGGTCCTGAGATCCATCATGCTGCTGGAGGAAGGGTACGGCCTCTCCGAGGTCACAGCTGAGATCAGCAAGTTTGGCTGTTTAAACAGTTTTGCAAGAAAAGATGCTTTTGCTGTGGGATTTGGGGTTGCTTTGGTCGGTTCCGCTTTTTCCCTGCGTCTGATCCAGGCTGCCTGGAGGTAACCACGGTTTTGCCAATGATTTCACTGTAATGGGAATTTGATCTTGAAGTACGCTGAGTTCACAGGCCTTATAAACTATAATATTTTGCACATGTCTGCTCTCAATCCGGACAGCCAGAGGGCTGAAGGTACATTTCCTCACTGCAAACAGCATGAAATAGGTTTTGACTTAAAGGAGAGCCACATTGCTGACATTCGTGTCGTACCTTAGGGAGGGAATGGAAGGAGAATCGTGACCACCCACACTGTATTGACTTTACTCCTTCTTTAACTAACTGGCAAACTTCTGAAAATGTGCACAGTAGCCACTTTCTGAGATACGAAAGCAAGCTCTAAATTACGATCCTCAAATCACCAATTCAGAGCCCTTAGATATATATATTTTTCTCTGTTTCTTCCACTATAATTTCCGGGCTGGAGCTCCGGCCATTAATAGCAGCTACATCATTACGCTGCCGTGACACTCCGGCAGCACCCTCATCCATTTCAGTCATTGATCCGCTAATGCGCGCCGGATGAGAAAGGAAAAGGTCCCACTCATTCATCCTGCCCTCCCTCCTCCTCCTCTCACCAGGTGGCGACCACTCACCCTGTGCTTTAAATCCCGATCGGATTTCAGATGCTCAGTGTTAATTGCCTCAGTACAAGGACTGACCCCGGACAGCAAAACTAAAATTAAGGTAACAGGGCCATAGAAGTGGGTGAGATGCTACAGAAGTGGCTCTGCAGCTGCTTCCCGTGGTTACAGTCTGCGGGCAGCATTGGAAATGGCAAATGAGAGCTGGAGCTGTGAAGCACGCATGGGGTATGAAGGTGAGCCAGGAAAAGAGGAGAAGAAAGGCTAAAGAAATGAGGCAATAAGGAGATCAAAGGTGCAGCGACATGCTGCTGCAGGAGTGGCACCTTAAGTAGCATCAACTGCACAAGTAACACTGTAATTCCTGCTGTGTGTGAGACCAGACAACTCCTTCCTATGGGCAACCTGTTCTAGCAGGGGCATCCAGCCCACAGCAGGGGCTGGAACTGGGTGATGTGTAAGGTCCCTTCCAACCCAAGCCATTCTGTGATCCTGTGACCTACAGTAAACCCACGCAGCAGCTCTGTGTTATGAGCCACAAAGATACTGAGCTGAAAGATATATACTGAGCTGAAAGATATGTTGGTGATGCTTGTAGCTCCTTGGGATCTTCTAACCCAGCAACTGGATTCTTCTAATCTATCCAAGCAGCCTATGGGCTGATTCCTCCTTTCCCCATCCACGTGTTGCTTGGTACATCTGTTCTTTTGTTCTATTTTTCCTTATCCTTATATTGCTCATTTTGGGGATCAAAGGATAAAGGAAATAAAAATCCTGTTAGTTCTCAAAGGTCCCCACAGCAGTAGATAATTGGTTTCCAATCAAGCCCAGCCTGCCTTTGATCTCCAGCTTGCACAGAACACTGTGCTCAGCCACAAGCATGTGTTCAGTAACACTACCAGGAGATCTAATTTTGAACATCCGCAATTACCTGCGCAGCGGCACTTATAACAGATGAGAAGCGCTGATAACAATGCTCTGTTTTTGTGCCATCTCACGTTAATGAGACAGCACACCTTTCTAAGAGGGGCTGTCAGTAACACTGGCATAGCGTGGGGCCGTGCATCCATCCTCCTCCTCCCCCATTCTCCATAGGGAAGCCAAAGAGTAATGCGCTGCCTGTTCCCACCATGAAATGCTCTTGTTGTTGTTTATCTTTCAGCAAAAGCAAGTCACAGTGCCCAGCAGCAATGGATGGGAGTGTTTTAAAGCCAGCTTTGCCACCAGCAGAACTGCAGTATCAAACAATGTGCCCTCATTTGCCTTAGCAAGCAGCCCATCTGTGCTGTTGCTTCTAACCTCCATGCCCTTCCCCAGCGCACTGAGTACCCCTCTCTTCCTGCTCCCCCCCCAACCTGACCCCACTAAGACATACCAGCCGTTTTGTTGCCATCTCAAGGCATAAGAAGTGCAGCCTGGGGATGCAGAGTGCAGGAGACACACAGGGATGTTCTCAGGCATACCCAAACCGGCAGCTGACTGTTTCTTTAAATAAACAGTATACATTCATTTAGCTGAAAATAGGTCTCCTGTCAAGCTCCTACCCTAGAGCAACTACCAGTTGCACTGTCAAAATCGCTCTCTGTGGCTCTGAATAGGTTTCTTAATGAAAGAGCAACATTAGCTCTTTAGAACATTTTGTCCCTGAAGGATGCAGCAGCAGCAGCAGCCGCTGAATGATTTCTGGCTCAGAGATGCTTACAAATGGGAGGAAACATAATGGTTTAAAAACACGAGTATCAGCTCCCTGGAACTGCTTTGGAGCAGCGATTTGGGAAGCCAGGAGAAAAATGGATGGTTCAGAGCGGTACCCGCTGATGGTCGCTGCTTCCACAAGCATGCTGAGCCCCAGGGAATAACTGCATGTGGGCACAGTGTCACCCAACCAAGCGGAGATGGGAAGGATTTGGGACAGCACCCAAAGAAAGACACGTTCTGACAAAATGAAATTTTAATGCCCACTGGTTGCTGGATTAAATAATGATGAGCACCCGAATGAAACGCTCTGTTTCTATTCCTGCAGTCTGTTCATAGTGACTGTCAGGGCGGTCACTTTTTATTCTGGTTAAACTTGGGGCACTCACAGAGTGGGGTTGGACCTGAGCAGAGAGGGCTGGACTCAAAGCAATGAAACAGAGCCTTTGTGGTGCAGCACGAGGCAGCACTCACGTGTCCTCTTCTTCCTTTAAGGGCTGAAGTCTCTGAACAGGGGCACGGGCACCACTTATACATTGAGAGAGATTTACACACAGCCTTGTGCATCTCCCAGTCTCACTTTCACACTGATTTAAATGTCATTCTTTGGCAGGAAAACCCCACGAGGAGCTCTTGCACAGCATGGTGGGTATCAGGGTCAAGAACAATAAAAGAGAGGACTTTTGTCATTGGCAGACAGTACTATTTGTCCCTGCTTTAGCCAGATGGCGGCGGGGGAATGGACTTTTCCTGCTGTATTTATTCCTGCTACTTGCTTTTTTTCATAGATCTGAAATGCATTTTTTACCGTTATGACCCAACGAGGAAATGCACTTCGTGTATAAAGCCAAGAGCTTTCTGTAAGCATAACTCTGCAGTCAGTTCCAAGAGTCACTCTCAGCCCAGATCTACTTACTGTGGAAAGAATTCTGTCTGGGCACAAAAAAATGCGCTGATAATAATAGAACTGATAATTGCACCACATCACGGAAGTTCTAGTTATAAAATAGTTACACAAATAGTAGTTAAACTTACTTGCATAAACGCTGGTTAAAAACGCTGCCCACGCTGCTGTTTTCTGTCCCATTTCCTGACGTTGTGCCCCTCCCAGGCTGTGGTCAGTCCTGCACAGGTCCCCAGCACCCGCAGCCCTTTGCTGGGAGCAAAGAGTTCACGCTGACAGTTTCTTCTTCCTCCCCCCACGATCATCTTGCGTTCATTTTAATACACCTGCCAACCTGCTTTGACACCTTGGTTTTTCCTTTATCTCTGCTTTATATCTGAATTTGCTGTCTGTGGCACTTACAGGTATGCTAGGTGCTATTTCTTTGTTCTCTTACCAGCCAGCTCCACCTGACCACAGCCCTGGGGTCTGCCCTGCCAAGCCTGCTCCCCACCTCTGCTCATCCCACACCAGTTCCTTTAACACTCCCAAGGCCTTGACCACATCGTACCTGTCCCATATTTCTCTGCACCACATCACAAGGTTACAGTGATGAGCTATAACAGCACCACTGCAACAATAAGCAAAGGAAAAGCAAGTAGCCACAGCCACCAGCTCCAAAGAACAATTGCTCTTAAGGAGAAGGAGAAGAGGAGGCTCAGGGGAGACCTCATGACCCTCTCCAGCTCCTGGCAAGGACATTATGACGAGGTGGGAGTCAACCTCTGCTCACAGCTAACAGCAGTAGGAAAGAGGGAACGGTTTGAAGTTGCACCAGGGGACATTCAGGTTGGATATTAGGAAAAATTTCTTCTCAGTGGTGAAGCAGTGGCACAGGCTGCCCAGGGAGGTGGAGGAGTCACTGTCTCTGGAGATATTCAAGAATCATGGAGATGTGGCACAGAGGGACATGGTCAGCGGGCATGGTGGGGATGGGTTTGGGTTGGACTTTGTCACCTCAGTGGTCTTCTCCTCGGCACAAAGCCTGGGGCCGGTCACCAGCACCGGCAATGCCACGGCTGTGTTAATGTGTGGCTGTGGTTCACATTTGCTCCCCATTCTGCCCAGCCTCACAGCTGAGGGTCTGAGGACTAGCCCAAGCTCAGGAGGTCTCTGTTCACCGAGATTAACAAAGAATAGTTCAGGTATTGGTGCCTCCTGAACTATGTTAATACAAGTTTAGGGAACCGCTGGAATAAACGATGTTGAATTAATACGAAGCTAAAAATAGGGCAATCAGGTGGAATCTTTAGCTGCTGTAATAGTTGAGCTACAAAATTATACTGACCTTGGCTCGTGATGCTGCAACTCTGAATTCCAGTTTCAACTTAGAGATCTGGATGTGGCATCTGGGTCAGCTCCTTCATCTTTCCTGAACCTGAGGAGCAGTGCTACACCTTTGCTTCTGTCTGAAATAAAAGCAGCTACGAAAGGATAGTTTACTGGGTAAGTATTAACACTGAACTATAGCTGTTGGAGGATGGTGAAACAATGGCAGCCGTACCATGGTCCCAAACTATCAGAACTGCACTTCCACTTCCAGCTGAGAAGCGAAAGACAAGCTTAGAGTGTGGGTTGGGCACCGTGGTGCTGCCTGTCTGATTGAACAGATCCCATTTAATCACATCAAGGCACGTATTTCTCCATTATTATCCATGGTTGATATTTAGAAACCAAAAGGCAACCCTATTTAAGAAATTGGGCAATCAGAATCGCATTAGTAGAGCAAACGTACATCTGGAATTAATTATAAAAGGAAGAAAAAGAGGTTGTGCTCTTTTGATCTTTTAGAATGTAAACAAAAGGTCCGATAAATCTGGTTGCCCGCACATCTCCCATCTTACAAACATCAAGGCTTATTGTGATTTGTTGGCTGATATTAAACCAGCTCCTTATCTAATGATCCAAGCTGAGATCACGGCTCCAGGGAAGCAGACATCCTCTACACAGCATGAAATGCACGCTAGAGCTCATACAATTCTGTTGCACGTTTTACCCCATATTGGCACACCTTTTCCTAAATTGCAGCAAGCAGTCAGGGCACTGGAGCAGCAGAATTCCAAACCAGGAATGTAAAGGCTTGCTTACAGAGACCAACGCTGTCTGCATGCTGGAGAGGGCAACACTTTGGTTACCATTGGCTCAGGTGAGCATCTTGCACAATGCAGGCAAATGCTTACCTATCTAAGCAAGGCCTAGTAGTTTGGGTGACTGAATTTTGACCTCTTATTATTCAGACTTTTGCTCCTTGGGAATTCGTGTTAGGTAAGTATTATCTGAACAAAGAAACAGGTAACAGGTTTAGCCATCAGAATAAAATATGTTTTCCTTCTCCCTGGTTTATGCTTCATGTCCATGAAGCTGATACCAAACTACTGAAATTATCACATTTCATGGTCGGATAGCAAGCAATAGGACAAGAGGGAATGGTTTTAAACTAAAAGAGAAGAGATTTAGGTTAGAGGTAATGAGGGAATTTTTACTCAGAGGCAGTGAGGCCGTGGCAGCACTGCCCAGAGCTGTGGATGCCCCATCCCTGGAGGTGCCCATGGGCAGGGGCAGCACTGTGTGAAGACTTGATTAGACTTGATTAAGTCCCAAAGTTCCCATCGATATCACTGCATTCAGGTGTCACTCAGACCCTCCCCACACACAGCGGGCAGCTCCCAGCCCACCTGGGGGCAGCTCTGCTTTCCTCTGTGCTGTCCTGGATACGCGGCACCCACCAGAGCTGAGTGAACAGCTGACTGCAGGATACCCAAGGGGAACTGTTCCAGGGGGTAGAAAGGACAGAGTTAACAAGGCAGGAGAGCGTGAGTCTCAGGAGGCAGGATGAACAATAGAAAGGTTTCCTTCCTTTATAAGGAGCTTAATAGAAAATTGTCTGGAAAGATGCACGGTGTCGATGGATTTGCTGCTAATAGTAAAACCAGGAGCCTTCAAAAACCTTAGGAAATAAAAATTCATGACCGAGAAAATAAACCCAAATTAAGAAATACAGACTTGACAGGTGCTTCCTGGGGCTGTGGAGATGAGGGAGGGAGAAGTGGGTTTCTCAAGTGAGGGATAATGACGATGCGGAGCACAGGTAATTTGTTTCCTCTCTCGGAGGTGCCCAGCATGGGGCCTGGCCCGGCTCATCACGCTGTGCCTCCCGCTGCTCCTAAGGGGTGCAGCTCCCGCAGAGAGGTTTTTCTGCAAGCAAGCCTCATTTTGGGAGGCTGAAAATTGCTTCTTTCAGATTGCAGCAACGTTCCACATTTACAGGAGACTTTCAAGTGGATCAGTCCACCTCGCCGCTTTCTAGCGGAATCAACACAAGTCATTTAGGAGCCGTTAATTAGCTGGGAGCCTGAGGATGTAAAACAGCATGCTTACTGTATTGCCCACCGGCGCAGGCTGGTTTCCTGCTGCAGCACTCAATGCTTTGTCCAGTCTGGTTTTAAGATGTGTTGGTAACGGGCTCTTTGCACTGCTGCTCCAGTGGCACTCATGGTCAGGAAGCGCTCATTGATCGGTATCACTTTTCCTCGACCACATTACTTCATTAATTGCATGCCAATAAATCAGGTTGGTATTTCCTCCAGCTGTAATGCTTAAGGCTTTCAAATCTTATTATTGGCAAGTAACGCTCCTCCAACCCTAAGCAGCAATTTCACTGTGCAGAACACAGTCACTTCTGTTGTCCTTTTCCTAAATCCCTTGCTGTGCTTTACCATCTTCTGTTGTTTCTCCCAGAACTTCCTCTAGTCTTCTTATTTACCATTACTTGGCATAAAGACATTTTCATTTGCAATGTCTCTATCTCATACAGAGACATCGGAAAGTATGGAAATCTCTCTCCAAACTGGGAAATGGAATACTGTGCACTGGGAAACACAATGCAAACGCCTCATTTTTGCTGTCCCTAACACAACAGATTTCTAAAGCAGGTTATTCTTGCCATCTATGGCTCTTTGCAGAGGATTTCACAGTGCCAGCAGTGCCTACTGTAAAATCTTGCAGGAATTTAATGAAACATCGTTCAGAACACATGCATCAGCTCAGCGAGAGCCATTCAACAGACCCTCTGCTGAGGGCCACACCAGATTCTAAGAGGCACCTTTTTACCTTTATCAATCTGACTCCAAAGGCAGAACTAGCAACAAATCTGAACTTGTGAAATCCAACTTTTCACACCTTCTTGCTTTTTCTGGTGTTTCCAAGAAGCTTACAGCACCTGAAAACTGCAATCCGCCATATGCTTCACTGGTTCTTAAATTGCTCTTCAATTCCCTTGCTCCTCCTTCACCAGCCGAGGTTCTGTCTCAAGGATGCACCAGGGACATGTGGGTTTAGGCCAAAAGGGCTCACACAGCTTGTGATAGTTCCACTTCTTCCAGCATTAATCCACTTTAATCCAACTGGATCACACTCAGGCTTTGGCAGCACCGGTTCTGTTAATATTTAAAGGTTAACAAATTCAACAGATCCTGTGCAACTTATATATACACATCGAGAGCTTTGACTGAGATTCTGTAAAATGAGTTAAGGAATGTGAAGGAGATACCACACAACGACAGCAGGGGTATTTTTTCCATAAGATGTGGAGCATTAGAATGCAAGTGCCATAATCATGCTTCAATAATGAAGTGATTTCATGGATATCAGAGACAAATACAGGAAGATATAAACTGTGCAGTTCTCATACAAATTCCTCACTGCTTGCAGAACAAACGCATCCCCAAACCTCTAAATACCTCGTGCAGGCACAGCAAATAAATGATTTGGGGTGGGAGATGACAATCTCTGAGACCCAAGAGGATGGGGGAAAGATGCTGAGAGCTGTAAAAGAGCTGTCAAGTGTATCATCTTGCTGTTGCTCTCCTTGTTAAAGATGCGAGAGCACTTGCAGCTGTTAAATATTGAGAAGGAGAAACAGCTTAACATCCAAGTGTGGCCCTCAGAGGGAATCTTACAGAGCAGTAAGATTTTTAAAAAGATGATGAGAACTTGAGGGACACCAAAAATCATACTAAGAAAAGATAACTACCAAATGCAACTTCAAAATACATAAAAACACCTAACAAAGCCTTCCTCAAAGGCCCCGATGGAAGAAAAGACGCTTGCTTACGTCTGTGACATTTGTACCCAATTCAATAAATTGATGTTGTGACCGAGGCATTCTGCACTCAAATGCAGTAGAAAACAAAGGTCTTGACCAGCTCCAACCTTGAAAGATACCAGTGCTCTTAGGAAGAGCAGACATTGACGTGCGCTCAGGATGACTGCACTCTGGCCATTTCCCCCAGCTTCCAATCTTCATGGGAAAGAGCATGCTTCTTCACCCAGCCCCGCACAGAGCAGCACAGGAGACAGCGTTATTCCAGCAGATGCTGCAGTGACAGACAAAATAAACTAAATAAAAAAATAAAGATTTCAAGATCAAAGACGTGATGTAAAACAAAGCTACAAAGATGCAACATTTTCTCAAGGTCTTCTAAGCAAAGCCTGTTATGGGTTCGGTAATAATAGAAGCAGCTGCTTCACTGAAATTCATTTATTAACTTCTATTGAGAATATCCCCTTTAATCCTGCATGTATTCTTTTTTTTTAAGCACAAAAAGGTGTGTTTTCTTGGAACTTCTATAAAACTTAGTATTGTATGTCTGGTAATGTGGCTGCTTCAGCATTCCTTGCTGGAAATCCCACACCTGCAAAACCGTGGCAACACTGTCAGTAAGTGACCTACACAAAGTTTAATAGAAAAATTTTACTGAATATCCTCTGTTTAATGTAAACAAGGCAGGAGGCAAAACAAGGAGCATATATTTGATATAGTTACACGATTTTACAGGGCACAGAAACTACTGAGGATTATGGTTTGAAAACCCATGGATGATGCACAATACCAGGTCACCCCCAGGCCGAGCACATCACTTAGCATTGAGACAGCGAGTTACAAAAAAACATCACCTGTGAATTCACACAGCAGCTTATGGGGGACATTACCATGCATTCACAAAGCCATTCCGTGATGATAGTGCCCTGTAAAACCATGTGCAACAATCTTTACACTAATCGTAGTGTAAGCAAGCTCGGGATTCTGGTTCTCATATATATAGAATCTATGTATATATATACATAGGTGATGTACAACCAGACTCAAGCTGTGTATCAAATCACAGCTTTTATATTGCACAGACAAATACATAGTAAGAACGTTACACAGACAGGATCTGAATACCAGGAATATTACAGCCATATGGGAGAACGACTAAGGACAAACTTGTTCTACTGGAGCTTAGCACATGGCGTATTACAAAACTTTCTATATCAGAGTCTAAATCAAACACATACTATAAATGGAAAAAAAAAGTAAAAATGTGCATATTTACACACGTGCATCAGGGTTAGAAAGTAGTTTGCATTTGCTCTTTGAAATCACAAGTTATTCTAGTATTTCCCCTCCAGCATTTCAATCTACTGATAATGGCCATAGTTTCAAAGGTGATAAGCACTTGCATTTCCCACTGACAGCTGGAGAGTCTGCTTACATTGTCAACTCCAGGCCACGTAATTTCTCAGGTGCCCACCTCTGGGTAATAAATAACCACGTACAAACAGAGAGAAACAAAATGGGCACCTCAATGACATGCATAGATCAGAAAGGTGAAAACATGGACCTCAACTAACTAAAGAAAAGTGCATGAGAAGTATCACAAACCAACATTAAATGAGATCCACCTCTTAAGGAAGATTAAATCGCTTTTACAAAAATAAATGCCATGGTCACCATGTATGGTAGTTAAGGGTGTGTAGGCAGCACTCACAAACCAATAAGGATTGTTTCACTGATCATCCATTTCTTACAAATTTATCATCTGAGTCTCACTGGTTCACAAGAACATTGCTGTTGTTGCTGAAGATTGAGACACAGTGAAAACAACTTCGATGCCAATGGTTTCATTTAAGATCAGGCACCTCCTGAATGGCTTTACAAAGTATCACGTCGCTCTTGCAAGTTTCATTCATAGCAGTATCATCACTTCCAGTTTGCACTGAAATGAGGACATGGGAAATATTGTGGAACACACACATAAAAAATAAATAACAAATTTGGAGGAAAAAGTAATTAGCACAAGCAAAAACCAACGAAGACTGAAACTGAGTGAAGCATCAGCATTTGTGCCCAACAGCTTGACTTTATCCATGCAAGAATCTGTAATTTAGGAAAACTATTGAAATTAAGCTTCATCTAACTCAAGTAGTTTAACTGCTTGTCTGAACTGGGATCTTAATTGTAAGAAATGTATGTATTAAAAATCACTGCATAGACATACGTTCTATAGTACGAAACAAGTACTTTATGATAACATAGCTTCTAATATGACTAAAATTATTTGCTACTCTCAAGGCATATTTCTAAACAACAAAAAAAATGAGAAAAGTGTCTTTTTTAAACATTATCCTATGATGCTAATTTGACCTGAAAACACTTTATGGCTAAATTCAGGGAGAAAAATAAGGGGGTGAGGAAGCCAGGTTGGTTTTTGTTTTGTTTCCTGGATTTATCTGGCAAAAAACCCCAAATCCTTCCAGTTCCAGGGACCACTGAACACAGGTTTTATTGGTCAAGATATTTTCCCAGTTCCCCGGTCAGACTTTCTCCTCAGCTGAACCTGTATGGAAGTTTTTACAGCAGGACCATCTTCACTGCTGTGACAAGAATAAATTTAGCCCATTAACTGTGACACTTCTAATTAACCTAACTTAAATGGCCTCTCAGCATCCACATTCTATAAATATATATATATTTTAAAAAAAATTAAAGGCATGGATTCAGAGGAGAATCTGATTCTAGGTAGAGTCATATGAATACAGATGAATTCTAGTGACTGAAGTTGCCCGTATTTGCATATAAGCAATCAAAACAGAAATGGACATTAACTGTGCAAATAGAATACTAGGAAAGACAAAGAAAGAAATACAATGTAAACACAAAGAGCTGAACTCTACTTTGACTGCCTATGCTGTTACGGGAAGGGAAAGAGGTGCTATACACCTGCACGGATAACAGGACAGCTCTCTCACCCAAATCAGCGTGTGTGCCTGACAGGGTAAGGCTCAGCCTCTCAGACCTCTGCTGGTGCCTATGCAGCAGTGAGCCCCAAATTCTGTCTGAGGAGCCAGCTGCCATTGCACTGGAGAAACAGCAGCAATGCTCCCTGAAGTCTGAGCAGTGCAAATGGGCTGAGGGCACTCATACTGAAAAAAAAAAAAAAAAATCACTGAGATACACTTCTGTATCCCAACAGTATGCAAAGCAGGCACAAATTTTGGTCCTACATATGGTATCAACACTTTAACTGAATTGGTATTGGTCAATCTTTTGCTGGGCACTACTGCTAGGGTTAGATAAGCAATAAAAACACTTTTAAAATTATAGAACATATATGTTGTCAATTTTCAAGGCACAAAAGATTGTTAAACCAATTCAAGCTAAACGGCAATTAAAAAGAAATTAAAAATACTGTTTCAGCAACAACAACTAATGACCTATAATTAACTTCCGTGTAAAGGTTACAAGAGCCAAGCAACTGGAGTTCACATGCAAAAACCTAAAGTAAATCTAGTTACACAGATGACCTTAAGAGCAATCACTTGGAAAGACAGAAACAAATATGATATAAACATGTATACTTCAGATATTTGTTACGGATGTGATCCTGAATCTGGGTTAGTTCACTAGTATGGGTTTCATACTAATATATCTCCTGCAGTAATCCACACAAGCTGAGAGTTGTCCTTAAGATTCATCAGGAGAAAAAAAACCCTCTTGAATGTATCTCACTGTATAGGAACTAGTGGATTCTTTGAACCTATCTTCATTCTTAATTCCAACTATAAATTTTGATTACATTTACAACTGCAGGTGTGATTTCCTTTCACATATCCACTTGAGAAGAAAAAGAATCAGGACATAAGAATGTTTTAAAATTAATCTGCTGTTTAGAAGTAATATGGTAATAAAGCGGATTGGCGCATGTGAGCCCCAGAACATGTATAGACCTAACTCCCTGAACATTGTCATCATAACAGAAAAATAACCAAGGACTGATGTCTGTGGTTCTTCATGCAGCTTTTGCAGCTCTTCACACAGTGGCTAGAAATGCTGTGCATTGGTTTCTCCCAAAATGCCTTTAACCATATTCTAGGTCCGTTTCAATCCATCTCCCTTGCAATGCGGTGAATGCCAACAACTGGTGAAAGTAATCTAAGTTCCAATTCTGCCAAAAGCCAACAGGCACTTTGTCAGGAGATGCCACCTCTTCTTGTCTGGGTGTTGCCAGTAGTCTTTCGGACTGAAATAGGCTAGGTGATCTTACAGCCTGGCCGCTCATCAAGGCTGCTTATGGTGTAGATGAGGCATGATACTTCACAAATGCAATCGCTGCCAGCTCTTTGCAGAATTCTTCCAGCACAATCACACCCTCTAGTAATGTCATGTGGTCAATGCTGAGAGAGAGAGGGAAAAAAAGAGCAGAGGGTCAGGACTGGCATACACAAAACCCAGCAGTGGGTCCTGGAGAATATACAATGCATTTACTCACACAGGCCCTTCAGGCTCCAAGCCCAGCAGGCGCTTTCTGACCAGCAGAAGTTTGGGAGTGAAATCTGGGATGCGCTGGATTCTAACCATGAGGTCTCCAACCACCTGCAAAGTACAACACCATCAACACACAAAGTAACACCTCTCTGTGACTGGCAGCAAGCATAGATGACAGCCTTCAGTGCCTGGGACATGGAGCCACTTCAGAATTATCACAGACTCATACAGACATACTCAATAGCTGCTCTGTGTCGAAAAGGGTGAGTGGTCATAAGCACTGATGACAGTAACAGAGCCAAGGATGTGAGTGCAGAAAGAGACAAAACAAGAGAAACTCTGAAACCTTACTTACTACTGCCATAAATGATATTACTCACTTATTTTTATTATGTCAGTGATTAATTTGTCTTGGTAAACATTGACACAAGCAATTGACCACTAAATTGACCACAAGTTTAGGGAAAGAGTAAAGGGAGAGTGAAGATTATATTTGAAACAGGGTGCGCTGCTGGGAAAAGGGGAGCTAAGCCCACTGTTAGTATTGGCAGGCATCATTAATAGGCTCTTGACCAGCTTAATAACAGCTGGTGTGGGGGTTAGCCAAGGAATCTGTGACTGAGACGACTGCAGTGACAGGCACACAGCCAGCTCTTGTAGGATGAAGGTCTGGCAGGAAGGGATGAAATCAGAGGGAAAGGAAGGGGACTTCCAATAAATCTAGCACTTCATGGTTGATTAGAATCCAGAAACAGGTCACAGACTGGACTGCCGAGAACAGCCTTCATCAGAAAAAAACAGATGAACAGAGATATTCACCCAGGCACAGGGGTTCATAACTGTCTTCTGTTTGCGCATGAATCAAAGCCATCTCTTTCCTATCCAGGTGTAAATCTCTATTTTGTTCTTACAGCACTATCTGATACAGTACCACCTGCCTGCAAGTGGCAACGTCACCTGGTCCAATTTAAAGCTGCATCTTTGCCATAAGGAATATTTTACATCTACACTGAAACCAAGCAAACAAACAAATCTGAAGACATGCAGAATCACAATGAATGCTGAAAAATAGATTTTTCAGTATTTTTGGTAGAAAATATGAATTCTGATTTCCAAATCAAGAGCATAAGTATCTATTTTCAGTAAGAAGCCATTTGCCAACCTAAACTATCCAGCTTTAAAAATTCATTACAAAGTTACTAAATATATTACTGCTGTATAGCCATATGTAAACATTAACTGTGTGTTTACTCACCCTGACAATAACGGAGAAAAGAGACCTGCAGCCAGAGGCTAGATTTATGTAAGGATCCAAAAGGTATTCATGTATATGAGGATGGGGAAACAAGGAGAGTTTGGACAACACTGAAGTAACCTGTAAATTTACATCATAGGGCTGCAAAAGATCATAAAAGAAAGGAAAACAGTGCTTTATTTTCATGCTTAGTTCTTCTCATCCAGCAAGTGTTTATTTAACGACTAGAACCTTACAAACAGAGCTAGAAATACATAAAGATAAAAAGCTAGACTAGAAGACAGGCCCAAACCCAGTCCCAGAACAGGAGTGAAGGGAATGTGTCAGTCAAGCATTAGATATTAACTATATAACATCTTCAACCACATGAAGCTTTTGCACACTTCTTGTTTACTGCAGGAGAGTAAGTCCTCTTCCTATAAAACCATCCTTCATCTCAGCAGCTAAACAAAGAACTAGATTAAACATCTTGCTTCTAGACGACTGCAAACTATACAAGCTCAGGAAATTGAGAGTGATAAATCCCCATTTACAGCTAAAATTCCATTTTTCCTGGAAAGAACCATTGCAGAGGCCTGGTCATCTCACAGCAACGCGCTACTGGAGATGAAACACTGCTGAGCTGGGAAGGCAGCATGAAATTCTGAGCTTTTTCTCCATCTCCTCTCTCCACATGAATCAAATGGAAGAGGCAATACTGCCAGATGCTGGAAGACACTGATTAGTCAGGAGGGCTTTCTACTAAAAAAAAACGGTAGCTATCTTGAAGGTGTTTCACCAGCTTAGGAAGAAACTCATTTCTACAAGAGAACTACTTCCATCACAGCTTCCTCGTGTTCCAAGAACTCTTTCTTTTCGCCTTGGGTTTTCTCATCATAGTGAAAATAAGCTTACAATTTAATGCAGCCCAAAATTTCCAAACAAGTCAAATTTCCTCCCATTGAGTGCTGGAACAGACAACAATGGCAAGAGTTGGACAGACATTCCCTTCCTACAGGCCTATGCCAGTCTGAAGATGTTACAAATGCCTACATGGTTTGTTTGACTCTACCTGAAATGGATTATGGGCCCTCATTCAATCCCTTTAGCTGCCAGAACTATATTGGCAGTAACATGCTCAATGGTTATGATCACATCTGAAAGAGGATGTGTGTTGACAACCTCAAACGATCACCTTTACGTTCTGAAGTTAGCATCCCACTGAAGAACTGGAGGTTTCTTCCCTGTTCCAGAATAAGATTTGGAAGAGTTCACTTTAAGACAGATATATTTACTACTTGCCTCAACTCTCGTTAGCCTGCTCAACAGAGATTTGACAATTGATATAACTGCTTACAAACATTTCATGCCACCTCAGATGCACAGGTACACACCGTCAATCTCTTGACAGTTTCACAGAGGTGGATCCTGAAAGATCTGTGTTGTAACTGCAAGTTTGAGGGAGTATTTTGGGCATCACAAAAATGGCAACAGATAGTTCAGGCAACTGAGTCAACCTGCCAGTCAATACAGTCAAAGAAGATGAGGTGGTGATTCACTTTGCATTGAAAGACACCTACTGGTTTTTCAGTTTAACAGCTCCCAAGACAAAATTTCCACTTACTAGATGGAGATGCTTAACTAACATTTGGTATCTCAATCCTGAACTTGCTACTACCTCCTGTGGCACTGCAAAGGGAAATGTCACAGAATCACAGAACGGCCTGGCTTAAAAAGGACCACAACGATCATCTAGTTTCAACCCCCTTGGTATGTGTGCAGGGTTGTCAACCACCAGACCAGGCTGCCCAGAGCCACATCCAGCCTGGCCTTGAATGCCTCCAGGGATAGGGCATCCACAACCTCCTTGGGCAACCTGACTTACACATCTTTTGAAGTGAACGTATTTATTTCTCCCAGTCAGTGGTAGTCATTTCAATACTTGATATTCCAGCTACAACTTTTTAACAAATGAAGCTTTCAGACCCCGGGCCAGGGATGTTCTTAGTAACAGGAATTTCTACCTTTTGAGTTATTGTGGAAGATAAAAGCTACTCTGCAGATGCAGACACAAATTTCTTCCATAAATCCATTGCACTGCCTGTCTAACCAAACTGCTGGAGAAGGTCTTTCAGTTGTGAGTCAGTCAATTCATTAGGAGGCTTTGAAGCCATGAGATTTATCTGGTGTTCACACAAAGAAAAGGAAACAAAGTAGTAACACGTGCTGCATTGTTCAGACAGATTGCTGTAGTGATTTAAACTAATTGAGAGCATTAAGGAAAGCTGAGCTTTTATTTCTGTCCATATGTCAGCAGACTCAGTCAGACAGCCTAAACATTTTCTTTATAGCCACAGAAGCAAAAACCAGCAAGATCTGGAGTTCAGGAAATTCTTTCAAAATTCTCAGGAAACAATCCCATAGAAATTCAACGTTCAACACTAACAGGAGGAAGCAGGCTGTGTCTAGCAGATGAGGTGCTAGATTTGAACAGCCTTGAATCAAGTTACTTCACTTTGGTGCCTCAGCTGTCCTCTGTCAGGTATCTTGTTTAATAATACTGACCACCTCTATGAAGCCCTCTGCTGTCTGCTGATAAAAACTGATAAATACACAGCAACTACCTATAGTAGTATGCTAAAGCAAAAACAGCATGAAATACAATCTGTGAGTAGTACTGTATGACCCCAACTAAAGGCTCTTCCACATATTTTACTGTCTGGACATATATACGTGCAAAATGTTACTGATACACTGATTTTTCCACATTGCTCTATGTCATTTATGACTTTCACTATGAATAACCCCAAAGAATTTCAGGGTTGGGTTTTTTTTTTTGGCCTGTTTGGTGTTTTTTTTTTCCCTTTTTAAGACAAGCTTTTGGTACAATTTAGTAAGAATGTATCCCTGCTGTTTAACTCAGGCAGATCACTGTACTTCTTCTGGAGTCCAGCATTTTTGACACCACAGATCCTAATACCTTGCTTGACTAGCTCAGAATGTGTGTCATGCTGACAGGCAATTTATCAAAATGGGCGCTGTGCTTCCATGTCAGATGCTATTTTTATTCTAATTGCATGTATCTGATACATGCAATAGTTTTTCTTAGGCGATGCAATTCACTTTCTTTACTTTTTATGATGTATGTATCATGTATGTTCAGATGAGGTTTTCCTATCCACAGGGCTTCTTCCTCCTGAAAGTTGATGACCAGATCTCTTCATAACTTCAATCTATAACCATTTCAAATACTAAAATGCACAGTTTAAGTCTGCTATATTCAAAACACTGAGAACACACAATACAGCAACAGAAGCGCTCAGCTTTCTTTTCTGACTTCTGAATTATACATGTTGGTACTCTCAAACATCCTTCTCCTCTAAACACTCACAGAGCTGACCTAGAGACAACTGTTGGCTTCCTGCCCTGTTGCCTGTGCATTTATTTGTATGTCTAAATAACTCTTGCCCTGTTTATAAGCTGGGAATCTGCCACTACCACAGCTAACTACTCATTGTGTAGATAGCTGCATATGCAAAACTGAATAGAATTGTGCAAACCTCCAAAAAATTGGTACTACTGCATCTATAGCATCTTCAGCTGGTGTTACAGGGAGGGTAATCTAGACCCTCAGGGCTCATTTTCACTAGCAAGGAAAGTTATCTTCCTCATTGAAAAAAGCAATGTTGACTTGATTAATTTAAGTCCAGAATTCAGTGAAGGCAAAGAAACATGAAGTGACCTCCCTTTCACCTCCCTGAGCCTTCACTTTGCTTCTGCTCAAAAAGATGAGGTCATGCAGGCTGGCTAGATACAGAAAGAAAGACAGAGCAGGAAAATTCACTTTCTTTAAACTCCTTTCTACTAATCTGGGTCTGACATGTCCTTTTCAGGACAAGGCGCCTGTCAGATCATATTTCATTTGTTTGCCCTTGGCAGCTATACAGTTATTATTTCAATATAATGAAACAGGAAAAGAAAGAACAAAACAAAAACTGAAATGCAGATAGGAAAGGATACCTTCTAGAAATTTTCCATGGAATGATAACAGTTTTTCCTAACTACAGGAAAACATTACAAGTGACACAGAAAATTGTTCTCATCTTACATGATGACTGAAATTCAAAAAAATATGGCAGAAAGGAGAAGTAAAGTATTTTATTTGCTGAAAAATGTACATGCTTTCTGAATGTATACACTAGAAAATGAAAACTGAACCAGAGATGTTAATACCTATGAGTTTCTAAGACACTATCTTAGCCTCATCCATTACCATTAGGATATTCTTGTCTTACTCATCAATTTAAATGACATTTCAATCACAACACTGGTCAAGAAAACATCTGGTACACAAAAAGGTGGCTAATGATGATAATAGCATGCTTAACGTAGAAGGTTTTGTTCTGAAGAGAATACAGATCACTATAACATCCTACAATCTACCTGCAACTAGGATATGGAATTTTACACAATAATATCATGTTGTAACAGACGTCTAAAATTTTGGGAATCTACTGGAGTTTATGGAGACTAAGCAGTTTAGCAGTGATGAAAGCAACAAAAATGGAATTTATAAGCTGCTTTTTCTTACCTGATCAAGAATCCTGCCCATTCTGTCAAAGAGGACTTTCAAGAAATGGCCTTCAAAGAATGATGCTTCTAAATTGCACTTTTCCAAAGACCTGGGAGACCCAGGCCACTCCCACCGTAAGCAGATGAGACAGTAATCCCGGAACTAGAAAAAAGGAGTGAGGAAAACACTCAAAACCTCTATGGAAATTGTTTCATTTCCTTTTAATGGCATCTAAGCCTTAAAACCATAATCTGTAGTTATATGAGAAATCTAATTCCAAAAAGAATAGTCATTCTAAAACAAACATGATCAGTTTCCATACAGGGGCTTCATTTTCTTCTCAACATTCATGCTGCCAGGGTAGTTTCAGAAACAAAAAGCTAGAACTTCCAAAAGTCATCTGAGACCAAACAAGGTAAGGCTACAAATACACATCTTGATTATTATGCACAGCTTATCTCAACATCCAACCCAGATTGCCCCCCAGTTCCCAGGACAGGGAAGGCACGTGGATGTGCAGGTGATACAAACGCAATGTACTGCAGGACTTCCTCTTCCCTCTGTTTCCTACCACCCACAGTAGCCTTTCTTAGTTGCCTATCAGCTCCTGGCTCTGATTTGCTGTGAGCTGCCTGGTGTCTCACTCTCCCAGAATTATACCTTGAAAGGAGTACCAATTATGAACCACATTAACGAAAGCAGGAATAAACAGTAGCAAAAGTGAGGCAAAACAGACTTCACTGAGTGCAGCTTACATACTCATGCAGGCCTCCAGGAATAGACATAGGGAAGCATAAAGGCTATTTGGATGTAGTAACAGCAATAGGCAGTGCTATTCTTAGGGGGGAATTATTTTAAGAGTAGCCATATCACTGTCAGGAAGTGACAGAAACCAATTCTTTTCTCTAATAACTCCCAGAATACTCTTTTTCCCAAGGCATAAAAGATGTACAAAGATGATATGTATTTTCTGGCATCTAAGAATAGAACTTAGGGGAATTTTACGTCAACCTTTCTTTCCTTGTTCTCTATTTTCTATTCCCTTTCTTTTCAGTAGAGACTACAGATAAAACAATAGAATAAATACAGAAATTCAAGCTTCTCATCCTAAACTGCTGATATCATAATTCAGAGATCATGGAGTTTTTAAACTACCTACTAAATACAGCTCACAGTTACTTTACTTCACACAACTTTTTCCATTATACAAGAGTCATGGGGCTTCAGTAAGAAAGCTGTAAATAAACAGTGACCTCTGACCGAGGACACTTCAGACTACATTTGTGAAAACAAAAGCTGCCTTTATTTCAAATTAGTAAATCATAAAGATTTCCCTTCCTACCAGAACTATCAACTTGAAACCTGAATGCCCCAGGCTGTGTATTCCCTATGATGTGCCTTTATTTTTGAAGTCCCAGATTGCATAATTCCTATGCAGCATTTTAATTTCCCTTTAGTCCTTTCAAACAGCTTGGCAGGCAATTCTCCAAGAGAATGCAGATAAATGCAAAAGCAAATTAAGAACCTATCTGCAGTTCAGATTTTCTCTCAGTGTATTTGTTATATGAATATTAATGCATTTAATGTCATCCGTTATTCCCAGTAGCGTAATACAAGGTGGATTCACCATCAAAAAAAATCTCTAAAGCTAAGATTTCATTAGAAAATAAAAATTGAATTTTCCCATCTTCCATTACTAAAAGATGTACGTAGTAGAATTATTTATAGAACCTTCTGTATACCCACATCAGCATTTCAAATTCTCAAGGAATAAGGAAGACTTACTTGTCTGTGGGCATCTCTGAGGTAAGTATCATAACCTGTACCCTCCACGTGGTATGATGACTTAGCTTCATCAGGTACAAGACAGAGAAAACTGAAGAGACAAAGGAATGTTAATGAATACCTATAATCCACAGTGCACAAGATCAATACCTTTTCATCATCTGTAGTAGCATACACAATACTGAACTGTCTGGCCAATTAATCCAACTGTAACTTTATGTGAGGAACAGAGAATATAATATTTAAGTATTCTAACTACTGTTTATAAAAAGACATGTACTTCAGAACTTTGCGTAACACTAGAGGTAAAAACCTCAGTGGAACGCTAGCATGTTCTGAAAATGAGCAGACAGAATGGAGATGAAAAGGAATAGTCATAACTAGCTCAAGTATTTGCTAAAGGTCAATCCCCATATTACCAGAGCATATGGAAAATTCACTGGGGAATAAATGGAATTGAAGGAGAATCACAGTTCAAATTTCTTAGCCTATTGCACAGGCAGTTCTATTTCCCATAGTTTGTTGTGGCAATAAATATCTACCAATGTACGGGAAAATCTGCATACAAATGCCCTTATCAGCTATGTAGTACATGCACCATACATCCTTATTACTTCACCAATATCTGGCCTAAGTAACTTCAGGGAATTCTGAACCTTATTAGAGAGGCGATGTCATTAACGCCATTTAAAAAAACAATTACAATTTCTGGACAGCAAAACATACTCAGTTTTTGGACCCTATTTCCTAAAGCTCAGCTTTCTCCATACACCAAGAACTTTTGGAGGTTCCTGGAAGATTTGGATGCAGAAATACATAGTAGCTGAATTTTCATATTATGCTCATCTTATAAGAAAAAACAAATCTGAAAGAAACTGGAACTCCTAAAAGATTTTTATTCAGTGATGGAGACCACACAGGGCAAATTCAGGAAATTGTTTTCATCTTCCTTCCAAATCATTTCCACTGGAAACTACATATAGCAGTACTGGAGGAAAGAAGGCACGAAGCAACTACTTCACTGCATGCTGCCTGTCCTTGGGCTGTTTGCTGCCTCTGGCTAACACCTTTGATTATTTCTGGCTAAGTAGATAGGACAGCACTGAAATACCAGTGCTGCTTTGCTAAAGTGTATTAACAGAGCAAACAGCATTTGTCCTAATATTAGTTGCTAATAGAATTACCATCACTAAGACGCTTAGAAGAGAATCTGTTCTCTTTGTGATATCCAACTTGCAGTATGTTTAGCAAGCACAAAGGTATGTTACAGGTGACAGAGATGCCCCCTGGTTTTCAGGGAACAGGAGGTTATCTCTAGCACAGCAATGATTTCTTTTAAGTGTTTAAGAAACTTTGGAAAGTGGGAGGTTTTTTTCCCCTTTTTTTTGAGGAAAGAAAGCATTCTATTAATGAAGCTTTTATTCAGAACTCTGAGTATTCAATTGGACTATTAGCTGTAAAGTTTATCTGTTCTTCAAGTTTATGCTGAATTATTTGTACTTGTTGCAATGTACTTGTTGCAAAGCTCTAATCTTTTGGGAGTAGTTTTCTGATAAAATGCCATAATTTTCTTCTGTGGAGTCATTTTACCAGCTGGCACAGAACAACACCCATTACGGAGTACATTTGGTATGCACAGTGTGTGCAGACACCCACACATTCAGAGATTTCCATAAGTGTTTGTTTCAAACTTACCTATTTACAATTTTATGAACTTCAGTCTTCCCATCATTTTTGGGATGTTCTGGACTGACAGGTGGAGAAACACTGAGCCACTCTTGAGCCCCAGTGTTATCTGGAGACAGATCGGTAAATAGTGGATCTTCCTCCAGGTCTCTGTGAGATTATATTAGACAAAAACATAATCATTCACTGAATGTTACGGAAGGCAAGAAATTCTCTGGACCAAAAGGCATGCTTTCTGTTTTTCATCTCTAAACAGTTACAGGATTGTCCAGAATGCTGCCATATGCACATCTTTTTACCATGTTAACGTGCAGAAATGCCAACCTTTGCACATATCCAGCAAAATTTGTTTTCAAGAAGATTAACAGAGTAGACATTTTTTACTGGTACAAAATCAGTGCATGAAATCTGAAACTCTGTAGACATATTTTTTACATAAGAGATACTTTTACACTCTGGGAAATCAGGCTATTTTAGATGACTCAGAAAAATCTAAATTAAGATGCTAAAATAGCTGGATGTGACGAGTCCTTATCCCTCCTCCATTAGGTAAAAAAAAATCACAACAGTTAGCTGGAGTATTTAAAAAAATTTACTTAAAGCATTCCTCAATTTTTTTCCCCATCAAAAAATGATTAAAGAACACAAATGTAAACAGGACACCTAAGTGACTGAGTGACTTTAGGAGTAATCTCACTGAATATAGTATGAATTTGCATGAGCTTAAGCTAAGTAGATGTCTAAATAAATTGCCAAATGAAAATCTTGCAGTGCCCAGTTCAGAAAAGAGGCTTTTCAGAATTTTAGCCTTTCTGATACCCTTCCAACAGTTCACATCGGTTGGTGACATAGCAATTTGTGCATCACCTCACATATGCTCACTGGAGGTACAGCTGAATACACAGAACACATAATGTGCTCACCGTGCTCACTTTCCCTTCAATTACTCAAACCCCTGGTTTTAAAAAGAAGGATCCAATTTAACCGTTGCAAAAACATCTTAAAAAAGAAACTTACATTGCTCCTGCAATCTGCCCATTCTCTACCACATCTTTATCTTCTTGACACAGTGGCTTATATTCTATGTAATTTCTTTCTTCCAGATTTCTCAGAACCAAATTATAGAGAATGTGCTCATGAGGCTTTTGCAGAAGGTGCTCAAACATTCGTAGAGTCATTATGCTGATCTACAACGTAAAAAGCAAAAATTACATCAAGTGATGCACCATTGTCCTAATGCAGTTTGCCTTCCACCACTGTCTGTATACAGAACATCACAATTACTTATTTCTATTGTGAAAGGAAGCAGAATTACAAAAAAAGAAAATAGGAAATCATGATGTTGAATGTGGTGTGTGGACTCACCGTTCCTGTTTATACATCTGATAAACAATATGTGCATGTATTTTTTTCCTATAAAAACAAAAGCTCTTCTAAAATCTGCCAAAGTAATAAAAAACGTGTGGAGAACAACTTAGCTTTCTGTGCGTTACAGTCAGTTCCATACCAGAGGATTGTTGTTACTGTGCAAGCGAGGAAAAAAAGGAGCAGCTCCTAAAGAATAATTTCATTGAAATCAATTATTTTAAAAAGGTCTTTTGTATGTAAAGTGCTCAATGTTACTCCATTATTTTTTAATTGGCACTGTGCATATTCTCTGACCTCGTGTAGTTTATACAAAAAATAGTTTGTTTTTAACCACATCTTATGTGTTAATATGACAGAACTGACAACACAAAATAAGCGATGCAACATATAATAAAACAGATTAAAATGCAATTACATAAAATTTGGGCAATCTTAGAGATGAGCAAGCCCAAATAGATATGCATTGGAGACAAGCAAATAAGCTTTATTAACTGATGCAACACGGTAGCTACAAGAAATAGCTGGGCCTTCACTTTTTTGAAGGGAATTCGTAGGAGTGGCAGTCAAAACTACTCCTCACCAAAATTAGCTGAAACAAATACAAAAAGACCTCACAGTGACATCTCTACAGGATGCAGGACAGAGCTGGCCAGGAGACATTAGTATATCAGTACCCCTTCTTACCTCATCAGAAATATGATCACAGTGTTCGATTAACCTGTGTCGCAATGGATGCCTGTTGATGTTTGGCAAAGTTTCTGGCTCTCTGTGTTCTCCGAGTACAAAATAAACTAATTCCTGCAGTAGGACATCTGAAGTTACTTGACGAACAATGCGATGCAATAACGCAGTTGATGTGAGGATTCCAATTTCTGAGCTGAA
The DNA here is from genome assembly GCF_016699485.2 of Gallus gallus. Taxonomy (NCBI): domain Eukaryota; kingdom Metazoa; phylum Chordata; class Aves; order Galliformes; family Phasianidae; genus Gallus; species Gallus gallus. The sequence continues at coordinate 28,808,984 of NC_052537.1, read as the reverse complement.
CAATAAATTTAGTGTCAGATATACACTGGATTTCAGCTGATAAAAAGAAATCAGCTTGATTTAGACTTTGCTCTGCTGTGTCTTGTAGGATGCTACTCACGTTTGCATCAGCTGGGGTTCCATAACATCAACGAAAAATCGTTCCCGCACAGCTTTTGCCATAGCAACAGCAGCAATCTGAAACAAAAATACAGGATGGCATGTCTTAAACTCAGAAGCTAAGAAACAACCAGAACTCTTTATTTGCTGAATATATTTGTATCATCTATAAACATTTCAAACCTTTTGTGCTTCTTTGATGAGTTGATCACAGTAGTCAAACCATGAAAGAAATGAAATCAACGCTCTTTTCCCTGGAAAAGCAGATGCATCTTCTTTGTGGCTATAGGAATCCAAACTAGAACATGGATGGAAAATATTTGTTTAGTCTACAAGCACTTGAAGAACATTGGACTCTATTCTCATTGAATTTACTAGCATAATTAATGATGTACTAACAGTGAAATGAACATTAAGATCGTTTTGCCTGTCTCTACCAATCTGGAAGTGCTATCATTACATAGAAAGGCATTATGAAGGACACACTGTATGTCCAGCAAAGAACTGAGTGGAAATACTAAGGTTAAGGATTTCTTAAGTCAGCAGGGAATATCGCTCGCCTAGTCTGCTCTCCCAAGAAACACAGACCACTAGCATCACTAACTCCTGCAGTCAGAGTCCATAAAATGAAGGCAATTGTTCTTTTCTATTCTGTAAGTGACCTCAATCAAATCCACCAAAACGACACAGCCTATACCTGAACTAGGTGGTAAAGCATGGAAAAAGCATGTATTGCATTTAAAGGCTGGAAGGAATAACAAATTCACTATGTCCTTTGGTAAAGCAGTTCAATAATTATTTACCCCACTATTCAAAGTTATCTTTTTTTCATCTAAATTAAAATTTCAAGCAAAAAGTTAAAACATTCTTTTGCAAATACCTACTTTTTGTCTGTGTACTAACAGATTATGAGAAACTCATAATAATAAAGACAGAGCAGGGACAAGCACTTAAATGTATTGAGAACATGACAAGCAATAAGGCTAACAGCATGCGTCTTTTCCTTCAAGGTGTTATGCAGTAACTCTTTCCTTCTTCTTTTTCACCATAAAGATTTTGCAACAAGAGCATGCTATCAAATTTACCCTTTCTGACCTCTGCTGCACTATACGGGGCTCACCGTGTACACTGAAAAGTTAGAGTATGCTTCTTAAATCTTTGACATCTGAACAGGAAAATAATCTGTACCTGAGACTCCAGCTACAACACCATAAATTGCCAATGTAATTCAGTGGAAAACTTTCCCCTGAGGGATCTTTAGAAAGGACTGGCAGCCTAATCTAGTCCTATGGCAGAAATAACAAGTATGCTGCACATCTAAGGTGTTCCTGCTGTACTAAAGACAGAACCTAAACTCTGCTCTTTACACTTGCAGGGGGGCATAAATATTTTATACCTTTTACGTAACTACAGTAAACGAGCATCGGGGAGGGGTCTAAAGTCACCTCAGGTATTAAATACAAAAAGAAAATTCTTACCCCCAGTTAATTGCCTCCACTGTTTCAATGTCTAAGGGATCCAGTGACTGAGGCAGGGCTCTGTAGAGGGTGGCCAGCCTGTCTGTCAACAATTCACATAAACAAGTGCTTTGAGTCAGGCACTTGGCAGCTGCTGGTTCTGGCAAACTCACCAAAAGCATGAGCCCTTCACAAGCCTTCACGGCTATCCGGCCATCCTGGCAGAACAGAATGGAAGAATTAATCAGGCAGTGAATGAATATCACTTGAAATCCAGAAGCAAACATCTCCCAAACAACAGTCTCTCCATTCCCCCACACTTAATGAAAATATCTCTTGGTTTCTTCTTCAGTCATTAAGATTTATTTCTTGTGAATTTCTAGGAAAAGGAAATAATCAATTTACAAAAACCAGCCACAAAAGAACTCTGATTTATTTCGTATATTTAAAGTACTGCACATATATGTAAGTTCATTCCCTCTACCTATTTCACACTGCATCCAAACAACTTCATTTTATCACACTGCACAAAATAAAATCACTCACCGGACTTTTGGTGAGATTTAGTAGAGAATTCACTAAATTATAGTCTTGATTCGGACAAACAGTGGAGGACTCAGGTGATGATGTGACATTTAATTCATCCAGACTGAAAGATAGATCATCTGCCTGTTGAGGGAGCTCATCTTCCTTTTCCATGTGCTCAGCTCCAGCAGCTCCAGGCATTTCTTCAGGCTGGATGGCCTGCCCAGTGTCTGTTGCCAATGAATCCTGGCCTTTCAGCATGTCTTCTGTGATTACATTTGTTGATTCTTTGGAAGCCATTGCTTTCAACTTACTCTGCAAAGCATTTTGTTGCAATTACACAGCTGAAATTGCGGTTCATCCTAAAGCACAAACCCACTACAGGGAAATTTTTTACATCAGCATTTAAGTAGTACTTTACAAGGCTGGATACAGTAACAACATAGAATGTAATGAACTGCCACAGCAGGTGAGTTTTTAAATCTAGAACATTTTTCAGTGCACTTAACTTTCTGTTAAGGCCTTTCATTTTGAGGCTCACCTGCTTTGCCCACTATTTGACATTTATCTTATTTTTATTTTCATGTCATTATACTGTTTCATTTACCTTATGAGGGCACCTTTTGACATTAGCACACGCTACAGAATATCCCTTCCTAGACAGGACCTCAAACTGATTTAATGTCTGAAACACTGTTTCCACCTGGAAAGGAACTCACTCAACTTCTTGAGATCATTGCTTCAGAGAAAATGGAAAAAAACACAACACCAAACACTTTATGATAGTAGAGTACTCTCAAGTTGAAGAAAACATTTAAAAGACAAAATGGACAGAAGATACTTTAAGCTAGCACTGGGCACCAGGTACTGTAACAGATCACAGTGAACCCTGTTAGATGCTATAAACTATACTTAACATGATTCTACAAATTCATCTCCAGCAATAACAAAGGCATTTAAGTTTGTGCTCTGAGAGGCCAGGAAGAAACCCACACCATGGCAAAAATTCAGTGCTCCTCTGTCAAAAGCACAGGTGAATAATGCTTTATCAGAACTATAAATGAGACTTCAGCATAGGACAATTTTTCAAGTCAGCAGTGAGTTTATTAATCCAAAGGGTTTCTCTCCTCATGGATAAAGCCAAAATTATTACAAATACATCTCAAGCATTAACAATTTTAAAGAGTAACAATTTGGGGTTAATGGTGTTTAGTGCATACAAACCAGCAGGGACAGGCAGCAAACTACAGCATTGCTGTGAATGCCTGCTCGCTTGATGTGCGTTCTGCATGCAGAATTTGTACTGAATGGTATGATAGACTCATATAACCACATCCCTGGAGAGGCAACCCGGTGGTAAAAGCAGCACACTGCATGCTATAAAAGAAGTAGGATGTGATTCTATGATTTTTGACTACAGAAGAAAAATGACTCCTTCAACAGATTTTATAACAACGTGAAAAGCATCAGGCAGCAAAGCACCCAGAATGGGTTTGTCTGAGCCATGTTAGTGTATCGCTGCATCTTCTCAACTCCTCCAGTACCTCCCATATAAGTTATCAATCCATGGGAATACCTGGATGAGAACTACAATCCTTGCACATCAAGCAGAGCTGGAGCCTGCAACTGCATTTTAAATCCTGGATTATATGCTACTGGTGGCACTTCTCAGGTAATAGTCAGTTGCTTCAAAGATTAGATAATGTTTTGTGAAGTATTTATCTTACAGCAACCTATTACTTCAGGCACTGATGAGAGACCTAACACACATAAAACGTATAAATGCCCCCAGAAATTTGTCTGTAGGTCGTTACTTTTGCATTGGCAAATAACACAAAGCAGTCTGTACATCCAACAACACATCGGCAGAGCTTTTGCATGTGTTTAAGCCTCCTGTTTTCTACTCATGCAATTCTGCAGCTTAGCTGCTCACCTGCCTCCTGCAAAGGTGCAAAACAGGATCCTGAATGACCTAATAGAAAAGGTTACATAAAACACACACTCAGTGTTTTCTAGATAAAGCACTCCTCCAAGTGAGCTCAGTATCAGCAGAGAGCAGACGCTATACAAACACACTTTGTATTTTCCTAATACGTAACTACTGAGTCCCAAAACCTGTGGTGAGTAATACTGTGACTCTAACTTCAGACAGACTTAAAAAGGATCCTGTGGAAAAATCAGGTGATATCATAGCTAATATCAATGCCCACTCAATTTAGAGCAAAAAATATAAACCTGGCAATTTGTCGTAATGACAGTAGAAGTGAATAGAGAAAGTATTTTTCATTTTATAAAATGAAGGTGCAGCTTTTTAATAGATACTATATTAGAACAATGAGAGGTTTTAAGAGCAGAAATTTGAAAACAGAGAAGCAAGTTTCCCTTAGTATAGAACAATCAGTTGCAAGTAATACTTCTACTAAGGTGAGATGAGGTGGGCCAACTTAGGAAGAAATGAAAGGGAAAAACCATGACTTAACATGTTTAGCATCTAATAACGGTTCAGAAAGAGAAGGTAAATCAAACATTCCTACGTATGTTCTATCTCTTTACATAGGAACAGGGAGAACAGTTTAAAGAATGGAATACATTAAAGCAAAAAAATACAAATTTACCATATGGATTTTAAAGGCTTTAAAAGGAATACAGTTTTTATTTCTGCAACAAAAGTAACTTTTAAAGAGTATTTAAAAGTATCTTTACGGAGATACTGTTACACCAAATAGTCCTGTCAGTTCAGCAACATAGGTGAAAGACTTTATTAAAATATAAACAGCTTTCTAACAGTGAAGTACTTAGTACAGAATCATAAAAGGGAAAGCCTACACCTACAGATACTCCTTTTCTTTAAGTTCATGAATGACTACAGAGGGTCGTCAGAAAAAAATTACAGAAGGAAGTAAAACTTACTGACATACAGGCAGACTGTTTAGGAAAGATCTGTCTGCTTTTCAGCTTAAACGTTAGAGAACTGAGAGTTAAATGCCACACAGAATTCTGTAACTTTACCCTTTCGTGCATTTGAAGGTCAGAAGCAGATACCAAGTCACTACAGCACCTCTAAGAGGCACAGACAGGAACAACCAGAATATTCTCTCCTAATAGAGGACAGTTCCGCAACCCAAATGCCTTATCTGGAAAGAACTATGAAAAGTGAAGACATCTGCCTTCGGCTACAACATTCAGAATAATTCTGTAAAGGAAGCAAGAGTGACAAGGAATGCCCCTCAGCTTGCCTGAACTTCACACTCAGCGTTTTGTGAAACTGGGATCTCTTTGAAATTAGGAATCACCTGGTTTCCCATGTCAAGATTTTTAAGGTTATAATCTTGCTATATTCAAAAAGAGCAATAGCTGATGTCTAACAAAATATTTGTAGTTTCAATGATTGCCATTCTCTGATTTGACTTCAGGGCCATTATTTGAGCAGAGAAGTTATTCAGAGGGTTTTAATTCTTCTTTTCAACCATACAATTTAATAGCATCAAAAACTACCCTGGTTTAGACTTCTACTATTTTCTGCATGTAATGTATCTAGTAGTTTGCTCCTAAATGCCTCTAATAATTAAACATGGAATCTTCAGCCCTTATACTACTTTTACTACTGTGGATACGAGGGCAATTGAGACAGTTTAATTAAGGTAAAAATAAACTTGAGATGGATTCTACTAGCTGACTTATAAGAGATTCATATACTTAATGAGAAAGAACATATATTTGATGTTTATCAGCCTCTGCTGCTAGAGATTGTTGATTGGGGTAAACTTGTAAAATATTCCTGAAATATAGCATATCTACATGTTTTCAGCTATGTATCGTACACTTAACAAATACTGCACCACTGCAGCAAACATCAAAGTGGGAGAAGGAAGAGCTTATAAATATACTTTAATAAATTAAACTTTTAAACATTCTTTCTAAATGGGAAAAAGAGTCTCTATAAATTCTTTGTCCTCCCACTCTGGTCTCATCAACGCAACATGTTAAGTTCTAAGATGGGAGTAAAGATATTTGGCTTTCTTACAGATAGAAAATAATGCCATATTGTAGATTGTGAGCTGGCACTGCAGCTAGACCATATGTGTCACCATCAAATAAGAGCCCAAGCCCACAGAACACTCAGCATTCTACAAGGTTTCAGTGCCCCGTGCAATCTGTACCATAGCCTTCACTGGGCTGAGAACAAAATAACAAGGAAGTTCAAGGCTCCTCACAGTGTTCTACATTACAATCCCTATTCATCTCAGGGCTAACAAAACTTGATTTTGTAATTTGGAGAGTGCCCTCTAAAGGCTCAAAGGGAAAGAACCTCAAGCAGGTATATGGGAATCCTGAATGAAATTTGAGGTAAAAATTATGGGACATATCGAGTCTCTAGAAGTGAAAGACTTTTAATATCACAGGAAAAAACAATCACACACTGAATGAAAACTAGGCTATGAAGTTCAACATGTGACCTCCTGTTCTCTACAGATTTTGTCTGTGACCAGCTCTTACACAAATACATGTGGATAAACTCAGACTTGTTTTACTCACCTCAAGGAAAAAGTTGACCAGGTATGGATCCTGCTTCAGTTTTGCACACACTATACAGAGAAACTGAATTTCTTCATTTTCTGTTGGTGTTGCCAGAACTTCGCCACACAGCCTGATCAATTTCTGTCACATAGAGAAAAATGAGCAATTAAGACAGGAAGGAAGTTACAGCTTTATTTAGGAGTGGTGGATGGGATTCTTTTTCCATACACATACTACGATGGTGCACGATTATTGAGTTGAATGTTTGCTCTGGATTTAAGACTGGTGTAAAGATTTCTTTATTATTTATGACTTGTACTGCAGTTGCAGTTCAAGAATCTAACTGGCAGCATGTTAAAACTGATTCTATACTTAAGCAGTAGCTTATAACTTACTCGAGAATAGAAAAAAATAAAGATATCATTAGCTAAAACAGACTAAGAGAAACTTGTCATACAGAAACACAGTTTACTTAAAAATCTGAGCAGTACCTGCACTGGTCGATGCACATTTATGTGGGGAAGAAGAGGTTGCCGTATTCTTCCAAGAAGTTTTGTATAAAAAGCCAAAACTTGCTGTTTCATTCCTGGAGGACACTGGAATGAAAACAGATGAACACTTAACACAGATGTAACTACAGACACAAAACTGTCATTCAAAACTGCTAAGATCAAACAGGAATCGTTTATCCATACTTTCAATTAACTGCTGTAGTGCAGATTTCCACAATCTTTCAAGGAAATATCCCCATCGATACAGAGGGAAATAAACTCTGAATTAATTGCCTACAGGTCAGATTTCTTCTAGGATACTGTGCCACAAAAACCAGCAATTCAATGAGTCAGTACATACAAATATGCAATGATAAAATACAAACATCTGAAGTGTCCACCAAAAGCTTTTTTAAATTAATGAGCCATTAACCATACATAGATAAAGCATTTATGAATGCACAGATGTTCCAGGACAAGAAAAAGCTGCTGCTTTCCCTGAGATTCAGCAGAATATAAATCATAAGCATCTATGAAACACCCATGCCCATGTTCTATGGCCTACCATACATAGTGTCACATGAAAGTACTTTCCTATCTCCATCAGAACCAATGGCATGTGGACCTGAACGTACCTTTGTTTCTGGCTAAATACCCCCAACTCTCACATGCCCTAATATAATATAAAAAAACTGTTATTTTCACACATTAATTTTAATCTGCATAATTTCCCTGACCTGGTTCATTACGCACACCCTGAACAACAGTTCTTCTAATAGAAATTAGTGACCCGAGTGTGTGGCAGCAGCCAAGAAGACTAACCTGCTTCTCCTGTCGAGGTAATTATCCATAGGTTATCAAACCCTAATTATCACCTAGTTGTCAAACAATTTGTTACAGAGAATGAGAAGTTTTGAACCATCAGGGCACATAACAGCAACACAGTAAGTCTGAGTGCTGTGAAAGGGTATTATTCTCCTAACTTTGAAGATCTTTGAAACATCCTGCAAGCACCAAAATGTGTGTTTTCTTCAGATGTATCAACCTACAAGTGACAAAGCATAAAGAAAGACTGTACAAGAATTGCTTGTACAGGCATATCTAAATGAGTGCAAAATTACTTCTCTCAGCTCTTAGAAACATGCCACAAATTACTTGCTTCTCATATGCCTACATTTCTTCTTGAGTCCCTGTGAAGTTTGTAACTACTAAATAAGCTATATTTCTGAGCAATTCTGTATTTTCAACACATCAGTATCAGGCATCATAGCGTGGTTAAAGGACAGGGGGTGCAATAACACTAAATTGTAGAGATCTGGTTCTACAGAAGCAAGAAATATGCTAAGCTCAGACAACTAGTAACTTATATTGTCTACATACATAAAATTAAGTAGATTAAAAATGCCTGACAATGTGTAAAAGGTTTAGTGAAAATGAAACCACAGAGAGCTCTATTCATCCTTCCAGCAGGACACACCATGCTTTTCTAACTGCATCTGCGCCATGATATAAGAAGTTGTAGTACAATGGTTGCCAAGTTAATACACCCTGTGATTCATCCAATCCCATGCATTTCAGTTCCCAAGTCTGCCAAGAAAGACATCAGCAAGAATACACCAAGACCATGAAGTTAATTTCATGTGCCACAAAGCACATGTGAAAAGGACCACACAACATTGCCATAGGCTAGAATCGTGTCAAAGATTCAGATGCACAAGCTGTCTGAGGATCAGCTTAAGTCAATGGTTTCTGACATGGAGTCTTTCTGAGCAGTAACTACTCACATTCAGAAAATTGAAACACGATATGTATTTAATAGAGCACTTTTCACCCAAGAATCTCCCAACACTAACTGGAGAGATGGATAATGCTATCTTGTGGTTGCCTTAAAACTTCCTCAACTAACAAAAGTGTTTTCCTACTTCTAGTTTCACAGTCAGTATCAGAGTGCTAAGTAATAAATCTGTGTTCCACCTTAGTCAGCATCTTACTGGTTGTCTCACTTCGATCACACTTGTAAAAGACTATTTGTTATCTGTGATACATTGGTAACATAAGCAAAGAGCTATTTACTGCATCCTGCAGCATCCTACACTACAATCAACTGCAGATTTTCACCCCCTATCACAGTCACAAGCCCATATGAATGATAATCTGCTCTGCAGACTGGTACATACATCAGCTTTTCCTAGTGTGTAAAGTGTTTCCAAAATCTTGTGATGTAGCAAATACTCCATACACGGCCCCGTTTCACCCGATTCCCTCTCATTTTCTTCTTGAACTAGAATATCCAACATCTGTTCCAGGTGAGAAGGAATGTTGGTATCAGTCACAGGTGCTTTGTCATCTAAATAAGAGAGATACACAATCAGAAATGACTAATATTGGTCTTATTTTTCTTAAGTCCAGACCCAAATTTAAGATTTAAAAAATAAGGCAATTCATTTAGGGAATATTTTTATATAAAGTCACAAAACAGACAGTGGAGAGCTATCACACAATTTATATATGCATATGTATAATGTCAAAGATAGACATACACCTTTAAATCATATATGAACACTCACTGGACCAAATTTTGAAAATAAAGTGGAGGTTCTAAATAGCAAAAAATTGCAGGGCCCTGAAAAACAAAGTGTTTTTTTTTTTAACCATTCCTTAAATTGAGTTTTCAGACCCATATCTGAAAATGTAAACTGAAATATGCATGAGGCAGGTACTTAACCTTGCACTGGGATAAAGGTGAAACATCAGATTTCAAAACATGCGTTAACCATGCAGAAAGGAAAAGTTTTGCAGCCAGAAACCAAGCTTAAGAGAAAGATACAAGTCTCAATCTTTCAGTTAGCATCCATTCTGTCTCAAGAACTCTTCGCACAGCATTTTGAAATCAAAAAAAAGATCAAATTAACTAGCAGCTGACTAGCTCCTCTGCTAACTAGATAAATAAAATGGCTTATCCAACAGTAACAACAAGAAAGCAAACCCTGACTCTATGTTGCTTATTCTTTATGAAATTTTAGGTTTGGCTCTTATTCCTTCTGCATTAAGATAGCGTTCTGTTAAATTTTACAAAGGAAAGGGTAAGATATTATCAAGTAGTGAAGTCATGAAACAGCTTTGGATTTATGTCACGGGCAGTGGGAGATGGCATTAACATGCAGTACCGCACATCCACATGTGTACAGATTTTGCTTTTTTCTTTTTCAGCTAAATTCTCCTTGAACAAATATCCCTCTAGGGAAATAGCTACTACTTTTTATGTGATCATCTAAAAATAACTACCAGTTGCATGCAAATGCCAACAAGAACACAAAGGAAAACTGCCATATCAGAGTGATTTTGGTCTCCACCACAAACTCTAATTATCCTACTGTTTGCTGCAGTTTCTTAGGGATAATTCTGCTTCCACTGAAGAGCACAGAAATCTATCCACTGACCAAAAACTTCTTTTTCAGAAGACTTTTGAAAGCCTGTGGGGGATAGGTCAGATTTTATTCTGTACTGCATAATCGTATCAGTTTTCCTCTACCACTCTCATTTTCACCTTAGGAAAGATCACATGGCATTCCAAAAGATGAGTATGTGGAACAGGGGTCAAATTTCAGTTTGTAGGATTAAGTATTGGCATAAACAACATCACCCGTCCCAGACAGAAACACAGATTGCAAAGCTATTCTAATAGAAATGCAGAATTAATAAGCTTGAGGAAAGCATGGTAGCATTCACTTTTAAACTATTAAACTAGAATCAAAAATTGAAAATTGATGTGTTGCATAACTGCTGAAGGAAACCAAAGAAAAGGTTAAGAACAAACAACTACAGCCATAATTTCATGAGAACATCGATTTTTTAGAAGAGCAGAACTTTTTACACGGGTAGATAGCGACAGGACAAGGGGAAATGGTTTTAAACTAAGGGGAAGGGGATTACGATCTGATGTCAGGGAAGTTTTTTAATGAGAGTGGTGAGGTGATGGCACAGGCTGCTCAGAGAGGTTGTGGATGCCCCATCCCTGGTAGTGTTTAAAGACAGGATGAATGGGGCCCTGGGCAATCTGACCTAGTACTTGATCTGGTCAGTGGTCAGGCACTGGAATGGGCTGCCCAGAGAGGTGGTGGAGTCACTGACCCTGGAGGTGTTCAAGGGATGTTTGGACGTTGTGTTGAGGGACATGGTTTAACAAAAACTATTGGTGGATGGTTGGACTGGGTGATCCTGTGGGTCTTCTCCAACCTTGGTGACTCTCTGATTCTATCTGTCAGCCCTGACTGTGGCAGGGGGGTTGGAGCTTGAAGATCCTTGAGGTCCCTTCCAACTCAAGCCATTCTATGATTCCATGACTCTACAAACAAGTTTTATTTATTTTCTTTCTCTGAATGTGCTCACAAACTTACTTTTCAGAGCTGTATTATAAAAAACACCTTTCACTAAGATAATACACTAAAGAAAAAATATTTATTACTGAGCACACAGAACTCCAAGAAGCCTTGTAAAATGTATGAGCACAAAACTGCTGTGCAAATGTTGCTGTTAAAATAATCTTAGAAGAACACGAAAATCCCTCATGCCAAACAATAAAAAGGTTAAAAGCAGGTACTACATGTCTGTAGCTGTCTGTTTAAATTAAACTGAATAGACTAAGGCAGAAATTGGGTCAGCCATGAAAAGGGACAATCTCCCCGCAACAGTCAGGAAGTGACCTTTCTTCCACAGCTGTTTGTGCTCACATTTTTAGGGATAAAAAGAGGTACACAATATCTCTAATTCATAATTATTATTGTTGGTATTTTGATGAAATATGACTCATTTTAATGTTTCTTGATTTTTTTAACAACACTGAAATTGGGAACTTTAGTTTTCACATAAAGATGTAAAACCAGAGCATTTTTTCTCTTACCTGAAGTCTCTATGTAGTAATGGGTTATTGCCTTCCAGTGGTAAACAAAATCTTCTTGTAATGGAAGGGAAGGTGCAAGCTACAGGGAAAAGAAAAAGAAAGAATAGGTTAGGAATTCAATAAATGCATTTTTGCAGAGATTCAAGTGAATTTTATCGTACACTTGGAACCAAACTGCTGCAGTTCTCACTCTGTGCTTATACCCTTAACAAGGACTTCATGCGTTATTCATGAAGGAGCCCCATGCCATACTGACTAGATGTGAACACCACTAACAATCTCAGTCATGTCTCTGATCCAGACAATCTATTCAAAGCAACACAAGCAATCACTCACGTACCAAAGCAACACAAGAAAAGTGGACCTGAGCTATTCAGAACTCAGAATTTTGTCCTTTAAGAAAAATCAAAACCATGACTTCTACTAAAATCTTCTCTTGATGTCATCTTCCCTTCTCATAAGCTGTCCTCATTCTTCCCTCTGCTCTCTTAAAAATACTGATCAGCTGCTTCCAATTAGCTCCAGCTTCTAGACCTTTTGACTTTTTGCACATCAGACCCAGCCTTAAGAGTTGAGACACTGTTTTGTCTCTTAACAAATGTGTTACTTATTTCATTTTTGAAATAAAAAGAAGCTCCCTTTTTTTCTGAAGGAATTTATGAGCATGGCTGGCATGCAGGAAAAGGAACATACTACAGGAGCAAAGCCATGGTGTGGGTTTAGTCTCTTTGAAAAAGTGTCTCAAGTTTTCCATATCAGTCTTTGCCTTGAATTTAATGGTGCTTTACACTGGTAAAGACATAAATCTGAGTATACGAACCGCACACCAAGTCTTGATAAAAAAAGTGGAATACTAATGCTTCCTGACCCTTTGCACACAGGACTTTGAAATGCAAGAAGCAGTGGTGCTTGCTAACTATCTGCTCTTGTACCATGTGGTGAAATGTGCCCTCACAAATGGCAGCAGGCAATCAAATTTGCATTGCTTATCCATTCCCTGATAGTCTGGGGACTGATGAAGTCTTTTGCATTTCCACAGCCAGGTGCTGAGAGCAGCACAGCAGCTGCTGCAGTCTCTGCACACCTCACAGTGCACAAACCAGTTTGCTTTACTATGAACTCTACTGTGATATCAAAAAGAAACTGAACAAACTGAAGACTGAGCACAGGGTATTTTGTCTCACACCTCACACATCATACTTGCTGCTCTATGTTGAGCAATGCAGTGATTGTTTTGCATAATAAAACTATGCCAAAAACTCAGCTTAGGGTGATGAGTAGAGTCCACTTTTGAGGAATACCAGGCTTTTCAGACCATACTATTTCCAAAGTAGCACACAATAACATTAAAAATTGATCCTTGTCTGATGCAATTTTCCTTTCCACTTCTTCTAGCCTCGTCTGCTTCCAGACAAACTCAGTGCCTCTGAGCAGTGCCAGGGACAGGCTTTCATTTCCCAGCACTGTTAATAATTTATTCACAGAGAGATCTCAGACATCCTCTCCCTCAACAAACACCTCAATGGCCGGAATTCAGAGAGAAAGAGGTAATTCAGGGACAGGTCCTGCCCTATTTAATTGAAGCACCTGGTGATGTCACAGACCCACATCAGATTGCAGCACATGCACAAGCCAGCCACTGCACAGCCTGTGTGTGCAGCACCAGCCACTGGAAAGATCCCCACTGCATGTACATGCCTATTTCCTGCTAATGAGTTTCCATTCTGATACACATTTGCTTAAAGCATTTTAATACTACTACCCCCAAACTGCTCTTCCCACCGAGGCTGGACCTAGTAAAAACATGCCTTTTACAGTACAGCTATTTCAGGGCATATTTAAGAGAAATGTAACTCTATCAGAGTGATGCATTATTCAGAGAGAAGTGCCTTACTGCCAAATAAATGAAAATATATAAAATCTCTTTTCTTAGTTACTCAGATACAAAGATAAGGTAAAGGCAAAAACTACTATCTCACCTCATACATACACAAAGCCCAGCACTGGAAAAATGCAAGAGCCCAAACACTTGGCTGATGTGCTTTAACCTTTCTTCGTCAGGTGAATCTAGGATGAAGTTGTAGGTTCTGATCCACAATGAGTAATTTGCCACCAGCTGAGACTGATTATGTTACAGCTGCCAATCTTAATAATCTCTTTCTAAAACACAGGCACTTGCATGTAAGATCCTGAAGATAATAAAATCCACTGTGAAGACTTAATTACTGCTACTTACTAACTCAGGTTTTACTTTAAAAGTAGTTATTTGTTGCAGTTATATTAATGTAGTTACTTGCATTCTTACCAATTTTTAGCCATGGATTCCTAATCCTGGTGTAAAATCCCCTTCTGTGAAAGAAAACATCTTAAAGACTGTAATGTGGGTGTTGTTGGTATATCTAAATGGCCAGCACTTGCTGAGCACTCCCAAAAAGCAGCCCATGAGAGCAGATGTCCATTAGCTATTCCATCTGGTGCCCGACTCCAGCGGACGAGCTTCCTGGGAGTGACTGAATGAGCGTTCTCATTGAGCAGCTAAACTTAGCACATGCTGCTCTATCGCTCTGGTGACAACACATTAGTCATGAGCAATCCCCACTCCTTGCAGAGAAAGTGCTGTTCTCAGAACTGTGGAGCTTTGACCGGAGCTACAGCCTTCTGGTTACAAAATCTGTCCAAAATACAATTCCACTAAGCTTGCAAAAGTACACAGAGTTAGTGGTAATGCAGGAAAAAGCACAGTAAAGTCAAGAACAAAGAAATCTATAAATATTCAGTATATCACAGCCACTTCTCTGTGCATTTAAAAATCATGATCGTCGTTTTCATGTACACTTTTCAGAAGTGCAATTCAACACTAAAAAAAACCAACAGGAAAAAGCAAAGTTGGTGATATATCTCAGTATCTTTTGGACAAGTTGGCAAAGATAAGATGAAAGAACTACAGCTGCTGGCTGGTCAGAGGGGAGGCAAAGTGAAAGCAGAAGCTGGGTCAAAGAGAAGCAAAGGGAAGTGCGTGCTCCCTTCCTCGACTGAAACACAAAATACAGCAGTCATTCCATGTTTTTCTTCCATTTTCCTGCTTTACCATTCTGAATGTTTGCCCCGGGGGAAAATCTGAAAAAGTGACTAATGCTTGGATGTTTATTTTATTTCTTCAGTTGATGGATGCACAGAATTTGTAACGGTCACTGCTTTCAAATATAAAATTAAGACTGCACACACTTGCAAGCCATGCATTGAATTTTGCCATTTAACAGTAGTACAGTATTAAGACAAGCAGTCATGTGAGCTTATTACATCAAATCAAGTGGGCTCAAGAAAAACGAATCTTGTTCTGAGTAGTTACACAGATAATGATTTTGAAGCAGTAATCTGTAGCAAGTGACCAACAAAATCACCAAAATCGTCTTGTTTGATTAAAAACTACAACATTTGAAACAATTAAAATCATAATGTTCCTGCTCGATGTGCACAGCTCCAACATATCCTCTCAACTTCACTATTAGCACGAAACATCTCCTGAGAGCCCAGATAACACCAGGCGACCCCTGTACAGACAAGGTATTTGCTTTCTGGAAACACAAGTGAAGAACGTGAGATAAGAGAAAAAAAAGAAGCCTGACTTCCAGCTTTGTTATTGTACACTACAGTTTGTATCTTCCAGAGAATGCAGAATTCCTCGAGTAATTTTGGGATAAAAGTGTATCAGTAATATAAAATTAATGGGAAACATCTTGGGGAGGACGCACACAGAAACTGCCAGAGATTCAGTAATACTAACCCCATAAAGTAAGAACATTTATATTCTGCTCTGCAGCACAAAGACTGCCGTCTCCTCCACCTCTCTTACCAACAAACCCAACCTACAGCTGCTGCTGTCAGGACAGTGCCACAATGGTGGTTACTCATCCAGATGCTGCAGAAAAGCGAAACAAAACACCTTAATAAAAAGCAACTGATCTCTCACTTATGCCTCATCACAGTCCTGCCACGAAGGCAATCAATGAAAGAGCAGTACACTCACAACAAGCAAAAGGCAAATACTCCACGCTTATTACACTGTCAACCTTTGGAATGCCTTGTCATAGTTTGTAGAGATGGCAAATTGAGGATAAGATAACAACTATTACCTAATAACATAGAAACTCCTGCTATTTAAACACGTGTCTAAAGTCAGTAGGCTCTGGATACTGAGGCAGGAGAGGATCTTTATGTCAGTGATGCACAGGAGAAATGACACAGAGAAGAGTCACCTGAACAATTTTGATGTAAAGAACTCCTATCAATGAAAGCTGAGCCTTGATGCTTCCTCAAGCATATTTAAGTGACCAACTCAGCTGAAAACTGTTCAACTGCAGCCAAATTTTCTCCAGAAGGTAAGCACCCAAATCCACTGAGAATGTACATCTTTAGTTAACAACTCTGTTGATGAGCCACAGTCAGACCCAAAACTGTTAGAAGTTTCTATTTCTCAGCTCTGTGCTTGAATCATTGGCTCAAACTTCTTAGGTAAATTAAAAAAGCCCTCTTGCTTTTGTGATTCCACCTTTCATGCCTCGCGCGGTGCTGGATATTTGTCACAGCCCTGCAAACACACAGCATTTATTACTGGGAGCTCTGTCACAGTGCTGTTAGCAGGATGAGGCAACCCTCAAAGGGACAACACCTTTGAGCAAGGCCATGTAGAATGCTTATTTACAGTGGTCACCTGCAAAGTGGCGTTTACCAACCTGCTCCTTTGTTTAATTTAAGGATCTGTTACATATTAACTGTTTCCCCACCTTTCATTTAAGTAACTGATCTTTCCTAGTATTTTATAAATCTGATATAAATGCAGTTCTTTTTGTGCACAATCAGTGACGAAAACGTTCTTCTAGGAATACCTTTTATGAGTTACTTGAGTTGATAAGCCCAATCCTCCACTCCAGCACCACTTATTCATCTATGCTTATAGAAAACATGGCACAGCTCACCCTAACTAGATTTCTTTAGCTAGGCAGCTGCTCATTTCTGTTCATCTTCCAAGGAAGACACTACTTATTGAAGGTATTCATCTGCAATCGTACCAGGTTTCCAAATAAGTACTTTCATCATTACATTTATTCCCAGTCGCAACTGTAACAGAGCAAACTAGGAAGCAGACCCTATTAATGCACACTTTAATTAACACATGCTTAATTTTAACACCTAAACAGTCCCACCCAAGGCTGCAGCACTACAGACACACGTACAGCTAACCTTAAGCGTCTGCAGCATGGAGGAATACATTCATACCCAGAGGGCGCACCTGACATGGGATGTGATTTGCCATGTAGGCTCTTCTTTTTTCAGCCATCCGGAACTTCCCTTCATCACCTCCATCAGCGTCTCACTGCCAGGTTTAACACCCGGCCAACAGCTCCTCCCTCCGCACTCAGCTCTGTAGGTGCCCCGGCTCACCCCGACCCCGCTGCTGGCAGCCATAGGCGTAGCCTACCGCCAGGCCCCAGCTCCACGCAGAACCGGACCAGAGCGCTGTAAGCAGCGCAGGGCTCCGGATAACAGCAGCAACGCGGCCTGCAGCCACGGCAGCTGCAGCGACAGACTCCGCTGCTCTGCTCCTCTCCATGCAGCCACAGCACAGATGTTTTCGTCTCCACGATGAAATGGAATTAAGCACACACGACCGCGGACCACCCCAGCTTGCGTTCTCTATCCCCATCCAATTAAAATAAGACACCAGTAACGAAAAGGTGCTTCACGGACGCGCCTACATCACACAAAAGCACCGCAGACGGCTAGCTAGGGCTTGCAGGCCGCAACAAAAAGATCCGGAGAAGTTTCCTGAATTCTCCTCCTTTTCTATTTCCTATACAGGAACGCCCCAGCAGCACCCAGTCCCCCGCTCAGGAGCTCACGGCGCCGGCCGGGCCGGCACGGCCACAGCGGTCAGCCCGGGGCGCTCCCAGGCGCCCCCAGCTCCCCCGTCCCGCGGCAGGCCTCCCGCTCCCTGCCGGCGCTCCGAGCGGGGCCGCCCGCTGCCCCCACTCGAGCGGCGCGGCCTCCGCTTCCCTGCCCCGCGGCGGGGGCGAGCCAGGCTCGGCGAGGCTGGGCTGCTGGCGGCTCTCCCGGCTCGGCGGGGCAGGCGGCGAGCCGAACCGAGCCGCCCACCCCTCCCCGCTGAGGCGCCGCGCGGCCCGCCGGCTGCTAGGCCCGGCCCGGATCCCCGGCGTCGCGTGGCGAGGCCCGCCGGCGGCCTTACCGCCTCCACGGCGTGCTGCAGGATGGAGGTGAACTTGGAGAACATCCTGTCCCGCGACTGCAGCAGCCGCTGCCGGGAGGACCGCGAGAGCTCCTCGATCCGCCGCCGCCGCTCCAGGGTGAGGGCTGCATGCGGGGGCCTGGCCGCGGGGATCGGGCGGGCGGACGGCCGCCGGCTTTGCCTCTCGCTCGGCGGCGGACACCGTGGCGCTGACACCGCCGGGCTGCGGCTGCCGAGGCTCCGGATGCCCGCCCTGGCGCGGCCTGCAGGGGCCGCCACCCCCGGCTCACAGCCGGCGGGGCCTTTCCGCCCCGCCCCGTTCTGCCCCTGCCCACCAGCAGCTGGGACGCCTCAGGGCATGCTGGGGTTGGGCTCTCCTCTGGCTCTCCAGCTGTTTTGTGGCAAAGGTTTCTGGGTTTGCACGCGTTGCTCTGTACTCCTCACTATAAGAAGCAGCCTTGGCTGGTTATCCCAGCTGCATTTCATTGTTCCCTAAGTGGGTTGTAATCACACTGATGTCTCCATGCAGCAGTGCTATCTTCAGGGTGACAGGATGGGTTGGGTATAGGTCTAGGCAATTGTCATGTACATAGTGTGAGAGAGCACGTGGCAGTGCATCTCACCTATTTTACTGTTCTTTTTTTTTTTCCCCAGAAGATGGATAGTATGCATCTTCCTCCCTTTGAAGAAGACCGGGTGGGCTTTACTTCACCTCCAAGCCAGATACCTCAGAGAAAAAGGTCACCCTCCCCGTTGTTCCATGCTGTGGGAAAAGCAGAGGTAAGAGAGCTGAGCAGAGGTTACAGGGGCAATGGAAGGGCAATACCACGTTGGATGGCACTTGGTTGCATGTTAGGAAAAATTTCTTCTCATGAAGAGCAGTGAGGCATTGGAACAGGCTAGACTGCCCAGGGAGGTGGGGCAGTCACCATCTCAGATTTTCAAGAAATGTAGAGTTGTGGCACTGAGTGATGGCATTTAGTGGGCATTGTGGTGATGAGTTGATGATTGGACTTGATGATCTTAATGGTTCCTTGATTCTGTCTTTTGGGAACAGCTGCTACTTATGGGATACTGATTAGGCACTGAGCATATGGAAGGAGATGAACAAGACTGATCTAGCACTGGGTGAACAGAATGAGATGTTGGGAAAGTGACATAGCTAGTACCTGTAATTCCAAACAGGGAAAATCTTTCTCATTTATTGTTGGAAACTAACGAGCAGCAACTTTTTCATGTATTAGGAGTAAGCACAGGGAAATGAAACAAAACTACCTCTCCTGTGAAGAACGGCTGAGGGAGTTGGGCTTGTTCAGCTTGGAAAAGAGAAGGCTCTGGGGAGACTTTGTTGCAGCCTTGCATAGGGAGACTGACTTTCTACATGGTCTGGTAGTGATAGGACAAGGGGGAATGGCTTTAAACTAAGAATTTTCTGAAGTATACAGAAGTATTTCTCACTACTTGGAATATTAGACAAATACTGACAGACCAATGTTTCTGTACTAATGCAAATCACTGGAGAACTAATGGAAAAACTACTTCAGCATTATCAGTGCAGAAGAGCTCAGCTGAGTTACATTCTGTTTGGATGCTTATTGCCATTGGAGGTGATTCCACTGGGGATGAATGAACAGGCTACCAATGCCACATTGTATGCAGTAACTTCACCTTCTCATGCCTGATGTTGTTTCCACTCAAATAAACACAAGTGTAAATACTTAATACTCTCCAGAGTAGAGCTCTCAGGTTTTTGCTTTTAGGTGGCAGAAGCATTATGGTACTGTTTTAATTGAATGTCAGTAAAGACACGACTTGAAAGTGAGGCTGTTTTAATTGATGGAGCTTCTCGGAACTAACTTTTCTCTCTTTTACAAATTAATGAAACTGTCAAGATTAAATCAATTTAAGTGGACTGAGACACTGAGATAATGTGCTAGTCTTTCTATCTGGAAATCTCTGTGCTATTTAGTTTGATGGCACCAGGCCAGCCTCTAATGGGTATATTTGTCTACAATATAGAAGAACTTTCTGCAGTCTGGATTTTTTCTTCAGAGAGGTCCAGGACTTGAAGGAAGGTACAGTTTTCTACCCCAAGTGAAAATATGCTGGTAGAGATATGTAGAATTCCTGTTTGTATTCTGCACAGGAATTTACATTTATAGTCGTGTGGGAACTGTTGAGTCATGGCCTGAACCACTGATTGAGCACCTGGGGAAAGGACCCGGTCAGCCCTGGGAGCACAGGTGAAGGCAATTCAGCTGTGTGACCGGAAGGAGTGGAGCCTGGCTGCACCTCTCTTAGACCTCATTTAAGGGCTGAGTGCCCCTGCTGGTGAGGGATATCTTCCTGGAGGTCTTTCCTTGGTGAATCTTTGCCCTCTAAACCTCGAATCTTCTGATATGGGTGAACAGTCTTCTTCATTTATACTATCTATCTATTGTGCTAGTTTTTTTGTTGTCAGACCTTTGTTGTAATGCCCTCCCTATTGTATTGATCTGTTGAATTGCTACAATAGTAACCAAAGTGACATCTATGTTTTCAGTGACTACTTTAATGAAATGAAGAATGAAATGCATGAGGCTCTGTATGATCTTTGCTTTTAGGGAACAATACACTTAAGTATCTCTGTACCCTTCTGATTCTGGGCTTTGTGTGTTGGATACCAAACAGCATATGCTGGGATTAAAGTCCAGACTGCTTTCATTGAGTTTAAAAAGGTTTTTCATATATTTCTGTTCTACATCTACGCATCTGTTTTTTTCTGTAGAGACATTCATTTGTCTTCTAATGGGCTATAAACTTCCTAGTCTTACTAGCTTATCAGTCATGCTTGCAGGTCTCTTTATGTCATCACTTGTTGTGGGTGTTGAAGGCAGAATACTGGGAAGGACAGACAAATATTCGTGCTTTATGTTTGTAGTTCCACTATGCTGTTTATACAACACAGCTCTGTGTGGTATGGCGGGTTGTAAAGGAGACTGCAAGGAGTTCTGTCTGTTAGATGAGACATGTATGTGTTCAAGGCACACCATGCTTTCCTCAAAAGGCCTACTCCATTTCAACATTATAATCTGAGCTTTTCCTTATAAGTAGTTATACACGGATGTTTTACCATATGGTGTCTGCAAGTAGTAGTGTGTAATAAATTATTGAAACCAGATAAAATATTCTCAAATTGATGAGTTGTAGCTTAGCTAATTTCATCGAAACATGCAGGTTAACAAGACCATGAGTTTGCTTGTTCCTGTGGAACAGGAAACTGGAACAAAGAGATTAAGGGTGAACTTCTGTGTTTATGCTGTGTTGCAGCTGTAATGACTACAAGAGTCAAAAATAAATATTCCAGTAAAACTGGAATTTGCCCCAAAATATTGGAAAAGTAACAGAGCTGCAGTATGCTAGCTCTCTGTCATTTCCTTATCTATTTGCAGGAAGGAAAGTCAAGAGAGTAGAATCTGTATGTGTTTTGGGGGAGAATTTAGGTGCTTAGCCTTGACCCTACTAAGAGACTTCTTAGTAGTTTTTAAATCAGCTCTGACTATGTTTGTGTTCTAATGCATAATAAGATTTCATTGTTACTTATATCTTTGGATTTAGGGCTATAATCTGTTAATCTCTGAAATGTCATGAAGATAATCTCTTTAATCATATGCGAAATGCTGATCTCAATAGTCAATATAAGCTATGCAAAACAGTTCAAGCACTGTGCTACTGTGCGAGTTTAGTAACTTTCAATGGATCCTACTGCTACATCAGTCTACTATTAAGGGTACACTTTTACTGAACTATCCATTCCAATGTATTTGTCCTGAGGCAGAACTGAAATCTTTTATGGCGTTTGATATCAAATGTTGGTAATGTAAGATGTCTTAATTTTGAAGCAATTGAAATATTTATTCTGTAGGATACTTGGTAGTGGATTCATAATTAATTTTAAGTCTTTACTGATAGCACGGTTACCTAGGAAGACCAAAATACTTGTCACAAAACTCTCCATATATGGAGTTACATGACAGAAGTCCAGTGGTGCTCACCAATACTTGGTGACAGGCAGAGAAAGGGCTGTGTTTATGTCTTGGCTTGTTGATAGGAAGCTGTTCCCAGGAGCAGAGGGCACGGGTGACCTGGTTTCATTTGCGTTGCGTTCTTGTGTCAGACACACAGCAGCAAGGATCAGAGAGAATCCTTTAACATCCTTTTTGGGGGAAGATAAATAACCCTATGTATCTCATTAAGAATGAATTAATTTTATGAAGAAGTAATGTTAGTTCTGGGCTTAATTGCTGCGTTTTACTTGTTAAAGCATTGGTTGCTGCATGTGACAGCCCATCATCATAGCTGTTAAGTTGTCCAGTTTGGTTCCCAAATGATGTTGTTTGAAGCTACAGAATGAGTCTGAGTTCTCAGACTTATCCCTGCAGCCATCCCGCATTATTTTTGCATCTTTGCAACAATTACTGTGAATTTAGGGAGAGGCTTCAGTTGAAAGACATGTAGGTCCTTCTCAGGAACTCCAACTGAATTCCTGTAAGGGTTCCTGTGTAACTCACAGGAGTGACCATGTACATCACCCCTGCATTATTTTATTTGTAGGTGAGGATGGATGGAGTCACCTGAACGCTTTCAGATAGAATCCTAAGCTCGAAAGCTATACTCTGGGCCAAACTGCATTTCCAAAAAAGGCATGTACATCTTGATCCTTTGTAACTTGTTCTGAGTCATTAGCCCTGTAGGAATGAGCATCCACACTTGGCCTTTAGGGAACTGAGCTGGAGGCACCACTGACAGAAAGCAAAGAAAATGAAGTCTGCAGCAGACCCAATGCCACTCAGAAATGTTTTGGTTGCTCATTGCTATTCCTTTGCCTCGGGCTCTTTAGGACTGGTTTGACACCAAGTCCTCACGTAGTGAAATGCTGAAGTAAGCAGACCTGTGTCTGTAATATGCCTAATATAAAGGAACCTGTTCCTGATTAGATCCTTGAGCAGTGTTGGAGTGCTTGGTTCCTGCCTGGCAGCTCATGTATCGAGGGAAGTATATCTATCCATTTAGTTTCTCTGGCTCTGTATTTGGGAGCTGTTATTTGGGTCCCCTGGGAATTGCCAGGTGCTGTCACGCTGAGCTGAAATTCATACCCGGAGTGCAGAATACACTCTGTGTTAAGACAGAAATCTCATCATAGCATAAATCCATTTCCTTGAGCCGTTGTGGAACAATTCCTCCCGCTGCTAGATCATTACCTGCAGAGGGCAGCATGACCTAGTGTTTTACTCCAGTGCTCAAGTGGAGAATTCACTCAGCTGCTCACATCTCTGTCCATCAGTGTCACTTGCGATGGAATAAACAACTGAATATTGTGGAGAATCTGCATCATCCCTAACCTCAAAAAGTGGGGAAAAAAATAGCAAACATTAAAACCTAAAATCTAAATTAAACCTTCTTTGTTTGTTTAAAAACATTGAAAGAATAAAATGACGTGAGAAAACTCAGCTAGGCTGAGATGTATCTCATGTGTAAAACAAATGTGTTTATTGGGAAACAGGTCAATGGGTAGGAGAAATAAAATACCCACAATACATGCACCTGAATATACTGGACAAGACTAACAGGAGAAAATCATTTTTATTTTATTCCAGATTTCTTCAGGAAGATTCTGAGATTTGTTTAAGCCACTGTTAACATGACTGAGGTTGTGCCTTTGGCTGACTGCCTTGTGTTCTTTCCAGGTATGTCCTGAGTCTCTGCAAAACAGCTACCACAATTTTAATGAGATTTATGTCAGAAAGTGTGTCCAGGATGCAGGTGTGTGCTTTAACTGCAGGAATGATTGGTGCCAGGATTGAGGCTGTAGTATGACGAGGCATTCAGTTCCTGAAGAAGAGCCAGTACTTTGTTTCTCTCAAATCAAATTGCATCCAACAGCTGACTAAGAAATGATCTTGATATGTGTTGATGGGAGTCCTGTCCTCTTCTGTACTTCTCAGCCAGAGAGCACTGTGATATGGTGATGAGAGTAGAAAATAAATATGAAGAAAATAGCTTTTTAGGAGTGAAGAGAGCATGAGCAATGTCTGAATTCCAGGGGTACAGGAAGAAACCTGAGTATCCCTTATGGACAAATGTCAAGTACTCACTGATACACTTTAACACTGATGAAGATAATTCAACTCTTTGGGCCCAGACTTCTACTGAATAAGCCCAGCTGTGCACAGCACTATGTATGCACTTCTCAGAGTGTGGCTCATTGACATCACAGCTATCAATCAGTGAAGTTTTGCTGATGATCTCCTACAACTTTGTCCAGGTATCAGAGTGCTGACAGATTTTTTATTTCAGTTTATTCGTAATATCTTTGATATTCTTACTGTTATTCATGAACACTGTGCACTTTAGCCATGAAAATGTCTGTCACAACTTACATTGATGTAAAAGATACTCTGTGTAAAAACACTTCCACATTTAATCAACTCTGATAGCGTAATTTCATTATGTTTAGCACAGCAAATTATCTGGGGTAAAGGGCAAAGCAGGACACACAGAGATAACACTTTTTCTTAACACACATTTTAAACCTCTTATTTATAGTTAACAACTAAGGCAGTTTATCTTCTGAAGCCATACATTGAATACCAAATCAGAAGAAGAAAAATGATTTATGTGTCAAGATCACAGCTGTTACTCACAGTGCATGCTTGATTTGTGATCCTGTGACAACCTGGTAAAACATGAGTAAGTTTCTGACTCCACCCTTTGGTGGGACCTTTCCAGTAAGGATGCTCATACAGGGGTGGTACTGAAGTTTGCCTGCATTAAATACTAGCCAACTCGTAGCTGATCTTTTCAAACCTCATTCTTAGAAATGTATTTGCTATTTTGGCCCTTGTGCCTTAAGTTCCCAGAAGGTAATTTGGCCTTTTTGTCTAAACCAATTTTACTTAATGGATTGAAGAGTAGAATCCACGTAGAGGTTAAGTGACAGCAAAGTGTGTTGTGCAGATAACACAGTCCAGTATTTTGAGTACTTCTCTGGAAAGATGCATGTTCTGTTTTTCACTCTTACATAATTTTCTCGATGACCTTAGACAACATACTTAGCTCTTCAAGGGCATGTAAGCATCTGAAAATACCAATAGGGGATTTGAAAGCACCTATTGGTTGGTAAAGTACTATAATCTGTTTAGGCATCTCTAAAAAATCCCTAGGTGCCTGGCTGTGTGTCTCAAAGCTCAAAAAGATTTAAAAAGCATTAATGTTAGTGTTGGTTTTTTTTTTCCACTGTCTAACTTGAGTTAGAAGCTGAGGTTGCCTGTAGAGTCAGTGTGAAACTGTAGGAGGTTGGATCCTGCTTTCCAGTTGACTAATTCAGAAGCCTCAGGTAGATGCCTGAAATAAAACCATGTCAATCACAGCTCCTTAATTGACTTCTAAAGCAAGCAGGAGGTGGCTCGTGCAATTGAACAGCTCAACAGCTTGCTGCTCAAAACGATCAGCTCTCTTCCCTCTCTAATGGTCCTGTTCTTCCTCCCTCCGTGCTGGCTGTGCGATTCTGCACTCACCATCTGCCAGAC
Organism: Gallus gallus; assembly: GCF_016699485.2. NCBI lineage: Eukaryota > Metazoa > Chordata > Aves > Galliformes > Phasianidae > Gallus > Gallus gallus. Next base: position 28,783,182 of record NC_052537.1, on the reverse strand, counting down.
AGTGTTTGTCTAAGCCTTAGGTGCTTTTTGTGGGTTTTTTTGGTGTATCCTTCTGTATCCTTATCTGGCAGAACACTAACTAGCGCAAGAAAATGAGCTGGTTAATGAACTAAGGTGGTTCCTTGAGGAGCAGACCAGTGGTGATGGTGGTGCAGTGAGGGAGTGGGAGCACATGGGCTGGAGTGAGCAGGAGAAATGGCAGTGCACAGGAGGTGACCGCACCTTGACTGGCTTGTCCAGCTTGTTTGACTCAGCATCTCTTATCTGAGTATCTGAGGTCTTCATCTGTAAAACAGTAATAATGGTGTCTGCCTTGCTCTCTGTACCACCCTCTGCTTTCTCTTCAGCTCCCTCCCACCTTCACTAAATATTGGCATAACAGGAGACAGCAGTCACAGAAGCTGATTCAGCTGCATGCATGCAGATTGCATGGCTGGTACTTGCAGCTAATGAAGATGTAGCCTCCAGAACTGGTAACTGTTGAGTTTCCACTGCAGCTTTTCTTAATTTTAGTCTGTCTTTGTAAGTGCTAATTGCTACAAAGCTTGTAGGGGTGTAGAACTGTTCCTGAATTCTACCTTCTAATCAATTTTAATTGAAGTTCTTAATACCCAAATCTGAAAGTTCTTGGAGGTGATTTGCAGGACAGACAGAAAATGTCTTCCTCAGTTCCTTAGGAAACCAAACTAAAAAGCTAATTTGAATAAATGGGCTCTGTATCTGATCCCTGATCAGTGTTCTCTGATAAACATGTCTGTTAACTTCTCAGCCTTGGAAACTTGACACAGTAACTAGAATGAATACTTTGTGTTCTATAGAAAACCAAGTCACAAATACCTTCCTACTTCCTAGCAGTAGAAAGAAAGGAAATTCTTCATTACAAAGCTAATTTCTGCATGTTCCTGAGCCTTTCTTGTAAACCATCAACTAAGTATCCCCCTGGAGGACCCTTGATAATGCTACTCAGAGGCTCACTGAAGGAAGTGCATAGGAAATTACTCCATTAAAAATACAAAATGCTGCCATGTGACATTGAACGGGGAAAACCTTGGCTCTTTTGGTACAAGTAAGAAAACCTGAGTTGTTTGCAAGTGGAAAACGTTACTCATTTCAGAAAAAAAGATGAAAGGAAACTTTTTTTTTTTGAGTGGATGTCAGATTTTCAACTAAAGATAACACTATAGGAGCTGGAAAGGAGAACTTGAGATTGATTTCCTTACTTCAGCAGGATTCAGAAACCATTGGGCAAGAGAACAGAATGACAGAAGGAGTATAACTGAACCAAGTGTGGGAGACAATGGGGTAATCCAGGGCAGATAGAGCTGCATGTGACTAAAAGTCTCTGGTGCAGATGAGCATAGGGCAGTATCAGGGAGGCATGATCCATTTTATGTGCATACATCCTGTGATGAGGGGATATGGGTGTTACCCATTCTGCTGCTGCTCTCATGCTTTTTTACACGCAGGAGCTGCCAGCCTATTGGCATGGTGGGGAAGGTGAGCAGCACTTTGAACGTGTGGTGGGGAAATGTACAGTATGGCTGCTATTGGCATCCGTCTCTGCTCTGTGGGCGCAGATGCAAGCTGTGCCACCTCTCGGATAACAAGATTTTGGTAACTTCTTTTTTTTTTGACAGAAAGATAGTGTGGGCTTCTTGGTGGTGTGAACATGCATTGTGCATGGTGCAGCAGAGCAGAGGAGCATGGCTCAGTCTCTCCTGCCATGCAGTGTGGGCCCTTACTGAGCACCACAGATTGTGCTTTCTCCTGGTTCCTAGTTGGCCATTCCAAAGCTGATAAGAGTCTGTTCTAATGCTTGAATGTCAGTGTAGTGATGAGTCCTTCTCACCTGTAATTCCTGTTGAACCATCTTGTTGGTTTGCTTACTCCATGCCAGCACCCGATGAACAGGTGGCGTGGAGGTTGGTGTTCTTCTAGTGTGGTTGGGGAGCGCTGGGTGTTGACAGCGAGGCTGTGCTGGGGAGGTACACGTTGGCTGCTCCCGGCTGCAGGTTGGCTTCATTGAGGCACTGCAGGAAGAGGAGTGCTCTTTGCTGCATGGTAATGGCAAGACTGTAGCAGACAAGCTTGCTGTCGTTCGTATGTTTATATACTGTTTACAGACAGATGTGTAAATATAGCCTATTTATTTATATACAAGCGTGTAAATAGATACTATTAACTTACAGCCCGTTTACACGCAGATGTGCAGTTCCCGTGCTGTTCAGCGGGCGAATTCGCAGCTGAGCCCCCGCTCGCGTGCCGTCGGCTCGTTTATACCTCCCGGCAGCAGCAGGCATTTTAGAAGCAGCGGCGGTAGCAGCTCCGGCCGGCTCCTGCAGCCGGTGCGCGCCCCGCCCGCCCGCCCGGCACGCCGCGGCTCCCGTGCCCCCTGCGCGCAGTCCCGCCCAGCCGCAGCCGCCTCCCCTGCCCGCAGCCGCCGCTCGCAGCCCCGCACCGCGCCGAAGCGACGCCCCCGGCGCCGCCCCGCACCGCGGCGGGCAGGCAAGGAGGGAGAGAGCGAGGCGGCCCCGCCCGACCCAGCGCCTCCGCCGCCCCCGCATCGGCCGCCGCGGCGCGGAGGGCGCAGGGCGGTGCGGGCCGCCCGAGCCATGTCCGCCAGAGGTGGGTGAGCGGGGTTGACCTTGCCGCCGCGCCGAGGCCTCGGGGAGCGGGGCGAGGAGGGAGGGCTCCCGGGCGGGCTGCGAGCTGCGGGCCGGGCCACGCCGCACCTGTGCGGGGAGCGGGGCGGACGGGGAGCGCGGGGCGGTCGGGGCGCGGCGGTTCTGCGCTGTCGGGGCGCTGGGCAGCGCGGCTCCTGTATCACCCGTAGAGCGGCACCGGGTTAGGGCGTGGCGGCTCGCCCCGCTGTTGTCGCGTTCTCCTGGGGATGAACGGTCTGAAGTTGTGCGCAGAATGGGTGTCGTTGTAATAACGGCCTCAGCTCGGGTGGCCTTTGTGGCGTCCACGCGTGTGCTTCGGCTGTGTGTGCTGTGGGAACGGCTGCGGAGCCTCCAGGGTCCCAAACTTCAGGTTGTGCAGAGGCTGCTGCTGTTCCGGTTTGATTACCATTTGTGGCAATTAAAGAACCAGAGGTGTAAAGTTAAACATAAAGAAAATATTTCAGTAAGCATTGGGGTTTTTTTCCTGGAAAAAAAAATATATATGTATATATATGTATACATATCTGCACAAAAATGACAAAACCACTCCCCAGTTGTCTCTGCATTGAAAAAAGACTTTGTGAGAAATACATATTGCAAATGAACAAGTCTCTGGATACAGGGATACGCCCTGCTTGTCCACCCCTTATTTCTCTGTGTCCTGATGTGCTGAGCACTGCTCAGATGGATCTTCTCTTCCATTTGCTTGGATTGCTCTTGGTGGCCAAACGAGCTCCCTGCACACAGAAGGCATTGTGTGGCTGCTGCAAGGCGGTCAGCACTTTGTGGTTGGAAGGACCATTGTCTTGCAGCATCACACCCATTTTAGGTATAAATAATAAATGGTGTTAGGTCAGTGTAATTCTTTATGGCACAGTAGGATTCTTGCTCTAGAAAGAAATGGACTGCATTGGTCTCCAAAGAGTCCATTTCTGGAAGAGCACTAATTATATGAGCATCAGTGCTGTGCTAAGGCTGCATTAGTACTTGTGGGGAAGATCCTGCTCTCAGCAAGGCTTTATGATGTGCGTGAGGTGTGCTGTCCTCAAAGTGCTGCTTGGAGCTGCGGAAGCAATGGAAGTATCTGGTGATGACTGCTATGCAGAAGGCTCTCCCAAACGGACACATGCACAATGGGAAGCCAGGAATGTTCCCACCGGCCATTTTCTCATTTTCTCCCCTCACTGTCCCCCTTTCCTATTGCATCTGCACAACACACAAAGTGCTTGATGTCTGCCTGCTTCTGCTGGAGAGCTGCCTGGAGATGCGGGGGGTGGGGGGGTTCTTTTGCAGCCTTTCCCATGCCCAGAGTAATTAATTGGACAGAGACTTCACAGGACTTCAGAGAGGCAGCCAGTAAGATTCATAAAAGAGATTAAGATTTTAATTTATATTGATATCTGCTTTTCAGTTTGAGCAAATGAACTGAGCTGAAGAAGAAGCATAATCTGTGTGAGTCAATGGTGGACTGACTTGGTTCTGACCAAAGGCTCTTTGTGTATAAGGTGACATAGAGCATCCTTACTGTTAACTGCTCTAAGCACTACTGCTGCTAAAGGTTTAGGTCTGAGCTTACTTTTACATGCTTATATGGTATAGTAGGTCTTGATGAGGGTACTCATGAGCATGCAGCTATGTAGGAAGTATGTCTGTGTGGGATCAGGGCTTTGTGTGAATGATGAGTTAGGACTCTTCACGATGGCAGATTAGCTCATGCATACGGAGTCTCATTAAAACCTGTATGTTAGGTCTGTGTGTTCAGCAAGTCTGATCATTAATATTTTGTATTAATATTTTGCATAGTTATTCTGAATGCATCAGATTTGGACTTGTCTACTTGTTGGTTTATACAACAAGCATAACAAGAATAGCAAAAGAGTTAAACATTTTCCTGTGGCATTTTTATTGCTGTACCACAGAAGGTACTTGAGGCACAGTGAAATGCATCACAATCTCATCAGTGTTCAATCTGTGCAGTTCTCTTTATTCAGCTCTTTTGCTCCAGGAGGCAGCATGGTCTAGTGAACTGACTGCAGCAGAGGACAGGAGAAACTCCTGAAACCCAGCAGAACCTCTGTGCTTTGGAACCACCCCTTTTAACTGTTCTGCTCCAGCTCCTTATCGTTATTTAGCCAGAAGCACCACATAGCTCATGATAAACCGTAATTTAATAGGTAAAGTTTAAATAATAATACAAATTAATGTAATATGGCTGGAAATGGAGCTCGAGATAAAGTTTTGTGCTTCCCTACTTGTACAGCAGGAGCTGGCTTTGTCAGAGGGGTTGCTGTGAGCGCTCACATGTGCTTTAGGGTGAATTTTCTGAACTGGTCCTCTGTTTTCTGCTACCCTTTGTAGACTGTGTTGTTAACGTTCTTCCCACATGTCCCTCACCTCTCTGTTATAAAAATGTAAGATCTCCAACCTAGAAGCAGCTTTGCTTCTAGTACAGCTCTGGCTGATGGTCTGACCAAATACTAGGTGAAGTAGTATTAGTATTCCCCAAAGCTTGAACAAGTAATCATCTTGGAAATCTGATGGTGAATCTGGGAGCTGAAATGAACTTTGAAAATCCCTTTTCATGTTGCTGTCAAGTTGGAGTCCTTCCCAGGCCGCTCTCATGACCTGCTCTGCTGCCTGTTGGGATCAGGGGAGCTGACGTCAGTCATGCTTTTCAATTGTGCAGTTTGCAAAGGCCTTCACGTTGTACTTTCAGCGTTATTAAGTAGTTGCTATTAGGTTTCATACATGACTGAGTTCGGGTGTTGGAGTAAGGCTTGTAGGTTGTTGCTTACCTAAGGGCTTGTTTGTAAAGAGCTGTAAATTCGCTGGATGAAAGACATTTTTCTAAAGCCAAGTATAACTGTGACCTACTTATGCATGTTATCTCAAACTGCTTCAAAACTGTCAAAACTGCTTGTTATCATGAAGGTCTAAGTTAATGGAAAAACGGCTATTTTAAACTTTCCTAATCCTCATTTATGCTAGAGAAAACAAGCAGAAGTGGTACTGTTGGGTGGTCTTTGCTAAGTTTTTTAATCTAAATGCTGAAAGAATGAAGTCTATTTAGTCCTGTAGGCAACTCCAGGAACAACAGGAAGCACATAAAATATGAGGTTTATCAGTAGCAGTGTCTTTCTTTGTGCCGTAAGAAAATCGGTAAGTTTTGACAGAAGCCAGAGTTAGATAAATATTATTGCTGTCTGATATTAACAGGTTGTGCTGTGCCATTCTGATATGTGGGTGTGGGAGTTGTAGAGAAGGTAATTACATTTTTTAGTCTACTCAACAGTCAACGCAGTAGGATTTTTTTAGCATAAGAATTTATTTTGTACTAAGATCTTTGTCTTTTCAGATTTGATTTTGTAACAAATATAGATCAAAAGCGAATAAATCACTGACACACCAGTGTAGGGAGAGTTTGTCGTCATTATACGTGTGAGACAACTGAAATGATGTCTTCCTTTGCACAAAGCCAGGGTCAGAAGGGGGATTTTTGCCTTCTGGTCCTGTTCTCAGACCATTCTGGGACTACAGAGATGATGAAGGTCTAGAAGGGAAGATGTGTGAGGAACGGCTGAGGTTCCTTGGCATAGAGAGCTTGAGGAGGAGGGGAGGCCTCACGGCAGCCGACAGGGAGCCAAGGGGCAGCGCTGAGCTCTGTTCTCTGGAGGCAGCAACAGGGCCCAAGGGAATGGCATGGAGCTGTGTCGGGGGAGGGCGAGGTGGGTGTTAGGGGAAGGTTCTGCATCAGAGGGTGGTGGGCATGGAACAGGCTGCCCAGGGCAGCGGGCACAGCACTAAACTGCCCGAGATCAAGAAGCATTTGGACAGCAGTCTCAGACATATTATCTGATTTTTGGGTGATCCTGTGTGGATCCAGAGTTGGATGTGATGATCTTCATGGGTCCCTTCCAGCTCAGGATATTCTTTGGCTCTGTGATTCAATATTCTTTGTGGCTACCCAAGATGACAGTGCATTCCTGTGAGAAGACAACCTACTTCACCTCATTATTTTGCTCAGATAACTTCTTTCCTCTTGCACTGTGTGGATCACTGGATGGGTCTGTCTCACAGGTGTGAACTGTTGTGCGAAGAAACCAGATTTTTTTGCAGTGAGAAATTTAGATAGTCATCTTGAGCTCCTATATAATCCATCAGTAACTTCTGTTTTGCTTTCCTCAATCCTATGATCTTCCTCAGGCAGCTGTAGCAATGGCTGCTGGCAGTGATGCTTTGGGTTGAGGTCTCTGCTGACTGGGTTAAAAATGAGCTACTGTTTGCTGCAGCCCAGCAACTTGCTGCGGTCTGTGATTAGCACAGTAATATCACTCATATCAAAGGGAACCAGCCTTTCAAAAGGTGGCAATGTCTGCCCCATCCTGTTTGCAATCTGTTGCTGTGCTTTTCTGCTTGTTGTCAGAGGTACTTCTTTCAGCCTGAGAGACCCGGAGAGTGGGGCAGTGAAAGCTGTCTGGGCATTCCCATTATTTTAAAAATGGGGTTCAGCAGTTAGTTACTGTGGCAGCACACCCTCCCAGACTAGTGATTTCCAGAGCTTTCCTTGGTGTGAGGCTCCCCAGGCTGCAGGAGGGTGTTCTTGGCAGGGCTGAGTGCTGCAGCAGTACCCAGGCAGCAGTGGAGCCCTGCCTGGAGGAGCTGTGCTCTGCAGAGTACAGAGCTGGCACTGATGGCTTTTTTCTCCCCAGCGTTCATCCTCAATTTGTTTTGTACTGATTTTGTACTGTTGTTTAATCCTCTCTGTACTTTCTGTTTATTTCCCCAATACATATGACAACTTAATTTTTTTTTCTATAGTTACTCATTTAAGGGCTTGAACTTCAATTCAGTGGTTTAAATAACTCAGGATCAGCTCCTGGATTACCCCTGCAAGCTGTATTTGTCTATATGTCAGAATCACTGTCCACAGCCTAATCTTTAGCACTGGTAGAATTTCTGTTTCGATGAGGAAGAAGAATGGTTTTATGAGGTTTTATGAGGTATCTGACTTAAAGAACAGCATTTATTTTAAGCTGCTCCTTTATAAGTTTTGCCACTTCTCCTTTTTCCCTTCAACAAAAATTAGTCTGTGCTGTTTAGCTTCTGAGATTAATGGAAATTAGTTCCGAATGCATAGAAAAAGTTACGTGGAGTAATGGCAACAACAAAAGGAAACTGGGACAATGAGGCAGAATCTATTTTAGATGCACAGCTTTGAAAGGAATTGCACAGAAGGAAAATGAACATCGGCTTATGGATGGGGAAGCCAGCAAAATTGCTTTCAATGAAAAACAGCAGAACTGTTCATATGGTCTGCAGTCTCTTAACAATCTTTTGGGGATTTATTTATTTAATGTAACAGGTTCGAACTAAGTATCTTGAGTTATTTTTAATGTAATCTGTAAGCAATTGAAAATGAAACCACACATGGGTCGTTCGTGTGCTTGGTGTGGTATTCCTTAGCTGTGCAATCTAAAGGCAGACACAGACAGTGTAAAGCAGATGTTGTTCTGTGGGTTCTGAGACCACGAAGTAGCCTCCAAGTTTTTGTTTTTATGAGATACTATTCAGGCTATGGTGTGTTTATGAGTAAGTGGTCTCAGTTAAAACCTCAATGAGTCTCATTGTTTAAATCCTCAGCCTTACTGGGGCATATTTTCAGAAAGGATTTTGGTTTTAGAAAATCCAGCCCAGGTAACAGTTTAAGTCCTGTAAACATTACTGAGCCTTACGTTCAGCACTTTTACCCATCCCGTGTGTGATGTAAGGAAATCCTTAATGTGTGACCAAGGTGGGACTGGAGAAGCTTTGGTAAGATATAGTATGGAGGAGGAGTCCTACATTCTCCTGTTCCTGTTGGTAAGCTAGAATCAGTGCTTTGGTGAGCTGGCTTGTTTCATGGAGATCCCAGTGTGTAGCCACATCCACAGACCAATGCTGCTGCACATGCACCTACATTTGAGTTAAACTCCATGATGGCATTCGAGCTTCAGTGAGGGGTGACTGTGAGCTGCCAGCCCAGTGTGAGCTCTATGGCTGTGCTGCTTCTGTGTGCTGTGGGCAGCTTGTGGTTAATCCCAGCTAACTCAGCTTTACTGGTGGCCATGGTGTAATGGTACAGCCTTGGAGCTTCTGCCTCTTGGCAGAGAAAGATTTTATGTGCTTCACATTTGTTGAGAAAGATGAGTGTGTTCGTGTAAGCTCTGCATTTTAAAGTGCAAAGAGTGTCTGTGATTGTCATTGTAAAAAAGCCTGATGTGTAAAAAAGCATGGTGAGCCCAAGTGTTTTGTGGCTTTGGAGAGGAGTCCTTGGTTCTCCAAGGGTGCACAGGGGGCTTTTTTTCCCCTGGAGTACAGCTTCAGTGCCAACTCACAGGTGAGCCGGTTGGCGCACTGTGACATTCTGCCTCTCTGAAGCTCTTAGGGCAGTGCTCAGCTCTTTTTGGAGTATGCTGGAAAATGCTGCTTCTCCTTCACCAAGTCAATGTCTTTTCCCAGATCGATGTTTTTTTCTCCTTTGTGCACATAAACAGTATCTTGGTAACTTATTGGCACGGTGCTTAGAAGTGATACTTCTGAAAGTATGTCAGAGAAATGAGTGGCCTTAACCCAATGGACTTTCAGAGAAGATGAGAAGAAGTTTTGGTTGACAGCTTTCTTCCATTTCTGGATTCACAAGCGGGTTATGTGTTGTCATACTTTATTCCAAAGTGCCGAACTGAAGCAGTTTCTGCAACTTTTTTCTTAATACTTGTCACTCTTTGCTATATCTGGGACCTTAACTTAGTCATTTTTAATGTGCTCTCATCTTAACTGCTGTTTCCTCCAGTGTAAGTATTGTATGAATAAGGACTGTGGGTTTTCACTCAGTGAAAGGATTCTGCTCTAATGACTTACTATAAAGCTGATGTTGTTTCTCCTGCATCAGGCTTGTATGAAGCATCTTTGATCAACAGAGAAATCAGCAAAACTGCTTTTCAAATTACACTTTCCTTTTAACTAGTGATGAAAGCTTTCAGTTTATTTTTGGCACTAGAAATTCTGGGAGGTAACCAGGTTAGATAAGAAGTGAAATTGAGTTAACATGGAACGTAGATAAGATAGCATAACACAGCTCTGGAAAAGATGTTCCAGCTCTGTGTCTGCCTACACGTTCAGGAGATGAAAAGTACTGGCTTGCTGAGGTGTCCTGGGTTTGAGGTTCTGTTAATCTGTTTCTGGGAGAGCTGCTCACAATAAATACCACGTAAGGTGAATGAACTTCATAGAATTAGGGCGTAAAAGAGATGGATGTGGTGTTTCCCTGAAGGTGCAGGAGTACAGCTGTGTCTACAGCCAGTAGGTAAGGCAGAAATCACTGTATTTCTCAGAATGAAAAACAAAAGAATAAAAACCCTCTTGTGAGTGAAAGTGCACCTGAGTGAAGCACAAATCTAAGCACCAACAGTTTCCCATTTAAAATAAGGTTCAGCATCAAAGGGACTTGCAGCATTTCCCGTGAAGAAATATTTGATGCTTATTTATGAAAGTCATCATAACACAAGTATACTGATTTCTTTGCTGAGGATCTTCTTTGCTCCAGCCTGAAGGTGTGAGCAGGCTGTGCTGAGCTGCAGGTGAGTGTCTGTGTCCCACAGCAGGAAACCTGCAGATGTCTTCAGGGGTTTGGAATGAGCAGAGCTGTAAAAGCTATTGGCTTTGGCTGAAATTGGCCTCAGTTTTATTTTGTAATCTTAGTTCCACCTGTGCTTTGCAGTATTCTCTTCATATGAACGCAGACACACGGGGCAGGACCTAAAGTTTTCATGGTCTTTTGCTGCTGTTGTATAGTTTTCTGTTGTCATAATAAGCCAGTAAAACAATTAAATGTTTATCAGGTGATCCATTAGCAACCTGTGGCACGTGTGAAAACAATGAAATTCCTTGCAGGAAGACAATATTGTTATGTAATAATGTGGTTATCCGAAACTGTTTATTCTAGTTTATGAGCTGGAGATTATCCTGAAATGCTGGACTTTGATCTTAAGCAAGAATAATAAAACTTTGATCATCCTTAGATTGGCAGCTGCTCTAAAAAGCCTGTGTCTTATTTCCCTTTTAGTAACACTGGCTAAATCCAGAGTAACTGATAAAAGAATTTGATGATTGCAGCTTAGGGATTCTTTCTGACTTGACCTGAAGTAATCTCTGTCCAAAAATGTCTATAAATAGCTTTTCTATTTTCTGTTGCCAGATGTTTGGATATCTGAGAAATTTGAGGTATCTGGCAAAAACGTTTTGTGTACTTAGATGTGCAATGCACAATTGCTGGAGTGTTTCAGAGAAAGAGGCTTTGGTTAACTGATCACTATATATATTGAGTATAAGATTTACAATAAAATTCTGAATATTATTCTTACTTAAACATAATCAAAAACTAGATGTGGGGGATTTGGTAGCTTTTTGCCATAGCAGTGTTCTCCTGTTGTTTTTTGGTGCCAGCTTTAGCAGGCAGTGGAAGCTGGCATTCTTTCTTTCTGCAAGGCAAGGGGACCCAGCAGACCAGTGCTATAACATTCACTTTATTCTCTGTACATTGTTGCCACTCTCTATTTATGAAAAGCAAAAAGACTCTGTGCCTCAAGGGGGATTTCGAGTTCTCCCATCTTGCTATTTATGATGCTCATGAGGTATTTTTAGCACAGGTTGTTGGCAGTGATGCCAAAAGGAACGGCTGGTGCAGATGAATTCTGTGGGCAGCCAGCTGCAATAAGGAGCTGGAGGAAGGGGGAACCCCAGCAATGTGCCACAGGTGGATAGTGTGTGAGTGAGCACAGGTACATGCCAAAGGCTCTGGAGCTCTCAGAGAGAGCCACCAGAGGAGCTCCAACCCTCTGAGCTCCCTGCAGCCATTTGAAAGAAGGGAGGGTGGTAATTGTTGTTCCAGTCCGCACAATTCCTCTTCCTGATTGATGATCTGAGTTGCATATAGTGGTACAGGCCTAGTGAGATGTGTATCTTGCTTCTGCAGAGTATGACTCATTTTTCTCAGGAAGAGTCTGAGACTGAGCCTTGATGTGCCCTCATTGCATTGGCTTCTTGTGCTGCTCTCCCTGGGGCTGAGAAGTCCCGAGGGCAGTGGGGTCAGGGGCAGGGTGTGAGCACTGGAGGGGTGGAAGCAGAGGGGAAGGGCAGCTGGGAATGGTGAGCAAGAGGAATGTCTAAAGCAAAATGAAGAGAGCCAACTGGTAGAAGCAGAGCTGGCATGGACCAGAAACCAGAGCCAGCCTTGAATATAAGAAAGATTAAAAAAGATGGGAACAGCAAAGATTTGGAGAGTTACGGGTGCCTCTATAATGGAAGGAGTTAATGCTCTGATGTCAAAAAGCCTGGTTTTATTTCTTTGAATTTTGGGCACCTCAAACAGCATAGCAGCTGCTGTGTAATTGCTGAGAATATATCCATTATTTTTCAGGTGAAAAATCCATAGCTGTCTAAAAGCTGAGTGCTCTGCAGACAGCGCTGCAGCCTGTGCTCTGCCAACTCCTGTTCTACAGCAGTCGGGTTTCCCTCCTGCCTCTGTGAAGCTGTGCTTCTGTAGAGATACCGCATGGGGGTAGGGAGTGTGTCTGTGCAAATTTATGCCTTCTGAGGAGAAAAACAGAAAACTGAGTTTGGTGCGATGTTTCAGTGCTTGTAGAGCAGGGAGCTGATCTTCAGTGGAGCTGAACAGCCCAGCGCTGCTGTGGGTCCCTCCTGCTGGGTGACACAGCTGTGCTGCAGCTTGAAAGTAGTCTGCTTTCTTTGCATAAATAGTTGTCTCTTTGCTACTGATGTTTGCTTTGCACTGCAAGTTGAAATTTCAAATAGATGGGTAAAGTGAGGGCAATTAGGTAGCACCATCAGCTGGTGCGTGTAGAGTAACCGAAAGGCATGATGCCAACAGAGGTCACGCGTTAATGAATGAATGGAGGGGAAAGAATGGATTTTGAGACTCTCAAAGATGTCTTTGTGATTTCTGACGTATCTAACGAGCCTTGTAGGTGCAGCCAGAATTGTGCAAAACTGTTTTGATAAATACAGCAAGCAGATTTGTTTGTAAAATATACATCATGTAAATGAAATCAGGGCTTACAGAGGTATTGAGAAACTGAATTCATGGGAGTCACTGCTGCCCCCCCGGGCTTGATTACTGTACTGCAAGAAGACCTTGTTGGAAAGCTTGAATTCAGCTTTGATTCTGGCCAACGTTAGTTACTGATGGTATTTATGGATTCTGTCAGTATGTTACTTGTAATACTAACATTTCAACTTGAGAGTGCAACTGATGAGAATCAAATTCATTTTTCCAATGGGAAACTGAAGATAAAAGCCTTTCTAAAACACTTATTTTCCTATTTCATACGTATTGGAAATGTCAGGTAATGCTGCTGGCTACACTTGAGCACAGTACCCTGCAATGTCAGAAGAAGAGATAGATACAGCATTTTGATCTTTCCTTCTCTAAGTGCTTCAAAAATAATTAGCCTGCCTTTTATTTCTAATCTATTTCTTGCCTGAATAACTGTTTAGAAACCACAAGTGCTTATTTTATGCACTACAGTTGGAGCATATTGACATAGTCTTTCTTTGTGGCAGAGCTCTTTGGAGATGAGCGGAGTGCTTTATTGTGTTCTGTAAATCTGGAATAACTGCAGAGGCCAGCAGAGTAATTTCAGATTTGTGCTAGTCAGAGCAATGAATTGGTCAGATCCTTTTGGGAATGATTTGATGCAGCGTATTGTGGTTTAACCCAGCAGGAAGGTAGCCGAGCATCACGCTGTTTGTTAACATCCCACTCCTCTCCCCTCCCCCAGCGGGATGGAGGGGGAAAAGAACACCCACAATGTGGGGTTGAGATAAAAACTATTTACTAATCTGTAAAAGGAAGAGGAAAAAAGGATAGTAGTAATGACAATTTTATGTATCTCGGTTCATATGCGCCCAAAACAAGTGATGCACAAGCAATTGCTCACAGCCACCAAACAATGCCCAGCCAGTCCCCAAGCAGCAGCTGCCCACCTCCGCAAACTCCCCACCGTTCTCAAGTTTTTTTTCCATAATGTCATACGGTATGGAATGTCCTTTTGGCCAGATTAGGTCAGCTGTCCTGTTTCTGTCCCTCTCAGCTTGTTGCCACCCCAGCCCCCTCACTGGCAGGGCAGTACGGGAAGCCGAGAAACAGCTTTGGCACTGTACAGCACTGCTCAGCAATTACTCAAACATCAGTGGGTTATCAGCATTGTTTCCTTCATAAAGTCATAACATAGCATCATACCAGACGTGATAAAGGAAAAATCAATTCTGTCCCAGCTGAAAGCAGGACATGGTGGAAGATGTTAAGGAGGGTAATGTTTTTAGGGACAGTTCATCCCACCTGGAGTAAAGAAGAGGCACTAAACTTTTTCAGGTTCTTTTCACATTAGTGTTTCATAACTTCTGAGGTTCTGTACTATGAGACATAACCGATTTATTCAGTTGTGTTCAGCTGAAACCCTATTTTGGGGACTTTCTTGAAAAAAATGTTTTTTTGCATGTTCATTAGCATTTGATGGCAGCACAGAGAGCCTCAACAATATATTCTTATTTAGAAATTTAGTTGATGGAATTATACTCTGGAATATAAAAAAAGAATATTAATCGTACACAGTTGATTTATAAAAAGTATTCCCCTGATTTGGGATGGTGAAGGTAGGCACTGGGGAATCATTCACCCTAATAGTTCCCAGAGTCTTGGTAAAAATCTGTATTTCCTCTACAATCTGCTTTATCTGATGTAGGACATGTGAGAGAATGCTGTTCTACAAAGAAGGTGTGAAAATTACTTTTGGCTGCTTCAGGAGTGATATGACAGATGTCAGATGTAGGTTAGTGCAGGGAAGAGAAGTTGTGCAACTTGGAAATTGATCATACTGATCTGAGTCCCAGGTCTGTATGTTAATCAGAGTATTGCTGTTTCTGTCTCCCTCTCCCTTTCTTCTTCTGTGTTAAGCCCTGCTCTACTTTGTATGTAGCTTTTCTTTTGCCATTCTAGCAGCCATGTTGGCAAACTGCTGGAAACATGAGGAGCTCTACAAATTGTGTGTGCATATATATGCTTTTATTCAGTTTTTGTGTGGTCGATCAGCTGCTGCCAGTTGTGATTTGTGGGTTAGCTGAACCATTCGCAAGTACCTGTTTCTTTTATCCAGCCCAAAGTTTGCTTTTTTGTTATGCTTCAGTCTTCTCTGAGGAAACTGCAGTTTCTGAGCATTGCTGTTTTAATAGTTCTATTACTTTATTACTGTGGAATGGCTTGTGTGCTAGATGGGATGTGGGGGATTTACTCCTAATCTACAGCATGGTGGCTTTCTGTGTTGGATGACATGAATGCTGTCAGCAGGATGAAGAGAGCTGGGAGGTAGTTCAGTACCAAGGATGATAGATTTATTGCTTGACTGCATGTTTTTGTTACCTTTGTAACTTTTCATTATCTTTCACAAGGTAGATTTCTTGAAGAAGTGACTTACAAAGGAAACTCAGCGTGCTGCATTATGTTTTCTGATGCTGAATTCAAATTCCCTCTGATTCTTATGAATTATTTTTTTTTTAAGCAGAGATTTGGCAATGGTTCCTTTTTAATTTATTTGACGTTTGGCCATCTGGAGCTGAGCAGAGCTTTAGTCACACATGTTAGCTGTGCTAAGTGAAGCAATGTAGGATCTTGGGGCTACATTCAGCCTAGTGTAAGACCATGGAATGAGCAAAATCCTATTTGCTGAGCAGATCACCAAGAGGTTCACCTTATTTTATGTTTGGGGTAGATTACTGGCCAAATGAACAGAGAATGGTCAGATGGCTTCCAGTATTTTGTTTCTGAGTTAAAACAACTAATAAGCAGTTCTCTCTGTGTAGTGCTCTGTAGGGCACTTATCACCTGCTGATGGCCCAGAGCTACTGTTGCAGATCCTGGACTTCTGTACTGAATATAGAGTGCATCTTATTCCCTAGATACCTCCTCAAACCTTGCATTGCTGTAGCTCTGTAGCTCTGTCCCAGCTTTTCCAGAAGGGACGGCTCTGAATGAGGAGGGTGAATACAGCTGTATTAATTCCCTGTGTGATTTACTGCTTTTTTTTGTACTGACTTTAGTTGTGCACAGAGTGCAGCAAATGGTATTGGATTCAATGGGCATGCTCCCTTGTGTAACAGTACTTCTGCTTCCTTGAAAATGAGGGATGCTGTCATCACCCTTCTGGGCAAAGGATGTTGACAGCAATCCCGCAAGCATTATTGGTGAGGATTTCCTCCTTCTATAACTGTGATGTCCAGCTTCCTTCTGGGTCACATGAACAGCCTATGACTGTTTTTTGTACTTCCCACAAGGCCAGTGATGGGTCTATACATCTCCAGCTTCTATTATTTTCCCCTTTTGAGTTATGAACTGGAATCCTTTGGTATCAGTTCTGTTTCAAGCACATCTCTTTATGGAGTGCAATATTATTTTTGTGACACCTCCTCTCTACTTGCCTGTTAGCCTTGTGATTGCATTTTTAGGGCCAGAGATTGCCATGGCTTCCTTGATGCAGATGTTCAGGGTAGTTAAGGATGGCTATGCCTGCTCTCATTTAGAAGAGTAATGGCTTTATTCTTCTGTAACTTCTCCAACTTTAGTCTGTAACTTCCAGTGCTATCTTTATTTTGTCAACAAATACTCTAGGTAACAGTTTGTGACTTCATTTCCTCTTGGATTCTAGTCTCCCTGCTGAAGACAGCTGCTCACAAACAGCTGTTTGTCCATTTTTACAAAGCTTTGAGGATTAATGATTTTAATGCACCGTGCAGAAGAGTGACTTTGTTAGATCGATGCTCTCTCATTTGGTGACCAAGCTCTTTAGTGCTTAAAGTGATTGCCCTCCGTGGTTTTCTGCCTTTCCTGATGTCCAGAAGAGCAGTTCTGGACTTGACACAAGTATCTCCATGCTGCAGATGAGCCCAGGGCTGAGCCAAGCAGCTGCCATACAGTGAGGTGAGGAGCTGCAGCACAACTTCCCTTTTAGCTGCCTTGAGAAATGATTAGGATCTGCAAAATCAGCTCACCTGTACTTATAGGACTTTCAGATTTGGTGCAGGAGAAATGGTAAGACGTGTTGATTATGGGAGATGAAGCATGGCATAGCTCAAGTAAAGAATCACACAGTGAGAAACATATTTACGCTGCTGGTAGTGTTAGTGAAAAACATTATATCTAGTTAGCAGGCATCTCCTGAGAGTTGCATTCACCATCATAAAGTATATTGCTGGAAGTCTGACTGAGTGGATCACAGATGCCTTAAAATCAGTGAACTGCAGAATGGAAGTAATTAGAAACAGCAGTCACGGAACACGTTTTGAGCTTGACTTCTCACCATTGTGACCATCTGTTGTCACCAGTAAGTTAGTTTTTTTTCTTTTGAGTTCAGAGCTTGATGGAGTGTTGTGCCATCCTGATGAGCAGAACTGGCTGCTGGGGGCATGGGACGAATGAGGTGCTTGTCTGGCAATGCTTACGTTACGACTCAGACTGGAGTCTGTGGTGTGAAGTGGGCTGCATCACTGGATTTTAGGGTTTTATTTCAAAAACATTTATCACTTGGTTTTGTTCACTTCCTAAGTGAGCCTAGAGATGTGATTTACTAAGTAGGTATGCATTTTAAAATAGCTGAGGCTTTTTGGCAAGTTCTTGTTAGTGTGTTTAACAAGGTGCTGAGCTCTGCAATTTGTAAGTTTCATGTCTATTGTTACCACTGGTGTCATTTAGACCTGGCCCCACTTTTGCTTGTACTTAGCAGAGGAGTATGGCTAATTCAGGCTTTTCTCAGTGCAGCTTCTCTCTGACTGTGGGATTTCATGCTGTAGGTGCTGGCAGTTAGCACAATCCATGATAGCAGGTGCAGGTTATGCTATAGGAGAGGATATATAAGATGAGGCTGTTATATCCAAGGAGGGTAGAAAGCATGTGTGATAGCATAGCCTAGTAATACTATGTTGTTCTTTCCCTGTCATCTAGTCCAGCATTCTAGGCATGCCTCCCATTTCCTAATCCACAGTGGTGCTGTCTCATTTGTGCTAGAAGAATGTTAATGATATTTGGGATAGGCTTAAATAGGATTTAAGTGTCATGCAGATGTGGGCTAATCTGCCTGGAGTAGTAGTCAGCCTTGTATGCGAACACTCAAGTGCAGAGAGGTACAAAAATTAGCAGTTTTGAGTTACTGATACAAGTTCCTGTACACCTGCTGGGTAGTCAAGGAGTTCTCCAACACACTGTCTTGAAAAGGTGTAACAGATTTTTACCACAGCCTTTTATGATGGAAACTTATTTCTTGTTGAGTGCCATGTGATCGTAGGGGAGAAGAGGGAAGTGTTTTCTGTTGAACGGGTTAAGTTAAAAGAGAAAAAAAATCAAGTTTTCCAGCTGTACTGTTTTAAAATAAAATATCACTATGAACATCTCACTAAATGTGTTTTTGCTCATACCTACCCAGTCATCAATGGATATACCAGACCATGAACTTGGAGGGGAAAAAAGAGCAGGTTAACTTACAAACAGAGGCTTGTGTCAAGGCTACTTTAGGGAACAAAATAGAGCAGGTTTAAAGTTGTGTTTGGATGACCTTCAAATCCCATCTGTGGGGTTCCTTTTAGCTTCAAGTTTCAAATGTCAGCTGCAAGATTAAATGCAAAGGCAGCGTGGAGCCTCTGACAGGCTGTTCTGGGTGAAGGACAGTTGTGCCCAGGGGTCCAGGCTCTTTGTCCTTTTTGTGGAGCCAAAAAGACTATGCTGATGCCAGAGCAGACCTAGGATATGAAATCTGGATCTCAGAAGTATTTCTCTGCTCTGCACTGCAGCTAGGGTTGCTGCAAGCCGTCTGTCACCAGAGAGCCTTCTTGACCAGGGGAGGTTTGCCATTTTTTTCCAACAATTTGGACTTGAAATTTAAAAAAAAAAAGACTGGGCCTGCTTGCTTGACCCTTCCTGGCATCATTGCTTGGAGAGTGTGCTGCTGGGGATGGCCAAGAAGCTCATTGCTCATTTCCCGTTGGTTCACCTGCCTTTCCCAGCCTTATAGGATCTTTTTGATTTCCATGGAAAGCACCTCTTTGGACAGCACTTTCAGGCCCTTTCATGTAGTTTCTCATGGATGTTTCCCTGCGGAGCCTAAGGTGAATCGTGAGGCTAATGGTACCTGCTGGAGTGGGGACTGCTCTGGGTCTGCCCATGCCACTGAATCTGAGAGGGGAGAAAGAAATGCAGTTGGTGGTGTTTTACAGAGATTGCTGTTTTCTTGGATTCTGCAAACCGTTTCTGGGATAAGTCTCCTGAGACAGGTATCCAAACAGCCTTCTGAGGCACTCCCAGCACCTGGCCAAAGGGCTCTTTGATGGGATGCAATTGGATGTTGACAAGAAGGCACAAATAATTCTCTAATAAAACAAAGAATTAAAAAATGCTCAGTGTAAGGGCATTATTCTAACAAAAAGCTGTCAGAGTCAGAACATATTCAGAGAGAAGAGAATACAGACTGTTCCTTCATCATAATAGCTTTACTGCCTTCATATGTCTTTTCACCCCAGTCCCCAAGCTGCTTTGTTTCCAGAGCATTAGGGCTTGCTTGCAGCAGGAAGTGCTTCTTTCCAGTTGCCTGGTGTTGACCTATACAGGGTCAGCTCCAGAAACACCTAGGCAATAAAAGGTCAAGAATGCCCTCTCTTTTCATTTCTTTTCGAAAAGGGAGGACTGTGTTGCTTCATTAGGAACTGCTCTCTGTGTGAGGAATTGGGATATCTTGCATGCTGGGTTGATGCATTAATGGAGGGTGAAAATGGTAGTGTCTTCATCTGGTAAAACAGAAACATTACAGATCCACTGTGATAATATATTGTTCCAGGCAGGTGTTTGGTTTATTTCCATGAGGCACCAGAATCCATGTGCTCAACATAAAGTTAAGAGCTGTAAGGATCAGGGGAGGATGTTAGGAGATGAAAGCCAAGGCTTGAGTATGCTTGAGTATATTTAGCCAAGCACTGTGGTCCTCCCCTGCATGAACTGCAGTATTTCTGAACAAATCCAAAGGGATGGCTGAAGGGAGAAATCTTCCCCTTCTCCTTCATTCCCCCACTGTTTTAGCTGTGGACTTCCCTCTTGTGCTACCTTTGCTTTCCTGAAAGAAAAAGAAATGTGCCTTACATGCATGTTGTCTTTATTCACTGTTATTGTCAAAGCAAAACCTTAGGTCAGAGGCTTCTGGGTGATCTGTGAGTCCAGTGAAAACACCCCGAGCCTTAGCTGTCTGCAAGAGGCCTTTAGCAGGACTGAGAGAACAAAGATGCTTCAGAGGGCTGAGAAGTCCACTCTGAAGTGCTGTGGAAGCTTTGGGAGCTGTAATTGCTACCACTGATGTCATTCAAGCCTGATTCCCGCTGGAAGTTCCTCTGTGTTAATTATAGTCATGAGAAAGATAACTTGGCAAACACAGCTACAGCATTGCTGTTGAATCAGTTAATTAATTGTCCAGGCTGGATTGGAGAGATGTTTCTTTGCTCTCGTTATAAACAGCTGTAGAGAGGTGGGGAAGGTTTGGGGAAGAAAAGTCACTTATCAGCTGTTACAGTGGGAAGGCTGTGGGATCCCAATCCCAGTGTGCTGTTTCTGTATGTTCATGTTTTGGAAGGCATAGTGGTGCTTTTTTGTCCAAAATGGAAATATGCAACATGTTAAAATCTGCAAAAGCACCTCTTTGTTACTTAATACAGCTCTAAAAAAGCAATTTATGGCTGAAACTTATCCAGCATGAATAAGCTTTTATGGTTTCACAGGTGAGGGAGATGGATTGTATTAGGAATAAATCGAAGATATCACAGTGGTTTTCTTAGGCAAACGTATTTCTGGGATGGCTTTGGAAATTGATATTCTGGTGACACTGCTCTCACTGTAGGGCTATTAGTCTTTCCTTAGTGCTGATTGCTGACCCTATGCTTGGAACAATGCAAACATCTGAAGTACACAGCTTGTAGGACTCCAGG
The DNA here is from genome assembly GCF_016699485.2 of Gallus gallus. NCBI lineage: Eukaryota > Metazoa > Chordata > Aves > Galliformes > Phasianidae > Gallus > Gallus gallus. The sequence goes on along the minus strand of NC_052537.1, from coordinate 28,762,456 downwards.
GCAAAGCCTCAGCTGTAGGAATTCTGCCTTTTAAGTGACCTCTGCCAGTTTCCCCACAATAATCTGGCCTTCTCTTTATCTGTTCCTGTTTATTATAACAAGCATTCATGCAATTTATTGTCTGATGTGCAAGCTGTAGCATCTCGCCATTATTTCAGGTGAGTGTTGAAGCATGTGAGATAAAATGTATTTACGTGTCTGAACTGGGTCACTCCTTTTCTTTGTGCAATTTGATTCTGAATCTGCTTGGGAGCAGAAGGAGCGCTTTTTTAGCACCATTAGTTTGCTGTTAAGGCAGACAAAAGCCTCAAGCTGCTTTGTGTAATGTACCTCACAGCTCCTCAGGTTGGCTTTTTCTCAGGCAAAAATAATTTACAGAAGTGTCAGTGGAGGTGAGAAGTGATTATTTTGGAGCTAGTCAGTTAAACTAGCTGCAGTGAAAACATGTTCTTTGTATGTGATGACAGGAAGCAAAGATAAATATGATGGCATGCCTATAGTGCTAAAGATGTCCTTCAATCTGTAATTAGATTATTTCTGGGTTGTTAATTAACCAATTTTCACAGCGTTTTTACAGAGAGAGAGGAGAGCTGTGTTTTGTAGGTAGGACACTGCCGAATTTGGTTTGTGTCCAGTGATTTCCAGGACAGACTTGTGGCTAAAATGATGCTCTATGTTGTCTGACCTTAGGAACACACCTAAGGCTGAGCCTGGGGAGACCTTCCTGGTATTACCTCATGCTGTGCCCTTTGCTTGGTGTGTTCCCCAAGGTGTGCTTAATCATCTTACAGGTGATCAGTGTTTGAGGCAATGAATTAGAATTCAAAGTGGCCTAGCATCTTGCCTCGTAGGGTGCTGAGGTACCTGCTGGTAGTGCTCTGGTATCTGCTGTGGGGAAAAAACAGCAGATTTGTTTGTGTGATTTGTAGGAGGTCTGTATTAAGTTCAAGCTTCCAAAAAGATGATGTGGACACAGCTGGTGGTGTGTTTTGTGAGCCTCCTGTAACTCAAGATCCATCTTTTTGCAGCTGCTTTGCTTTAGATGTGCCTTTCCTTGGAAACAGTAAGTGTTGGTGTTTCAAGATGGACATAATCAAAGTCAAGATATAAAAAACAAATACCGGTTTCCAAGCCACTCTCCTCTCCTTGACACTAATCAGATCAGACATGTGAAGGCTGTGGTTTCCTCAGTACTGCCTGTTTGTTGTTGTTGTTTGCATCTAATTTAGGTCACATGCAGTGAAACTGCCCTTTGACTGAAGTAAACCTGCCTGCTCTTGGCTGTGCTTTCTGGGGCCACAGGGATTTTGTCTGTGATACGTGAGGGAGCACACACCAGCAGATAAGAGGCTGAGGGCACAGCATGCAGTTGCTGCACAGACTGCTTCCTTTGGAGTGGTCAGGCCGCCTGGAGCCTGCGGCTGGAGTGCTCTGTGCTGCTCCTTTGCCTGGGCCTCCTTGGAGCCATCGCTCAGGCCCAGAAGTGGTGCTGCTGGTTGTGTCTTTAATCCTAAGGTTGTTTTCCTTCCTCCCTTCCTTCCTTCCTTTCTTTCTTTCTTCTCCCCCTCTCTCTTTTTTTAATCCCCTGCTGGCAATAGCGTAGTAGAGAGGATTGGCTGTATAATCTTTTCCTTTTACTCCTGAGCCTTCTATCTTAAAATGGACTTTTGTTTTTGTCTTTTACAGTGCACTTCTTTATGGTTTCTTGTGTTTCCTAGCATTAAAAGTCTGGAAATGTCAGTTATTGAATGGAGAAGTATTTTTAGTCATGAAACAGAAGATCACTGGCTTTTGGTCATCAGAAATACACTTAGGAGGAGTTTGCCTGGTATGTTTAAGACCTTTTACTTAGGGAAGCAGACAGGAATCCTCCAACAGATGACCAAGGCGGCATTTCCTGTGCTTGGTCTGAAGGGATTAAAAGTAGCATTCATCCTGAAAAATGTAAGACAAGGCGATAAGTTACCCTTTGTATGTACTTTTTTATCTTTACTTTATCTCTACGACCAACTCTACTTGGTTGTAGAGAAGGCTTTCATGGTGTAGCATGGAGGAGATGCTTATGCTTTGCTGGGTAAGGTGAACCCCACTCTGAACGTTACCTTGTATTGCTAGAGTTAGATTAACACAGGGAAGCCCAGGAAGGCTGGTGGGAGGGATGGGCTCTGTGCCACACATTGTGACCAATCTGTGAGGACTTTCTAATCTCAAAGGGCAGCAGAAACCCACGCAGAGTTTGTAGGCCTTGTTTATGTATTTATTTCTCCAAAAAGAGTGGTATGTGAAGCTATTTCTAATGGTTTTCACTGTGACAAGTTGTTGTAAAGGAGGTAGGTTGGCAGGTGAATCGCACAGAGTCCATCAGAGAAGCACGAGTAAACATGGTTCATCGAATGGATTAGCTGTGATGTGTATGTATGTACATGTAAGGTGTTGGAAACTGAATGATACACTTTAAATTTAGTCAATTGCAACCTGCCATATAAAAAGGCATTTTAAATGAACTTCTTCCCTTTATTCTAATCAGAAAGTTGAACTAAAGCCACACATACGTGATTTTAGCTGCAGTTGCTGTAAATTTAGGTTGCTTCTGACTGCAAGTATAGGGGCTGTCACGTTTTAAAATAGAATTTATCTGCCAGCAGCTGCTTGAGTACGGAAGGATGCAGCTCTGTGGCGCTGGAAGCGCTGAGGGGCAGTCGGGGTAAAACGCGGCTTCGGGGCCGTTGCGTGCGGAGGGCTGAGGCGGCGAGGCGGCGCCCCCTGGCGGCGGGAGGCGGGAGCGGCCGCCGGGCCGGCTCGGACTGCGCTGCGCCACTGCCCTTGCGGTCAGTTCCGCACTCACCTGTGATTGCCTCGTCTTCTCTGTGATGCATGTGTTTGTGCATGTTCTTCTGTTAAATCAAAGGTATATTGTATTATTAACTATTTTTCTAAACCAGATTTGGACTTGTAAGCTAAATAGCTGCGGACCTGTGGCTGTATTTCCACGGTAGTTAATCACCTCACTTTCATGCTGCTCTCATGTGTAATCAGCCTACCCCTTGGGGCCAATGGATGCCTCACAGCAGTTTATGTACAGCTACTGATTTGGTTGCCATTAGGCATCTCAGAACTCCTGAGACAAAGTTTGGCTTTCCTACCTACGTGATGGTTTTAATGAGGGAAGGGTGAAACAACTCCAAGCCACTGTTGCACATTCCTGTGACCAAAGGAACTTGCTTCTTGTAATTTGGCTTTTGGAGTCTTTTGTAGTCGCGTCTGTAGTGGCCTATAAGTGGCCTGGCCCTGGAACAAGTAAGCTTTGGTCTTTAGTTTTGGCTTCAGATATCACAGAGGTGTAATTACACTGCATGGCCTCCCGGAGCACCTTCATCCTTCCCAATGATGACAGTGAAATTACAGGCTTCACCTTTAAAAAAACAAAACAAACAAACAAACAAAAAAACAGGCAAATCAGTTTTTCCAGCAAGAGTTTGCTTTTATTTCACAGTGGAGTGGATATGAGAAATGTAAGGCTCTACAGATCTTTGCACCAGGCCTTACAAGTTCAGTCTGGCCTCAGTTTAGAGAATCAACATCTGAGATACTTTTTCCAGAGAAGTGCTCCTCCCTGACTCTCCCAACTCCTTTAATCACTTTTTGTTTCCCTCAGCGGCAGGGTCAGCATCCAGTCATTTTCTACAGCATCTCTGTTTTTTCCTAGCTAACACTGAAGTGCCAGAAGTGAGTAGTTTTTAGTTTTCCTGTCTGGAGTCCTCAGCTCTTTCTCTCAGTTGTGGAATTGCACATGCTACCACAGGGAAGATTAAAGAAATGGCAGTGAATCTCAAATGAAACACTAACATACTCTTCTATCCCAATTAACCACCTCAAAACAGTCGCACAGATGTGTGTGAGGGACCTCTGCTTTCTCAGTCTCCTGTGCTCTTTATTAATGGTATCCATCATGCTGCACTGCAGTATTTCCATGTTTCCCTTTTTTGAGGAGGATGTAGATCCTGGTAAGTGGAGTACATATATTCAACAAGTACTAGGTGAACAGTTGTTTTTTTTTTAGTATAGTGAATTATTTTTTGCTGTGGCTTTGTCAATCTCTGGCATTGGGAATGAAAATTAAACAGTTGCTTTTATTGTCGTGTCAGGCTCTTTTCTGTAGTGCGAGGACAGGAGGCAGTGGGTGCAAGCTGGAATGCAGGAGGTTCCACCTAAACATCAAGGAGCACTTCTTTACTGTCCAGGTGACCGAACAGTGCCACTGGTTACCCAGATTGATTGTGGAGTACTCCTCCTTGGAGATCTTCAGAAGCCATCTGGACGTGGTGGTGGGCAGCCGCCTTTAAGTGTCTGTGCTTGAGCAGGGGATTTGTTGAAGATGGCCTTCTGAGATCCCTTCCAACTTAGCCAGTTTGTGATTCTTGAATACTACCTTGCATGGCCAGTAATGTGAGTGGGCATGCCATGTCACAGCAAGGCTTGCATCACCTGACTGTGCATACCACAGTTATGCATTATTCCTCTGTTCCCCTCCGTTCTCTCGACATCTCTTTCCTTTACCCCTTGAGCTAAGCATCCATGTTCAGAGATAGATTGAGATACCAGATAATGTCATACTGAAGCAAAAAGATGAGGCACCTACATCAAGGCACCTGCATCTCTGTTGCTGTACTGAGTTGTTTTTTTTTCCTTGTTTTCCTCTTTCCTTTTACTATTCTTTGGAGTAATAAAAGCATCTGGTCTCCAAGCAGAAATTTCTCAGAATTTTAATTAATAATGTAAGCCATTCTCAGGTTTGATGTGGCTCTATGTGCATCCTGTTTTTACTCCCTGTGGCAGAGAATAGTGTGAGAGGGATTGTTAAAATCACTTACGGTGCTTTTTCTGTTGTTAGTGTAAGCCGGTGGCCTGCTGGGATCCTTCCTGCTTCTATACTCTCAGTTCCGTGTTATGAGAGAGAAATAGGCAATATGTTTTTGGATCCCTCAGTTTGGCCAAATGCTCTGGCATGAGCAGCATCCCTTATCCCTGTCTTGCAGGCATTTAGCAGTAACTTGTTCTTTCATTGCTCTCAGCAGTGCAGTCTGGAAGTCTCTAAGTGATGTGTTTTCCTGCCAGCATGCAATTGCAATGGCAGGAAGGGAGCAGGTCCCTCCTTGTTTTGGGGAGGAAAACTTAAACTGCAAGACGGTTTCACAGCAATACGTTACATAATGCTGCACAAAGCAAAAGTAATTAATGTGGAGGTGGAAAAGATACCCTTACGTCTCAGTGCAAAGCCGGCTTGTCTTTCTGACAAAGATAGTTACCTCCTACCTCTTTGTGTCCACGAGAGATTCTCTCAGAACCCCAAAGATGAGAGGAAATAATCGAGAAATTGTTTTTAATCCTTCACAGAATCTGGCAGTGCTGAGGTACCCTTGTGAAATAACGAGTTTTCCCAGTACATCTGAAATCAGTGTCACGATGGCTGAAACTTAGGTGACCATTGGACTGTCTAGCTTAACGTACTGTAGCATTACCACTGTTATTGCAGCATATAGCAAGGTGAAACCCCACTGAAGGTGTTCCCCGCCCAAGCAGTGATAGGACTGCTCAGTTTGCTCTGTTACACCCTTTCTTAAATGGCTTTTTCAAGTTATTTGTGAGTGCATGATAAGGAGAGAGAGTCTGGCTAAACCTCCTAACTGATGCTCATCTGACTTTGACAATGTATAATCATGGATAAAAATATTCTGTGCTTGGTTACATCCTAAAAATACTCTTCACAATTCTTAGCAGCTGTTACTAGAAATAGTTTACTATTGCCTGGGAGGTACGGCAGAAGCCCCAGAAAATAAAGACTAGGTATATATATGTATTTTTTCTCAGATATCCAACATGACTTAAATATCTCTGTTCAGAGAAGAGTCTTCCAAGCATTTGCTTTTCTTAGACTGCTTACAGAGAGTGAGGGAAGCAATTGGATTATTATCTTGGGCTCCTGGCTTCACCCCCTTCCTGTATTAGAATTATAAGTGGTTTAGAAAAGATAGATAAAAACTGCTTATTTTCTCTCAACAAATAAATCAGGGCAATCAGTGATATGAAATGGAAACCTGTAGGGGAAAGGGAGCAAGTGGTTAGGCTTTGAAACTCGTTACAACAGGCTTTTTTTTGAAGTAGATTAATAAAATGAAGGAAGAAATTGAGTCACTGAAGCTGACATATCCAAATGCCTGGTTTTACTGAAAGTACAGAATTATTGGTTCTGAAATCCTGGGCAGGAGGTGAGGGGATTGTATGTATATCTTAGGAGCATTGTAGGATTGAAGAAAGGTGCTGTAGCTGCACTTAGTGATGTATGGGTTTTAGCCAAGAACGTTTGAAGTTTTGCTTTTCACTGTAGGAACTTTAAAGTCCACAGAAGCAATATATTATTGTTTTAATATTAGATTTTTTGTTACTGTTCCCCCAAGACCAAATTGGTGCACGTGTTTTGCAAATGTCTGCACGTGTTTTATCTTAGGACACATCTTTAAAAGATGTGGGATTCTCTTCATGTGCGTGTTCTGAAGGTGAATCTGGTTCACTTGTAAGCTTACTGTAGTTTGCTCCATTGTCAGCCCCCAAAACTCACTAAAACAAACTGTCTTGTGCAAGTCTTGGCAGAAAGTGCCCTTTTATACAGTGAGAACAGATGATGGCAAGCGTGCTAATCACCTTACCTTTGGGCTGTTCTGAAGGAGTAGCAGCATTAATCTTGTTACCACCTGCAGACTGCACTGACCTTCTGCCTGTGGTAAAGATGCTTCTGTTTGCAGAACATAGATGTGGGGTGGACATGTGTGGTGCACACTGCATCGTGATCCAAGTGCTTGAATCGCATTGCTGCGTGCTGTGAAATCCCTGCTGTACAGCACTCTGCGGGCAGCTGCGTTTGCCCAATGATTCCTGTTTGTGCAGGAGCTCTTAGATTGATGGCACTGCATGGAAACAGGATGCGCAGGAGCTGAGTATATCAACTGAAGGCTTGTATGCCTCCTGGCACTTAAAGACAGTCTGAAATGCATGTTGGCAGTTGGTGAATTCCTCAGTCCCTTCCTATGTCTCTTATTTTTCAGAGCAGAGGGGTAGATACCTTTCGATTATGCAAAGCCTTTAATATGCACCTCCTTGGTTTGTAAGCCCTCCTTACATAATTGAAACAGGGATTGTGGAAGGACTAGAAGGATAGGCGTTTTCCTGTGTTAGTATTGCTTCTAATTCCAGAACTAATTGGGAAAGCATAGAAGATGACATTTATTTACTTTAAAGGGAAAACTAATGGAACTGTTCATGTTCTTCGTTCTTTCTTTAAAACCTACCTTAACCTTAGAGTTTTGTCTTTAAAATGTTCTGTGTCGTCTTGTATGTGGTAAGAAAATACACTATAGAAAATGAATTGCATTGGACTTCATGTAGTGACCGCAGGCACTTCGATGAAAATCAGCATCTCCCATTGCCTTCATACAGTGAGTGTCATTTAAGAGTTTTCCACATAGCGATTCTAAACTTCCACACGCCATCAAGTGAAAATCTCCTGTGAGCTTAGGAGAAGAAAATACCAAGTGTATTTCAGGGAGTTATGCATTTTTCTAGAGGATAAACCTTGATGAAATTATGTTGTGTGGAACTCTTCTGTTCCTTTTAGCTGCTGCCATAGGATGCAAACTACTTAATGGTAAGCAGTGAACTTCTTTATGGCATCTAGTTTGCATCCTGTGTCAAAGGACTGCTGTGACTAATACAAGAGCTGAGATGAACAGACTTGGAAACACAGACTTACCTTTGGTTTTGGAAGCAACTTTTATGAATCTAAGGAATTTAGAAATACAGACTAGTCAGATACTCAATTTTTCCCATTATCTTTTATTCATTGTCAGTTAATAGAAGTGGGGATAATTTTTTTGTTTGTTTTGGGACTGCTTCTGATGCAGTTATTTGTGTTCTTCTCTATGTTATTCCTGTATGCTCTTCATTCCTCTTCCCCTAAGACTACGCAGTGTTCTCATTGCTTATCTATTTATATTCCTGCTCTCATATGGACTATATAAATTAATAAGTAAGGTTAGATTGATTGCCATACCTTTCTAGTCCAGAGAAAGCTGCTTTTAGTGGCAGACAATATCAAAAAGATGACTTCACTGCTGGCAAAATATTTGCAAGATTTGGGGCATTGTTGAACGGATGAGGTAAATTTGTTGTGCTCTCCAGGATTCATTTGACCAAAGAAGTACAAATGTTATATCTGCTATTTGTATTGATTTCCATTGCGCTTTGTTTCTAACTTTGTGGCAGAGTTGAAGCTTTTTGAGAGCTGGAACAGTGGTAGGTATAGCTCTCTACAAGCAGCGGTAATATCAAACTGGATTTCTGAATAATTGCTACCAAAGTATGTTAGATAATCCATAATGTTATCTGTTCCCTAATTAAAATGTACTGCAATTCTGTTTTTTTCAATCCTCTGTGTTTTATTTTTGTATTCAAATGAGAGTGAGGAGATGACCTTCTTTAGTTCTGCTGCTGCATGCAAGTGAGAAGCATTTTATTTACCAGTTATAGAGAGGGATTTGGTGACAGGCAGGCTGTACAGTAGCTGCCTAGCCAGGTGACAGGTGACAGATTTACCGAGGAGCAGTATATTTGTTCTTAATTATTATTTTTTTAATTAGAAAACCCTTGTATTGCTTATGTTCTATATTTTTTGCTTCTAAGTAATCGAAGTCATAAATGAAAGAGGTGTAAACTTTTCTGATCCCTTACAGTGTGGGCTCTTCAGCTGTAGAAAACTTTGAGCAGAAAATATTTCCTCTTTCAAAGACAGTAAATTTCCCCTGGTAATCTTTTTTTTTTACTGCCATAATGTCTGTTTTGTAAGTTCAGAAGCCTGGGAGTTGTGAACATTGTGGGTTTAGTTAATTGTCTCTTTGTTTTGAAAGCTGTACTGAATGCACTGTAAGAATTGAGCAGAAAGAGCAGGCAGCTGCACTAACATACGGTTAAATATTGGAAAGCCACAGAAGAAGCCAGGGTAAAAACTTACCTTTCGTATCAGAGAAACAGCGTGCTAAATAGGCAGAGGGATGAGGTCAGCTAAGGAACTGAAAACCAGAAGGACTTAGAATATTCCCCTGCCTCTTGGCTGTCTGATCAAATTAGGCACATACTGCTTGTGTGGCTTTGTGTCTGTAGTGCCTAACGTTATTTTATCATGTCCAGAAAATTCACCTGATGGGTGAAGATGTGTAGGTTTAATGCCAGATTGACGAGACTTTTCTTTCTGACGTTAGAATTCCCTTGCTGTTGCCCCACGGAGTTCCCAGCATGCCTGCAACAGGGAGGAGGATTAGGTGGCTGTCAGCATCGTTTTCCTTCATTTCAGAGCAGCTGACTTGTCATTGGGAATGACTCTGTCTTCTCTGACTTACTTCGAAAATTTAAATAATTGGGGGCTTTTAATTAAAATAAATGAAATTTGCTTTAATCCGTCGCTAGTGAAGCAGAGAGGTGCTATCAAGCGTCTGTATAATAATACAGCGTGGGGCTGAGAATATGTGTGAGCCTCTGCATTTGCTCTGAAGCTTCTGAGGTATTTTGCAGGATTTAAATTTTAATATTGAAAGCTGCTTTGAACCAATTTGGGTACGGTGTTTGTTGGAGACTGCAGTGACAGTACTGTATGAATGCATTAAGGCAGTAGAGAAGAAGGAAGCATTTTACAAATGAAAAGCTGGGTTACTAAAGAGTTTAAGTGAATGTGTGCAAGTAATATTTCTGTCTGTGTGTGTGGGTTTGTTTGGGTTTTTTTTTTGCCTTGGGTTTTGAAATGGAGTGTACACAGGTGTCTTTGCTACATTTCTTTAGGGTATCTACTGATCTGGGGCATCATCGCTTTTGGGCACCTACTTCAGCTAGTTAGAATTTGATTTTTGAGAGGTGGCATGCAGACTAGATTTAATTAGGCAAAGCAGGAAATCCTGCAAGAACATTCCTGCAAATTTTGTTTTTCATTTCTCTTGGCATCCCCACCTTGTATTACCTGTTTTTAACAGCAGTAGGGATGGCCCTAGAAGCATGGTTATGGTGTTAGATAATTTTGATAGCGTGCCAAATATAAAGATGGAAGACTATGGACAAGACTGTTTACTAGCATTGCTTGAAGACTTGCTAAATGAGGCAGAACCAAGAGCAACATCACTTATATTTTCCTTATGCAAAGATACCTGGCGGTTTCTCTCTTTGTCCATGAAGGTGTAAGTACATATGAAAGTGGTGATGTCAGCAATGCTCAGAGTAGCTCTTAGAATTTGAAACTTACTAAAAGGTTACTGATTCAACACAGGCAATAAAATAGCATTTTCTCTTGGGGCCTCATCGTGACAAGTAGTTCACCCAGGCTTGCTTCTTTCCTTCCTTGTTTAGTGTTTTCAAGAGCAGAAAGTTCATGTAAAGTACTCGAGTACCAAAGCCAGTCAGGCTGGAAGCAGTACTTCTAATAAGTGTCTGTCTGCCCATTGACAAGTGTGGAAATACAATAGAATAATAAACAGGCATGTGATGGAGGAAGGAAGACATAAAATTCACTGCACTACGCGGGATATGTTACTTTGGGCTTTCTGCTTTGAACTCTCACCCATAAACTGCTCTGAGTAAGAAAAGCGATGAATGCTTGGCTTATCAATGATGTGAACATAAGGTATTTTTTGGGTAAATTGACTTTCAAAATTTAAAAGATGCACCTCTTCTGTTCTCTGTGGAGCCCTGTTATATCATGGCTCCCGTTACCACGCCACTGCTTATGGAGGTTTTGCAATATAAAGCAGTGGCAGGCTTGACTCATTCGTGGGTGAGCTGGGGCAGAGGAGGCAGAGGATGGCTGCCTGCTCTTCTGTGGGGCTGCAGTCCTCTGCCTGCGTCAGGGCTGAGCTGGTGTTGCTGGGAGCTCACTGGGATGGTGCCGTTTGATACCTATGAAATCTGATTGCATTGAAATTCCTGAAACCTGTATCAGCATATCCATAATAACTGTATCAGCATAAACAAAAATTAATCCCAGATCAAATTCTACTGAGGTGGTTATTAATTGTACTGAGGTAGTTGTGACATTTCCCTAATCCACATATAACTGCTTGCCATATTTTTAGGTGCATCACTGAATAGTTCTCTTTAAAGATATGAGAGAGGTTCTGGTTACTCAGTTATGGTACTTCTCACGTCTTGTGTCAGTGTGTTGTGCAATTGTTGCAGTCTGTGCAAGAAACAACTTCTAGTCTTAAGCATTATAGTTTGATTATACATTTAATGCCCGATGCAATTAGTTTCCTGTTTTTTCACTACCATTTTGTCATTAGAGTCATCCCCCACATGGCTACCTTCCTTGAGTATGTCCTCCCTAATGTATGTATTTGAATGCAGGCAGGTAGAATGTTCAGTGAAGTGATAGGTCACTGTTTCTCATACCTCTTCATCTCTCTATTCCCTCCCTGGTCTATCTTCAGGTGCATTTGATCTTGAATGGAATAGGAATAGGGCTATCTACATGTTTCCAAGAGTAAAGATTATCTGCTTTTCATTCTGTGCAAAGTGCAGCTGGAGAGTGAAACAGAGACCATTGAGCTGTTGCATAGAAAGGAGAAAAAGTTGTTCACAGTTAAAAGAAATTCTTTCAATCATATCAGGAAGTTCTCAGGCTTCAGACAATCTGCTGTGCTCTTGGGGTATAGATTTACCCTGAAGCTGTACTCTCTTGCCACTGTGCTTGGCATCAGTTTGCAAGTCTCATTCTCTGAATGTGAAACTCCCGACCACTTGCTGCAGTGGGAGTTTTACATGTCGGGGCTTTGTATGGGCCGACTTCATAGCCCAGTGAGGGTTGTAAAGTTGCTTGAATTCTTTGGGTCAAATGGTGCTACATGTGTAGAGCACAGTAGGGATGCCTGACGTACATTCTGTAATGCAGCATCAAGTTAAGCGTGTTCCTCTTTCATCTTCTGTGTGAAGGTTACATAAGATTTTGCAGAAAACCTACAAGTGAAAGATGTCAAAGAACTCTGCGGGATCTCGAGGCTTTTGTCAGCCTCAGTGTTAGACCTAACACAAGTAAAACTAACTTCTGTTTTCTGGTACACATTCATTTTAACCTGTGAGAGAAAAGCGACATGATTCCTCAGGCTTCCAAGAAAAGTGAATCTTAAGCTCACAGATCTTGGTTGCTTCTACAGGCTGTTAATTACCCTTTCTTTCATACTTGCTTGGGTTTCACTCTTGCTTCCTTTCCCCTCAGAGCTATGTGCTGATAATACAGGCATTTATACAACAGTGTATAGCAAATAATGCTAGAAACAGAATCTCAGCTCCTCATGCTTAAATACACGTATGCTCATGCATGCATGCATACTTGCTAACCCATGGTAATTTAAAAAGATAGCAACATAAGGATGAATTCTTCTGTATATACCATTGCAAGTTTCCTTGATGAGACAACTCCATTTCTGGAGTCCCAAGGTTTACATTCATCTCAATTTCAAAGTAACTGATGAAGCCTTCAGTTAACATGTAAACGCTGTGCAAGTGTTCTCTAGGAAGTCAGTATCGCAGTAATTTGGTCAGTGGAATGCTACTCAGCTTCCTCGGAGCTCGCTGCTTTACAGATACGGAGGGCATAAATACAAATGAACTGTTGTCCTGTGTCTGCTTGGCACATAAAAGAAAGCTCTCTCTATTAGCTATAGGCAAATAGGTTGTCTGACTAATGCTTTTCTTTTAGTGATGCTGTGTGAGAGTAGAAGGTGACTTAAAAATCCTGCTTCTGGGGAAGATGTGGTATTTGAGAAAGTGAATACTGTTGCAGTGTTTTCTGGAAAATATTGGGAAGACACTTTGGCAAGCAGAGTGAATTTCTTCTCAGCTTTTTTGGCCTCCCCTCTGTCTGATTGACTTCCTTGCATTGTCAGCTGGTGCAAGGGTGTTGGTTGTAGGAAATGGGTCATAAAACTTTTAACGAAAGTTTAGTGGGAAATGACAAGAGCAATAAATCTGTCAAAGCAGGTTATTCTTGTCCCCAGATGAGGCAGCAGCCAACCCTAGCCATAAGGAAAAGTCTCTGTTCAATGATTGCTGCCTGATCCTTGAGCCTACTTCCAGCTCTGAAGAGGACTTCTGTAAAATGCGGGTTGCTTTGGTTCATTTGTTTTGAGCTCCTTTTGTTGTCTCTGGGTATGGTCTGAACTTAAGGAGAAGCTGAGGGCTGTCAAGTGCAGCTCAGATCGCAATTGGCATCATCCACAACATTCGGCTATGACTGCCTTTGGAGCAAAGCCTGACAGATGCATCATTTGCTATTCTGCTTTCTCTGATGTGATGGCATGGGACCCTGTCGCTGCTGACACCATCTGTTGATTGTCCCTCACTGACCTCCAGCCATAACCTAACTTCTGAGGAGACTGAGGATGGGAGAAAGGCTGCACCTAACTATTGCTGGGGTTGCTGTTCTGGAGTACATGAGGCTATTTCAGCCAGCCATTTATGGGAAATATTAAGATTTTCCTGCTTTTTTGTAATGCTGTAACTGCAAACGGTACTGGGCTGTCCCACCTGTATCAAGAAAATGAAATTGGATATCAATTGGAATGTGGATATGACAGCTTCTTCCATTGCTTGTTGTTCCCATAGCTGGCCTGAGACCTTTCTGAGGAGTTAGGAGGGTCTGGAAACTCGAATGGATGTTGGAGTCAGTCTTAGGGAGAAGCTCAAGTACATAAATGGAGCAACCAAAGTGTTGTGTTGGTGGAAGCCAGAGCACAGTGGCAGTGCATCAGTTTCAGGCATTACTAGGGTTTTTCCATTTATCCACAACAGTGTTTTACAGCCACGCTTACTTTGGTATTAGCACCTTATGTTACATATGTCACAGCACCATCAGTAAGAAGATGTTGCAGGAATGTTTGTTTCTGTTTGCTCTCCAGCCTCTGATGGAGAGACACAGGAACAATTAATCCAAATGAAATAAGGAAGTGAATTCAGAGTTGAAGGGGCTCTGATAGATCTTAATTTATTCTTGTAATGAGCTAACTGAAACTGATTAAGGTCACTCCTTCGTTATGAACAAGAGTGCCCACAAAAGGCTTTAAAGTCGTTTATATAATCCATTTCAGAAGTTAATTTGAATTAATTTTCTGAAATGTCTGCCGGCATAAAACCCATTATAGTCTCTGTTTAAAGACTGCAAGCACTCAAAAATAGGTCTGCCTGTGCTGTAACAGGTAATTATTATGTAGTGACGCTGCAGCATCCTAGTGGGACACAGGCAGTGCTGTATTACACCACGGTGCCATGTCCCCATTGCCTGAGTTTATCCTCTGTGCAAAATCATTGCCTCAAGCCTGCATTGGGGACCAAGGACTCCTGTTAAATCTGTTACATTTTAGCTACCTCCTACTCTGAGTGCAGTAATTTACATTTGCTTTAGCCTGGCTCAGATGCATGGCACTTTCACCCACAGCTGAGAGAGCAAGTCTTTAGACAGTTTTTCCAGCACTTAAGCCAGAATTACTCAGCGGTTCAGCTGCTGGGTGAGGCTAATGCCAGGTTCCCCAAGGAATGGTTGCACCACCTGGTCAGTGAGCTCCAGTTGTCTGGCTCTGTGCCTTGAAGGCTTCCAGTGCTGCCAGGTCCTGTCAGTTAGCCCCAGCCTGTAACGTTCTGTTGCTGCTGCTGTTCTTCTTGGTGACTCAGCCAAGCTTACTTTGAAGAAGCTGCATCCCCCTTTTAAATTCAGAATGGTTGTGAAAAAGGAGGAAAGGCTGAGCGCATGGGAACAGCTCTGAGCTGGTTGTGATGTTCCTTCTCTAAGTTACAGCTGCAGTATCACACTGGTGCTGTGCCACACTGCCAATACAGAAGAACTGATAAGTTTCTGGCAAACTCCTCCCTCTGCTGCTCAGAGTAGCACATTTGTTTGGACTTCACATTCAGCTCCTGTCTTATATGACCGGTATTAAAGGATTGTGCTTGCCACAGGCACCAATACACAGCCCAGGAGACTGCTGCTCAGAAAAGACTTCCACTTTTATGGGGTAATTCTAAGAGATGTGCAGTGGTGGGTTGGTTTTTTTTTCTTTTCAGTCATCTGTCTGCTCAGATGCCAAGTGTTGTTGCCTTCCCGAGAGTCACAGTCCCTGCTGCTGAACTGACTGTTTCCACCACTGTGCTTCTGTGGAATATGACAGTAATGAGACTTACTGCGGATGAGATTATGCACCCAGATCACACATGAAGGGCTGGTTCCCACTGCGATAGGCACCACCAGGTCATAAAATACTCGGGTAACTTAAAGCCTTGCTTGTGAAGCAGTAGCTATACTGGGCAAAAGACGTGGAGAGTTATGTGTGGAAATAGTCCAGGAGCTGAAGGCAGTGCAAGCTGTGGCTGTCTGCTAATTAAGTTGTTTTTGTTCCTGCAGTAGCAGGATGTGTGCTGGCAGACTGTCAGCAGCTGCTGCGTGCTAGCAGTGGTCCAGGCTGCTTACTGCCTCTCTGCTGCCTAGCGTTCTCCCAGAGCTTGTGTAGGTGATTCTCGTGCTATTCTGAGGACAGCCAAACCTTATCTCACATATTTCAAGGCTGGAGGCGTTGGCTCTCCATTCTAGAATAGGCGCTGTCATCTCTGAACATAGGGCTGTTTTTCACAGTCCTCTGGTGGGGCAACCAAGGGCATAATCTGACTGTCACTTTGACTGGGCAACAGCATAAGCTTGTTTGTCCAAACTTGCTTCCGAGCCTGAGAGTATTTGCTTGCAGAGGCCTTACTGCTCCAGTGTAGGGTTTTACACAGGGAAAAGAAGCTTAAGTAGGAATTCACTTAGGGACTTTGAAACCGTCTTCATCAAAGGTATTTTTTCCTTAAAAAGAAATTTGGTTTTCCTGAACTGCAAACAAGAGTGATCTCTGCATGCAGGTCTGGAACACGCGTTTTGATATGCGTATTTTTTGTTGGAGAAGAGTAAAGTTGAGTAGGCGCCTTTTGGAGAAGCCAGGATTTTTCATCTGACTTCTCCTTATATGCTAGCGTTCTTTATTTTTAAAACAGTCTCCACAGGACAAGAAAGCTCTTAAGTTTTTTGTTTTGTTTTTTTTTTTAATGTGGTTTTACCCAGTAACACTACTAGCATAGAGGAGCAGTGTTTTTAATTTCTGACTGAGTTATATGCATATCAGGATATAGGTGCCACTAATTATAACCACGAGACAAACCCTGGGAATAATTGAAGAACAGTAAGAATGACTGTGATGGCCCCGCATGTTTATTGAGTTTGGAAGTTGCTTTGTACACTCAGATTTGCTGAAGCTGACCTTTGGGAAATGAGACTGTCCTTTGAGAGGTCCTGGAGTGACTGCTGTGCAAATTAGTTGGTGGTAATAACGAAGGGTATGTGTAGGTCTGGTGCGACAGGTGGTTGGGAGGTCAGGTTCAACTCAACCAGAGATTTTGGAAGGAAGTTGGCTATGGTGCTCTGGTACCTCTCAAAATAGAATATAAGAGGTATGGAGATGAGAAGAACGAAATCTAAAGTCTTTTGACAAAAAAATCAATCACTCTGAATTCAAAGTCTTAGAACCAATATGGCATTTAAGGGTTTTTTAGATTGATGGGTGATATCATGCTTCAATATTATTTTAGATCGATGAGGAAAGAAAGATCATTGTAGATTTAGTCCAGGGATGACCAGTAGAATAACACTGGTGTTGCAAAAGAACAGTCCAAAATGAATCTTGAAGCAAACAATGAAATTAAGCCTAGCAATGAGCTAGGGTTTAAGATTCAAAATAGAAATCAATGTGCAGCTGAAAATAGTTCTGAACTGGAAAAATTAATGACACTATAATAAAGTTATCTGGAAACTGAGCTTCCAGGAATCTGTGTAGAGGTGTCTACGTGAAGTGGACAAATGCTGAGAGAGTGTGGAGCAAGGGATTTGTGTTTCCAGTGTAGGTGTCTGTGAAGTATGTGTTATTCAGCTTTTCGAATCCCTGATCAGAGGCACATACTCTGCGTGGAATTTGTTTTGAACTGCATTCTTTGGCAATGCAGTTGACCTTGAGCTAGGCTTCTAATTCCCTTTAGTGCATGTAAACAACCTGTTAAAAGGCCAAACCATTGATTGGCTTTTTTTTAAACTCTTAATTTGTCATGGAACAAATGTGAAGCCTATGATAGAAAGTGGCAGAATTAGTGTGTGGGTGTCATATGTGCATAAACTGCTAAGTGTTCAGTCAAATGCCAGATAAATTTCATTGGCTTGGATTCATTTTTGTTCATAAAACTGTTCCATGAGTTCTCGGATGCTAAAAGGTGGGATTGTTTTCTGATTCATCCGGGGTGGATGGCTAATTATAACAGCTCATTCTTTAAATAGGCGAAACGGACTACACCCTAGCTGCTTTCTGTTCTCTGCAGGAGAGTAGATTTGCAAGAGTGCAGCTGGTAGATCAAGGGAAGTGACTGCTCTGTGCTCAACACTGAGGGTTTCCTCTGGAAGAGTTTCCAGTCTTACCTTCCTGCCTGCTCCTCTCAGTCTATGCAGGAGGAATGCAGACGAGTTAGGCAGAGTGCGTGGCCTGCATGATAAGCCTGAGGACTTTGGTGCACAGTGCAAGGATGGAAGGTAGCAGTCACAAACTGCATCAAGAGAAATCCTGGCTGAATAGAATGATTTTTTTTTTTCCCCAGTAAGTGTGTTTGAGCCCTTGGTAAGACTGCCAAGAGACTCTGCACTCTCCATCTTTGGAGATGGAACAAGGTCCTAAGCAACCTGATCTGGTTTTAAAAGTAGCCCTACCTTGGACAGAAAATTGAACAAGAAAGATATCTGCAGGCTTCCCTGCTAGTCTGATCTGTTCTGTACCTCATTTGTGACTCCGAGGTGCTGAATGCAGCGGCTTCTGCCCTTCAGCAGTCCAATGCAGGCATTGTGGTCTGCAGTCGGTAGACAAAAGCTGTAATTTTTCTTAGGCTGAAGTCTTCATCCTTACTCGGTGTCACATGAGACAGCAAGAATATCAGTGAGATGTCTGTAAAAGCACTAGCTGTAAGATGGAATCTGTCCCTTCAGGATTTCAGACAATTGAACTTTCGGGATTCACATAACCAGCGATCTTTGTCTTTACCTTCTTGCACATTCATTGCTCTTGCTTGTTGGGGCTGTTCACTTTGAAGTATATTCTCCTGTTGGTAAGTGACCTGGCAGGTGTGTGATGACCAATGTGAATTTCCATATTTTTTGTCTCTTGTCCCACATACAAGTCCTGACTGGAATTCCACTTATTCTAGCAGAACATGTGGGTTGTAAGTAGGAAGGAACTGCCCTCAGGTGAGCTCCCAGTACTCCCAGTGTATGGTTTGTAATGCATGAGGCACTGATAATAGGAATAGCAATATTGAACTACTGATTAGGTATGGCAGGTAGCATTGAGCGTGATGCTGGACTTTGAAACAGGGATAATAAGTAGAACTACAGATTCTGTGAGGCATCCCTGGTGCATTTTAAGTAACAAGAAGCAAATGTTATTACCGTACTTCTAAGTAAAACATGTAGGTATAACAGCAAGTGAATGTGAGTTAAAAGAAGAGTAACTCTCCCTCTCCTTTCACCTAGCACTGTGTATCAAGTTTAATCCTGCATTTTCCTGACAGTTGAACTTTTTTATGACTGATGTGTTAGATGAGCAGAGTGCTGATGCTCCTGATGTCTGTTATGTTAGCACTTTCAGTTTCCTCTGCTTACCATAACAAAATAACACCACCACATTACTTATTCAGATTGTATATTGACACCCTGATATTTTCCACAATGCTCCTGATGGGTGTTGAAATTGATTTAAAAAAAACAAAAACAAAACCCTCTTTCTTAGAAATCTGCATTACGTTGCTTTAATCACTGTGATGAGAAAGAAAATGCTCCTGGTGTGTAGTCACATCTCATACATAGTATTGTCAGTGGTAATAAAATTTTAATGAAAGAATTTTTAATCTAATCCAATAGGCTGTGATAAAAATTGCCTTGCGGGGGGAAAAAAGAGCTATACAGTATCATCTGAATTCTTCCAGTGTTCTTCCGTATCAACTGCACTTAATACTTAAAGGCTTTTATGGCACTCCACGTGTTTTAACTGCTTTGGATTCATGCCTTCTAGCAAATCTTCAAGCCTTATTCTTCAGATGCTGATGATTTCTCTAACCAACAGTTACCATAAAAAGAGAGGCAACTACATTGTACTCCATTGTTCATTTGTTGTCATTTTTAATATTCCTGTGGGTGTATCTGTACATAAACAATCAAACAAAAACTAAACTGAACAACTGCCTTGTGGGTTCCTGCCCAGAGTGTTACTGTACGTAGGCTCTGCCTCTGGTCTGAAGCGTGCAAATTTAGATATAATCAATTCCTTTCTCTTTATGCCTTATTTTTGCTTCCTGTCCGGTGTTTATCTCACCTGTACAGATTTTCTCTGTAGGTTAGAGGAAACATTAACGTTAGAGGAAAGTTGCTGTGTATTTATAGACTTATGTCCAGTGGTGCCTTAACCACAGTAGGAGCCAGTAGGCGTTACTGAAATAAAAATGGCTCCACTTTTTGTTTTCTCCCAGAACAATGCTGTGGTTATTCTGGAAGTGTAAAGCATGCCAACTGAATGGAACACTCATTTGAACAGTCTTAATGACAAAACTTAACCGTTGTTTTTTTTCACTCTGGGTGCAGAACAGCTTAACGCAAGAGTGACTGATGAGGGGTCTTTTTCACATGGTAACATAAAACATGGCAAATTTGTAAGCTTGAATTTTTTTTTTTGAGAAATTACTAAGGTGGAAAAGATTGTTCATACACCAGAAGAACATAGGGATCTGCTAATGAAGTGTACTGATGACAACTTTGGGAGGCAAATTGAGTGACAAGTTGAGATGAGCATATGGTACAGAGCTGTTGAGGGTAAATCATAGAAACAGGTTAAATTTATGTATTTTAATAAATAATAAACATAAATCTAAGTATTAATTTTAGTAACTAAAAGATCTTTGTGCACTTGAGGAAAAAGAAGGACTTTTGCTGTGCGGTAGGAGTTGATCAGTGGGGGGGGAACGTTTGATCTCCAAGCTACCCATTTGTGATCTGTTGCTTGGCACCTGAGAGCCAATTTGGGTAAGCAGTCGATATCAGCGAGTTCCCAACTGCATTTCAGGCTGGGAGAGCACAGAGGGAGGTTATTGTAGCTCGGCAAATGTTTAGGTAAGGAAAAGACAAAACTTGCTCAGTAAACCTTAAAGTGCAGTGGGAGAGTGCTGTTTTAGTTTTAGAAGCTATTTAATGCACGATTTATTACAACTGAAATATTTGCATATCTTGCAATAATACAGTGAAATCCCAGTAGAATTGACTCAGCCTCCATCCTTCCTGCATGGGTATGTTGGGGGATGTGCTGTTTACTCCCTCTTTTTACCTTCTGATAGTGATCTTCTTAAGGACAAGGATGCTTGGGCTCTTTCATCAGGGCTGTTACTAGCTCAGTCTGCAACCTTGGGAAGTGATTTGGCATCTGTATGGGTGGAATGTTTAAAATAAGGTGCTTAAAATTAGACACCTTAATATAAACAACTTGGAGTCTAGCAGATGTAAGGGCTTGTTAGAAAAAAATACTGCTGTTTTTTTTATGTGTAGAATGAAGCATACTGAGAGATAAACATTTCTAAAATCTCTGTGCGGAGAAAGCATGTAAAGAAACATTATTTGATTTACTTCTGTTTTGTTTTTCCTGAGGATAAACAAATTTGGGTCTTGAACTCATTAAATCAGCAGGTGATAGGCTTAAAAGCAAAAAGAGAAAAGAAAAAAGCTATTTTGGAAGTGTTTATTTCTACAGCACTGGAGTGCAAGATGGAGCCCAGTACTTCAGAGCATAGAGCAATGGAAAGGAGGGAGGTATTTCAGAAGAAACTGGAAGAATTTGGAGTAAGTAGGTGCCTTGGTAGCTGATAAGCAGCAATCAGGAGGCAGCCCACATTTTTACTGCAGTGTGTGAGAGAATTGAGGAGGATTGCTCATTATTGGCCCTGGTTCACGTGCTTTTTTTCTTCAGCACTTGCTCTTCACTGCTAGAAGAAGTATTGCAGGTTTTATATCTTTGTTTATGCCTTAGCAAATTTGACTGCCATGCACATCAATTAATGCTTTTAAAACACTGAGATCATCAAATGAAATGGATGTGCAAGAATTTCAAGTGGTGTCTGAAGGGGGAGGAAGGTCTTGAGCTACAGAGATCCAATTTTCTGCTGTTGGCCCAAACCCCTTTCACAGTGCACGTATCTACAGGCTGCTGCTGCACCGGATTCTGGAGATGTCTGCCTATTAGTAGTTCTGTGTTAATATAGGCCTTCTTTTAAAGCCTTGTGACAGCTTACAAAATGCTCTAGGATACAGTAGGATGAAAGGTACATAAATACATGTAAAATGTTATAATTAGGATGCATTAGCAATGCGCAAGGAAGGAGGGTTTGCCTGTCTACGTTTTGTATCTATAAAGCTTAGTTACTCTGGAACACAGAGTGCATGGCATAACACTTGTTCCAAGCAGTTACACTTGCAAATAATTGCTATTCACAAGCACTGAGGAAGTTATTGTAAACTTGTTTCTGCTGGGAGACAGAGTCATTGGCAGAGATGCAGACTTCACAGGATGGGGAAACATTCTGAAGAGTCACCACAGGCAGCAGTACATGAGAAGGAGAGTAACTAGAGATCAGCAGTGCCAGGCCAGGCTGGGAAGGTGAGGGAAATTGCTTGCTGGTGCAGCAAGGAAGAGTGAGCTTGTGATTTCCATCGGAGATCTGTTGGTTCTGTTTCTGGCCCATTTGAGCCAGCTCAGGTGACAAAACTGTGTCATCTCCTGCATATTCTGTTATATGTGGGTCTTGGAGTGAGGAGAAATAAGAAAAGCTATGAAGGAACAAGGTAAGTTAATTTTCTTATAGTAAGAGCTTATTGGTCTCCCTTAAAATCTCAGTCGTCTTTTTCTCTTTTTTAAAATAATTTTCTCAAGACAGAGGGTTGAATGGCTGGGATTGGGATTCCTGAGGCTGACTCAGTTCCTAAATTGAGCATTGAATTTTGTGATCCTGAGCAGATTACTTAAGATAGGTGAAGTGTTTTCCTCATCTGTAGCAGGAAAATAATAGCTCAACAGGGATAAAATCTTCCAGGAAGCAGGTTGAGCTAATACAATCCAGTGCTGTCTAGAAAGAAGTGCTTTGGAAACTTGAAGGAGAGGTAATGATGCCTTGCATGTCTCCCACCAAACACAACAGGAATTTGCTGCCTCGTGAATCTGTGGCTGTCTGAAATGTCTGATAACAGTCTTGGTTAACACACTTACAGGAAGTAGCAGGTAGTTTGTGTTTCTGGAAGCTTCTATTTGGATTACATGATGGCTGGAGCGGGGGAAAAAGGCATTAAAAGAAAATCTAAATCACATAAGTGTGCTTTTCAACTTAACAGTTTTCAAATTGTTGGTCTGTGTGATGGAGTCCCTGAGAACATTGTTGCCTTTCTGTTCTTCTGGCATGGCCCTTGCAGCATGGGGATTGATTATGCTCAGCCAATTTGCAGTAACTACAACAAGCCTGAGAACTGTGTAGGATGGGGTAAGCTGAATCCAGTGAAATTGCTGGAGAGCTGATAGTCAGCAAGTCTCTCCTGAGCTTTAATAGCCAACAAAACTGTCTCTCTGCTGAGCATGACGGACTACAGTAGTTCAGTCTTGTCACTTCGTGAGATTTGCATGTTTTTTTTATGAGGACAGCATACACTTTTTATGGTAGCAGACTCCAGAGTTTTTGGAGGTTGGACCTCTAGCGTAAGGGAACACAGCATGTGAGAACTGATCTCTTCTCACGTGGGTACTGAATTACCCCAAAATGTAACAGTTCAAAATTGACATGTAATCAGCTTATGTTACAGAGGAGATATGTGTGTATGTACATAGCTATACAGAAGACTTAATAATGGCTCAAATATAGCATCTAATGCTATAGCTACTAATAATACGCAGCTAGCATGAGTACGATGACTTGCACTACATGTAGATGTGTACTGAATCATTCTCAACTTCCTTCTTTCATCTCTTCACCAAAGCCAGAACGATACAGTTGTGGTTAGCTGCGTAAGCTGCAGTGGTGTAGTCCAGGAATTTGCCTCTTAACGAGGGCAGAAGAACTTGTTTCCCATAGACCCACTGAGCTCCTCTACACAATTGTACTGGAGACAGGTACACAGTAAGTTGTGTCTAGGAGCAGAGTAGCCATACGTGCATGCTGAAGGTCAGTGCTTTCTGTGCTTTCATTTCTTTCTTGTCTGTAGAAAAGACAAAGTAATTGTATCTGCCTACCACATCAAAGTGATAGTAATGGTAATTAAAGTGTGGAGTGTCTTAATTATTAAAAAGAAAGGTGGGGGTGGCTGGAGAGAAAGCAGTATTTCTGTCGAGCTAATCATTTTCTGTCAGGCACACTGAAGTCCAAATGCAGTGTACTACCTGCCCTGCACTGTTTTTAATTGGGCAGCAAATAAATGTATAAGGCCGGAGGAGGAGAATGCCAGACTGAGAATAAAGGAAGAGAGAGACCAGATGCTGTGTCAGTGCTTACATCTCTCTGTGCGTCTGTATGAGTGTGTTTTTAATACTCTGGTTGAGAAGATGACAGTTCAGTGTGGAGAAAATGAAGTCAAGACTTCAGAAAATTCAGGATTTAATGATCAAAGCAGAGAATTTGAAGTGGTTGGCCAAAATTTGGATGTAGTAGATTTTACCCAGGAAACCAGAATCTTGCCTGCATGCTTCCAAGGTCAATGTGTTACAGCTGCTCTGTCCTTCCCTCTCACTTCATTTCAGGGAGTAGAACTCAAAGCTACTCACCGGTATCTTAGCAGAGGGAAGAAGAGAATGCATGGTTTAGGTGGTATAGGTGGGAACTGAAGATATGGAAGCAGTTAAAGACAGCTCTAGGCTTTGATAGACAACCTAAAAGACACAGAGAGGAACTTGGAAAGCTGACAAACAGAAAGGAACAGAAAGTATTTCTGGCAGTGGTGTTCTGAGGAGGCTGTTACATGCAGGTAAGGCAGGCCTGATGGATGTTGACGATGTCGGACACAAATTTGTCAGAAAAAAAGATATATTAATTCAGCTGCTTATGGAACAGTCTGTGCAGCTGCGTAGAAGGAAGTGCCTGGAAGTTTACACTTGTAGTCAGCCTAATTACCTATGTCCGGGTGGGACATTGTGGGAACCTAGGGAAGATGCATGGGACTTTGGCTATGATTGCTGTGTTTATGGAAAGTGTCAAAACAGTGTCTCTTTGAACCCCATCTGACTGTTTTATTTAGGTGCAATAGATTCAAAAGGGAAGAACAGTGGAGTGAAGATGAAGTGAATCAGCCGTAGGACAAAATTATGTCTACTTGCAGTAAGCCTTTGTGGCAATCTAGGATCCCTTTGCATGCATGAAAAAGCAAGCTGTCAGTAATATCAGCTGCTTTGAGATGGTCCATACACTGAAACATACCACTGTTTGAAAGACAACGTACTGTGGTCTTGATGATGAATTGAATATCTGGAGGAAAATACTCACTCTTCCTTTAAACTGTTTGGGAACATGGACACACCTATTTTGCTAGGGCCACTCCCTTTAGTACTGCTCAACCCAGGAAATATTAGGAGTGAAGCCATAAAGTGAGCCATCTCTGAAGGATCTCTGCTGTTTCTCTGGCTTTATATCTGCACAGTGAAAGACGTAGCTTCTGAGCTCCAGAAACGTTACTGCTTGAGAACACAAATGGAACTAGAAATTCATCAGAGCTCTGCAAATGGCAAAGGTTTGTCCTGGGCTCCGCTGTGTAAATCTCTACTGATAAATTACATAGGTTAAAACATTGACAGGACATTTGTTGTTGGCTTTTAGGAGGGAAAACAGTTCTGTTGGACTGAAATTTGCAGGTTTCTTGGTAATTTTGTTCTTTTACTGGTTGGGTGGTTAAACACCTCCTGGTTTGGTGTATTTTATGAACGGTGGACTTTGTTACGTGGCTGAGCAATGTGTGCGTGTGTCCATGTGCTTCTCTCCTGGAGTACATTTTTCAGTGTGAGGAGTGGAACTTGGTGGGATAAAACAGACTTGTTGAGCTCTGACCCCACATGTGTGTTTGTGGAAGCTCTTTGCTTCTGCTCTGTAGTTTTTCTGCCTTCTAGGTAGAGATGATGACAGCATGTTATTGCAGTGAAGTAGGTTTTGTATAAAGAAGTTCTAATACTCTTTTGTAGCAGAAGGTGACATAAAAAATTCAAAGTATTGTTAATTCTTTGAATGGGAAGCTGATAACTTGATCTGTGCTGTTTGAGGGCAGCTTGCTTTGGAATTTAATGTGAGGAAATGTTACTGTACAATCTGTGACTTACTGACTAAGCACACCTATGAGGTTTTGGCTGTCCTACAACTGTCTGTCACTCCTGTTTGCTTTTGCAGAGGGCAGGCAGCAGGATGTTGAGCAGCTGTTGCTGGTAAGCAGAGCTTTTTCCTTGTTAAAAGGTGCTGCAGGTAGGATGGGGCAGCACAGACTGCTGACGTGCAGCAACCTGCAGGGAGCGAGGAGGAGATAAAGTATTTTGCTTCTAAACACCAAAAGGGCATTGGGTACACTTTCAGTGGTAATTTACAATCAACAGATACAAAGTGAATGATGCATCCGAGAGGCTGCAAATCTTAATTCATTTCTTAATCATTTCTCGTTTTTAATTCCAGAGTCTTAGAAAAAGGTGAGGGAAGAGGCATCATTATAAAAAGATATGTTTAATTTTCTTAGTAGCTCAAGTGTGGGTAGTTGCTTACTCTGTTGTGCTTGGACAGATTCACGAACTTTCAGGCCCCTATTTGACTTCAGAGATAAGAGCTGGAAGAAGTAAAGTCTATTTTTTTCTTCATATTCTCTAATCCAATATTCATTTATTTAAAATAATGTCTCAGATGTCATTTATCTTTGTGGGTGTGGAGCTTAAGAAGGTACTGGTGGACATGCTTCGTATGCAGCTCTGAAAACTACTGAGTTAAAAAGAAAAAAAGTTAAAAAATAACAAATATCCAAACTCTCTACCTGTTTATAACAACTGTTTCTAACAACAAAAGGAAATGTTTTCCATTGCTAATTAGTCTTTGTAGGCCAAACACTTAACCTAATGTTGAGCTAGATGTAACTGTTTTATTTCTGTTTTGTCTCTCAATGTTTACTGAATTAAGTGTGCAAAATTGCTCTTTCCTCATTATTTCTATGCAATTTTATTTCTAAATTCTATTTCAGCTTGATTACAAGAATTAATCCCCACAGAAGTGCAAGTTGATAGCATTTGGTTAAAATTGGCTATTTCTGTGTTGCTGTGATGTGGAAAACTGCCGTGTCATTACATGGACGTACCGATGAAATGAGCATCTGTCCAAGTCCAGTGGGGATTCGTTCTACTGAGGTTAGGCTGAATATGTCGTTCTCCATTTTGTGAGCAGATACATGGAGAATAGGGCAAGTCTAACTCGTATCTCTGCCTGCTTTGGCTAGTGTGGACAACTCCTGTGTAAATGCAGAAATCTCTTCTCCTTGTTAAGATCCTAGCAGATAAAGTCCTGACTACCACACTGATAATGCACAGGAGGGAAGATGGATGACTTCTCCCTGCTGCTCTGTTATTGGCGCTTTCTGTTCCCTAACATTAGGAGGAAGTTGAGAGTCCTTTGGAAATCTTACAGAGAGAGAGAAGCTTTCTGAGATGTGCATTTGTCATTTCATTGAAGACATGTTGTTTTGTTTTACTTTATTTCTGTTTGTGGGTTGTTTTTTTTTTTTTTGCTGGCTTTCACATTTTATAACAACGATCCTCTGATTCTTTGCCAGGTGTCTATTCTGAGTTGGAAGGCCTGACATTGCTCTGATCATAATCTGTTAAGCAGCTGATTTATTTTACTTCATATTGAATAATTAATTAATTGAATCTAGGATTTTGATTAATCCTGGGATTAAATGGAAAGGTTTGGATTCCTTAGGAAGGCTAAGTGTGCGTGTGTGGGAAATCAATAAGAGAAAACCACTACAAAACAATAGGTTATCTTTTAGTTCATTCATAGATAAAAATGAAATAACTAGAAGCTGCCAACTAGTTTCAGTTGGAAAATATGCACAACATATGTTTATAACATAAGGTTCTCTACTGATAAATCTTGTGCTGGTCAGCACTGTTTTAACTGATTCATCTGAAAATATTGCTCAGTACTGCTTGAAGTGTTTGATCAATCAGCTTTCATTAGCACAGCCTGACAGGTTGGCTGACATGCTTACTTTCCTTTGTAGATGTTCTTGTTGTTTTCTTGCTGTTCTCAGTTGCAGAGCTATTCCTATAGCGTACCAGAGCAAGGCATGTAGAGTATAAATACCAGAAGGAGTGATGAAGCTGAATTTGAAAAGTTTATACAAGGGAAAAGGCTCTTTTGTCACTAATACATGTCAGTGAAAAATCTGTCTATTAAATGAGTACTACAGTGGTAATGTTGGCAACATCAACTCAAACTCAGCTCTGTGCTAAACTAAGGGAGTGTCTGCAAAAACAAAAAGCACAAAACCCACACCAAAACAAACAGAAAACTCTGATATGTGCTTGTAATAGTTGGTTGCACTCTACATGAACTGAAGGATTGGACCTCCCATTGTGGGGTAACTGTCTATATGCCATGTCTAATGTATTGTAAACACTAGGAACTACAGAGAATCTGTGATGGTGAGAAAGAATGCAGCGGTAGATTGTCTCTTGAAGATGACAAGGGCCATCTTGACTTTAAACTGTTTTAGTTATAGGTTTTTTTTTAATGAACCCTTTTGATGAGAGTTAATTTGCTGGAACAACTGTTTTATGTTTTGTTTTTAGTGGCCCAAGACTTATATGACCTTAACTGCCAAAAAAAAAATAAGGCATACAACAAACCTCAGTAGATGGCATACAGTCAAGCAATGGCAGGATAAGATCAAGAACTCACTGCTATAGAAATACTACTCTAAATCATTGTTGCAAATATAATATGGTACATATTATACATAGTCAGACAATCAGCATTGTGGTCTTAGATTCTTTGTAGCTGTTCCAGTTAACTCATTCACCTTTCCTGTAGTTTGTAATACCACTAGTACAGTTTTCTCAGTATTGTAGGACTTCATTTCCATTCTTTTATTTCAAAATGCTAAGCTTGCTAGATGTCAAATGCCCCGCACTTCCACTGTGGGATCAAGACTCGTGATTTAGTCCTATCTTTGAGTAGTATTTGATAGGCATGGCTGCAGTGTTGTACATGTGCTGTGCTGAACAGCATTGCTAAAGATCAAACAGGCTGTATCTGCCTTCAAGTCAGGTGCTCATTTCTCCATTTCAACATCCTGGAAGCTCAGTATGTTTCTGTGACTTGCTTTTTCTGTTGGTGCCAGATTACAAATGTAATTTCAGCAGAGCTTCCTCTTAACTATCTTGATTTAAAAAAAAAAAAATAACAGTAAAGACAAAGTGAGGCCATCAGGAGGACCAAAACCTCAGGTTGCCAAGTACAAATAGTTATGTTTTATGTTATACATCATTTCATGTCATGAATAAATTGAACTAAATTCCAGCTCTTTTCCCTGCCCCGTCAGTGTACTTTCAGAAGCGCCCAGGCCTCGTGGCTCCTGGCACAGAGCGTGGGCCCGTGTGAGGAGGCAGCAGCTGTTGGGGCCCACATTGTGCTTACCTGGCAGTTTATCCATTTCTGACATGGGCTCAATCACTTGTATGTGCACAGCTGATTTGTTAACCAGAAGATAGTGCTGACCATAAGAGGAAGAAGGATTCAGTGGTGCTGTAGGATTTATTTAATTACAAAGCAAAGATTAGTCAACACAGTGTATTTAAAGCTGCTTTTAGTAGGAGTGTTGGCAGTGGATGAACTGATCTGATGTCATTTCTGGCATCCCCGAGCAGCGCCACACTTTCCATTATATTGGGAGGTAACCTCTATTCTTAGTTCTATTTTTGATAAACGTAGACAAAAACTTTGCAGCAGCTCCTGTTAGTGGACTAAATTAACCTTTGTAGCAGGAAGAGGGAATGAATCCCTTTCAGTGCTTTGGAGCTAGTGGAGGGCAGTCTGATGCAAAAGTTGTCTTAGAGCTATGCTGTGCTCCAAATAGGGCTGTGGTGTTGGAAACCCTGGCATTTGCATGCAACAACAGAAATACGTACGTCACTCTGAAAGTAATGCCTCCTATTTATTTGTATGGAAACTACAACAGATACAAAAAGCATAATCACGTTGTTTGGTAGAGCGAATTCTCAGCTACAAAATGCTATTTCACTGTTTTTCACAGTCATCACCAATATCTATGCATGTTCACCAGTGATGAATAAGAGCCTGCATGCCATGCTTGTTAAAATCTGCACCAGTAGAGGTGACCCACTGTCACTATCGCCACTGCTGAAATGCGCCATCCATCACCTCATTGTGCCCACATCCATTGTTTTGTCTCCATGAACGTTCAGCAAGCATCAATGGCTGTCAGTGGGTGATGCTTTTTCCACATGGAGGAACTGAGTGTCACATCTTTGCTTTCATGTACACTTCAGTGTCAGACACCATTCTGCAGGGTTTCCCCTCTGCTGCCATCTGTCACACAGCAACAAAATGTAGCAGGGTATTGGTGGGAAGGTTCAACTTCTGCTGCCTTACCACAAACATCTGCCTCTGATGTCATGGACCAACATCATAACATAGGAGGCATTACTTTCGGAGCATCCCCTCATACTTAGATGTGTTTGAGATGACGAGCTGATTCTGTACCTGCAGCAGGAAATCTGTGGCTTGGAGAGAATGGGAAATTTCCAGCAAAGGTGTTCTGCACTGAAGCTCTGCAGTGATGTAGGGAAGATTATTTTTTTCTAATTCAAGTTCTGTGTTCAATGTTTGAGTGAATTTGCTGTGCATATTCCTATAACTACATGACTGGCCAGAGGAGAGAATATAATGATACCCAGTTTATTTTAGTACATGACGTGAAGAGTGGTGTTTTCTTTGATGTCATGCCTATGGCACATCACACTTTAAACAGATACAGGAAACAAATGCAAGGGTTGAAAGAAGGCCGGGGTTACAGCTTTGATCTCTTTCCTTCCCAACCTATTTCTCTGTCAGTTACTATGAAGTCTGCATTGTGGAGAGCATTACAGAATTTCTCTTCTCAGCTGGAAGAAAAATGTCAAAGTTCAAATAAGGTGAAGGAAAGAGTCTGGTTAAAGGAGTTACATTTGTCTGCAGTGCCCTCCCTCATTTGATGCTACCTTTGTTATTATTTGAAAAAGCAAAATGAATAAGAAATACAATGCTGTGCTATTTTAATGAACCATTTCTAACTCTTGGAACCTTTAGTTAATACAGTGCAGTTTCAAATCTTTATTTTGATGGTTTCTTTTAAGTGGTTCTTTACAGGCTGAAGTGTTGCATAGCAATGACCACAAATAATTAGAAAACAATTAAATATTTTGACTTTTTTCCCCACTGCATTTATTTGCATCTCAGAAATCAGCCTGAATAAAAATACCAAAACACTACTGAGGACTAAAACAAAACACAAGTAGTTTCCTACTGAAAATCTGAAGGCATGCCAGCTTCTGCCTGGATCCTCTTTGTTAATTATTCCCTAGGGTGGCTTAGGCGGCGTCTCTTTAACTTCAAGCGTACTGCATGGCCCCAGGAAAGTCGGGGGATTATTTATAAGGTTGGAGGTACGTGAGTGCTCGAATAGTGCTGCTGAGTCAGTCGCTCAATTTACAGAGTCTTAGGGGTGCAGCAGTATTAATATTTGTGTTTCATATGGCTCTGACCATATCCTGCTGGCAAAATGACATCAGTTGTCAGCAGTTACAGCTGTTGTTTTTTTCTACCTCTGTGTAAAAAGGATAACTTCTGCTATGAGAATGTATGTTGCAGTGTTCTTGATGTTATGGATCAATAAAATTGTCTTTAATTGTTCTGCCAGAAAATAAGATGCTGAGCCACCTTACCTTGCAAAAATGCAGTAGGCCGATCCATTAATGCACACGCTGACATTTTGTGTCTGAAAGCAGTTAAGGATGGAGATGTCTTTTTTTTCCATGGCTAGTCAAAATAAACATTTGAATTGGTGAAGTAAGGTAAATAGCCTTGGTTAAATTGTGCCTTTTGTCTTAACCCAATTATCTGCACTCTTCCAGTCTCAGCAAAGCAGAGTAGCAGTGATGTTGCTCGTTTTGAGCAGAATGACTTAACTAAAAATGGAATTCTCAGATCAGAGAAAATGAGCAGAAGTATTATGTTTGCCTTATCTGGTAAGAGAATTCTGCAGGGAAATAAGGACTTCTGGTGTTAAATAATGGCTGCAATCTATTGGAAAATCATTAAGAAACGTAGTAATTAAATTGGAAGGTAATTAAGATCAAGGAAAGCACTCAGCTATGCTTTATGTGACCTCCTTTTTTAATGCTGTGCAGATACTTCCTAAGATTTTCAGTATCTGTGCTGCTTTTGTACCTTCCATTATCAGAGAATCTGAATGCTGCAGTCCTTACCATACCCACTGCTGCAGGTGCCTTTAGGGACAGGGAGCAACATGGGGAGCAGTGGTGGCAGACTGTGGGTCTGGCATAGGGATGAACAGGAGGGCTGTGGGAGAGCAAGGCCTGTGTGCTTCTCACGTTCCAGGCTGGCACTGTAGCTTGTCAGTCTTACTTTCTTATTATTAGTCAAACTGTTTATTAATAATTTGAATAACTGATTGAGGAAGAAGATTATCTGGTAGCTGTGATAGCATTAAATGCTATAAGTGGATTTCAGGGATCAGTACTTACCTTAATGTAACATCTTACCTATTGCCTTCAGTCAATAACAAAAGAAATAAACCAGTATTGCAGGTGCAGGATGACCAAAACAGCACTTCATTTCTGAGTGGTGGACAGGACAGTGTGCACTTGAAGTCTCAGAAAAATGCCTCTTAATTTTGTTCCTGTGTCGAACCAGTTCCAGTTTTGAATATAAGAACTCTCAGCTTTCTGCTTCCAGAAACTGGCCATTTTGCATCACAGATTGAGGTTTCAGTTGCATGTCTCTGCTTTACATTTCATATCATATCATAGAATGGCCTGGGTTGAAAAGGACCACAATGATCATCTGGTTTCAACCCCCCTGCTATGTGCAGGGTCGCCAACCACCAGACCAGGCTGCCCAGAGCCACATCCAGCCTGGCCTTGAATGCCTCCAGGGATGGAGCATCCACAACCTCCTTGGGCAACCTGTTCCAATGTGTCACCACCCTCTGTGTGAAAACTTCCTCCTAATATCTATCCCTAAACCTCCCCCTCTCAGTTTAAGACTGTTCCCCCTTGTCCTATCATCTATCCACCCTTGTAAACAGCCACCCCCCTTCCTGTTTATATGCTCCCTTAAAGTACTGGAAGGCCAGCCTGGTAAGAGAAACAGTTTTTATAATGGAAGTCAGTAGATGCAAGTTTTCTGCAGAAGATTGACAACTTTCTGCTTTTCAATCCTTTTTGATACTTGTAGTCGATTTTTTTAAAGGGTTTCAGTTGGTGAGTTTATGAACTACATGGGAAGTTATTTTTTTTTCTTTACACAGAACTGTAAAAAGAGTACATCAGCTTCACAGATGACTTCTTAAAACAAGTAATTTATTTGCAGTATTCTTAGTGATGGTGGCTTGTCCAATATAGAAACCCAGCAGTTATGAAATCGATTTGAGCTGTTCTTTCATTTCCAGTGGATGTGTACCTTTTATTTGGGTTTTTTAAGGCTTTCAGAGGTAATTGACAGTTAGCAAAGCACTGTCTATATTTTCCCCCAATATCATGTAAATATTTCATTTGATGATTGATTTTTTTTGTATACTGTTTCAGTGCTGATAATTGCACATGGTGGGCTTATCCAAGAAAGAGCTTGATTAGATTTAATCTCAAGAGCATTGTTTTTATGTTTCTGTATGCGTTATCTTAACAGGCATTGCTTCACTGAAGGATAAACCTGGGGGATGCTGGGGCTTAGGGAAGTGAGTCAGATTCAGTTTTGGAATGTACAGCAAAGGGAAAAGCTTTCTCAAGAGCCTGTTATGCTGTCTGTCCAGCTTTACAATGCACTGCAAAGCTTGTCTTTTGTTATTTAAGGCTCATGTGCCATGAAAGTTATCATACATGGTTGATAACAGGAAGCTGAGCACAATGCTTTAATTCAGCTGAAAGATTTTGCAAATGTCATCAGCTGGGAAAGGAAATTGTTACCATGTGGTCTTAGTTAAGTCCGAGATAGAGCTGTGTTTTCTTTTTTAGTCTTGTTTGTGTATTGTACAGAAGGCATAGAGCATAAAGCAGCATTTTGTATGTATTTTGCAATGAACACCAAAAACAAATCAAGAAATAATATTTGCTTTCTTATTTCTGAATTAGTTTAACAGAATAGCTTTTGTATGCAAATCTTGCTGTTCCAACATAGTAATCCAGTTTGCATTGCATCACCTTGGAGATCCCTAGATGGACTTCCAAAAACTTCAAATTTGATGTAGTAAAAGATAATGCAAACATGGCTTCCTCATCTTCAGTATTTAGGCTTGTTTCTACCCTTTGGTATAGACATTCATAGATTTCGTAGTGGTTCTTCAGCACTGTATTATGTATATGTGTGTACTGCACAAACAGGTGTTTTGGATAGAATTAGCTAATTTATTAGTTAAATGTCAGTTATAACAGTGAAGAGGAAATCTTGACGTAGCAACCTATATGGAAGGCTAGTGCTTAATTGGGTTGCTCAGCTAACACCAATCACTTTACCTTTGATCTCACTTTAGCCCTTTTTAGTTAGCCGCTCTACTCTATTATTGCCATTACAGAGCTGTTCTGTATATTTTTTTGTGTTAATTCTCTCAGAGATGATCTTACCTAAGTCATGCGTAAGCCTCGTGGTTGAAACTGATGAACTATAGACCTATGGATGTAAAATTCATATATGGATCCTTCATAGCTGGTAGCTATGAAAACCAGCAACACCTCTGAGTTATTTCTTAGGAATATTTATGCTTTTATAGACAGGCAATGGTTGAAGTAATATCAAACACGAATGACTAGGCTTTTGATCTGTTGTTAAATTGACATCCAGATGCACTTGCAAAAGAGGGACAAAGACATGAGCTCTACCACTGCAGTTGGCCCAGAGGACTGTGGAGTCAGTTCTCGTTTGTTTTATTCCCATCTTTTGACCATTTGTTTTATTGTTGAGATAGAACCACTTCCCCACACTTTCCAGTGGAAGCAGTGTGGGTTGTGTGTGTGTCCTTTGCCAATGCACATGGTGGGTTGCTTTTTGGATTTCTCATTGCCTGTTCATGTTAGGCAGGTGAAGATAGCAGTGTCATTAGATTGGCTTCATGCTCCAGTGAGGGAGTTGGAGCTGTTGTCTGTGGCTGTTGTGCCTCATTTCTTCTGAAACGTGTTGTGCAAGGAAGTGACAGGAAGTGATGTTTATGTGTGGGCTCTTTTTATTGCTTTTCATCCCCAGCATTGTGGGGGGACGCACGTATGAGGGACTAGAAGTGCTCTGCCAACAGTGGACTTGTCTGCTGCTGGAGTGTGTGATCACCTTTCAGTAATGGTGGTCATTCTATTTTTGTGTTTGCGCTGGATGGCTATTTTAAATATCTCACTGACCTGAACACCTTCCCAATAATATTTCACATTGTGCAGAAGGAGCATGGATTTTATTGCATTTTGAAAATAATAGCTGTAAACTATTGGAATCTAATAACCTGAGATACCTTTTTAAGGACTAAAACATGATTACTTCAAAAGCCACAAAGTAGCTTTGCACTGCCGGTTCTCAGAGCTCAGCAAATTCTATATAGTGTCTGAATTATTAATGGAGATAAACTGGAAGAGAAAGCACTGTAGCCTTATCAGTCCCAAGCAGGCAGTAGTTGGTTGGTTCTGCAGAGAAAGGCAGCTCCTTCTGAAGCAATGAGTGAACAGGTGCTTGGGGAGGAACCCTACGGTGAGAATGGCTTGTGTCAGTATGCGCGGAAGATGACTGCCTGTTTTGGACATTTAGGTAAACCAAATCAGATGTGCATGTGGATTATTTGGTGTGCGTTATGTCACGGAACTGTTTTGTCAAGCTTACAGTGAATAGCTGAGTGTCTGTCACCCTGTAAGCGATTTGTTTGTGCCAAAGGTGGAAAACCAAGCTGCATGCATGGCGTCATTGTGCAAGAAGTGGAAAGCTTTTGTTTCCTTTCCGTGTGAGAACTCGGTCTTTTGCTTTCCCTCTTGCTGTTTTCTTTATCTTAAAGTGTTATTTGGGGCTATCTACCTCTGTATGTGGTGTGTTATCCTCTGAAGTGATATGAGGAGGAAAAAGGAAGATTTCTTTGTTTTACCTTATTGTCTGTGTTTTTATTTCTGTTTTTCCTTTGCAGGTAGGTTTTGCTGAACTACGATGATTGACTGATTTAGTTTTGTTTGTTTTTCAGTACAAGAATAAAATCGCACTGAAATCTATCAGCAGGAAGTTTAATTGTGATGACAAAAGCTATTAAGGACAGCACATTTCTGTCCTCTACTGAGCTAAATGACCAGTTTAACTCTGAATGTAGCTCAGATGGGAGGGCTCTCTTCAGCTATTTTAGCCCTTGGTCTCTAATTTGTGCTGTTTTTCAGCAGAATCCTATAGCAGGTGCTTGCTACTTGTTGTGCTGTTTATCTAATGATTGCAGTCAAAGTTTGCTGTTACCTCTGTTCTAGTAACATTAGTAGAGCAGTGTAATCCTGGTTGTGTATTTTTGCCACAGGGCAGCCTGTAGTTTCAGCAAAGTGAGGCAGGGTTGAACAGGAAATGGTCTAGAGATGAAAGGAAGCATTTATAATTAAAATATTTATAAAACTAGTAATGAGATCAAATATTTACAGTAACTAATTTGCCTAATTTCTGTCTCATATCCAGTCCCCTGAGAAATGTCAGTCTGAAAAGTGATGGTACGTGCAGCTGTGCTCTGTGAAGACTCAAGCCCCAACACTGTGTGCTCGGAGGAGGCATGGCTTTGAATTGGCAGTCATTTTAGAATATTTTAATACTTGGCAGATGCTGAGGAGATTTCAGTGCTACTTCTGGGTTGGGCACCCACGGCTCCTGAGAAACATGAGGACTAAGTTGCGTCCTTATGCTTCTGTTTCCCTTCAGCAAGGGCATTAGAAATCAATCTCTTCCATTTAATCTTAGGGTCTTAACATAAGCAGTAGGAGCTTGCCACTGTCTTTTTTGATTCTGGCTGAAGCCAAATCCTAATGCACAAGGTTGTCTCAGACACTGACAGCAGTAGTCAGCCAGGAAGGGGAGATCAGTGGAGTAGCCTCTGAGAAGGGTGACCTTATTTCCAATAATTAGTGTGCTGAATGTTTCTATGGTGACATGCTTGCCTAAACTGAAGTATACCCATGTACCCCCCCCACTAATCCCATGAATTTTTATGCTGGAAGGAGGCCAGGTGGTGATTCAGTGTTATCCAGGAGGGTAAACATACAGAAACATCTCCACACATGGTTAAAAGCACCAGTAGAGGCTTCATATGTCTTTTATGGTGTATGACTGTGGGAAAGGAGTGCAGTTTCTTCTGACGAGCACCACACAACAGATCATACCGGTTGGGTACATCTTGCATTAGTGGGCACAATGACTGTCTAGGTATGCATTGCTGAAAGGTGGCAATCAACCTGGCTAGAGCAGAGCTGGCAGTCACTCAGGTCTGTGCAGTCAATGAAGGACAGGCTTTTCTACTACGTTTTAGGTAAACAAACTGTCACAACTGTTGCAGGAATTGATAAAGTTACTGCAGAGCTCACCTGCCAGCCCTCTGAGAATTAAAGTGCCGGCAGAGTTATGTCAGGCCAGCAGTGCTCTTGCTTCACCTACCTACCCAGGGCAAAGTCCTCCTCGAAGTGTTGGTGAGGTTGGGTAATTGGCACTGCTTTTGCCAGATGTGTGTACCCCACTGACATCTTTGCCAGTTCTGCTTTGCTACACTGAGACATGAATGCGCTCTGCTGTGAGTCAGCCCTCTGCTTTAAGCACAAAGTGGTGATCCACCTTCAGCTGAAGGAGCAGCAGCTGTGGTTACTTTGGGAGATGAGATCTGCCTGTTGAACTGTGATTTTTGGGTTTCTTGATATGACAGAAAAGTCCTGGTACTTATACAATGAAAGGCAAGTCACCTCACGGGGAAGGAAAACGGTGTGATAGTAGGTGATGGAAGGCTGAGTCTGTGAGGTGGTCTGTTCTTTATAAAACAGTAAGTAAAGCAGTCTTCTCTTCCAAGCCTGTTCCCATCAGTACATAGAGCTTGAACGCTGGGTCTGAGAGGAAGAGTTTTTCACCTTCAGATTTAGCAAAAGCCTTCCAGGCAACAGTGCAATTACTGTACCAAGCCATTCTGTAGCTGTATCCAACTTCTGCTTGTTAAGGGGAATTGGCAGCCTGGGCTGACTGTTGTCTCAGGGAATGCAGCAGAATACAGAATCTGAGGATGGCCCCGAGCAAGGACTTGTCTGGGGTCCACCTGTAACTCCCTGTTCCACATGATGAATGTGGTTTACTTTTTCATTCCCTTTTATCTTTTGCTTTGGAATTTCCTGTGACTTTCCAGAGCCCAGTTGATGATTAACTCTGCCTTTGCCCAGGGAGAAATATTCATTAGATGATTAGATTAGCAAGCCACTGGAATTGGATTAAGGTAAATACTTCTTGTAAGTGAAGCAGGAAGAGTTGGCACAGTATCTGCAGAGCTTCTCCTGTCAGCTATACAGGAAAGTGGAAGGGAAGAGCTGGTGAGCCAGTCATGAATAGTTAGGGGAAAGCTTAAGTGCTTTTGTGTGTAATAGTCAGTGAAAGCTGCGGGCAGGATTTCTCCAAGGAAATCTGCTTATGAAGTAGAGTCAGCCAGCCTTTATACACTCCATCAGAGACGAGCATGCTCTACCTTTACTGTAACCTTTTGTCCGTAGCACACGTGCAGACCTGGCATCAAAATGGGGGCATGGTAGATTAAAAGCACAGATGTGCATTTGTAGCTTACGATGATGATTCCTCCCTAATAAGATTTTTATCAGAGCGAGAGTTTTTTGTTTGTTTGTTTTGCAACTAATCCTCTTACGTACCTCAGATAAATTCTTTCTCTTGTCCTGAATATTAATCTGATTTTTCAAATACTCTTTATGGTTTTGCTTCAGACTTTTGCATTCCCAGGGATGAGTAGCAACTGATTACAATAGTTTTAGATGGCAGTCACCTGATGAAGCATACTGTCATAATCTCTTGAAGATAATCACTAAAAATATATCTTCCTTAATCCCCTTTGCTGGATAAGAGAAAAAGAGAAGGATTGATAAGGACAGTGTGCCACAGTGGTAGGCTGATTGTGCACTACGGGTTGCTTTCCGTAACTTCTTCCCAATAGAAATGCCATCTTTCCCCATCCTAAACAGCTTCGGGAAGCTGTGTGGATCGAGTAAAAGTAAAGAACTGGTGCTGGAAAAAGTGAAATACAGAAATTCAGTCAGAAGGATGTCAGTTATTGAGGATGGGGATATTGCAGAGGTCCTGTATCTCATTCCGAAGCAGAGCTTACTGAAGCAACTGCCCTACTTGAATCCAGATGACTACTACTTGTGCGAGCGGTTATTTGGTGGTCCTGAGGATCTGGGTAAGTGAGGACTGGCATCAGAGCATGACTTTTGTTCAGTATACAGATTTAATTGCTTTACAGCTAGCTTCTTTTTTGTGTAGCAACAAGATGCTTTGTGACAGGTGTGCAGAAATATTTTTAGTTACCAACAAGAGAGGACAAGAATTTATTTACTTATTTTTAGAAGTAGAATCTGAGTAGTAAAAAAAAAAAAATGGATTCAGGCTCATCTCTCTCTATGTGACTATCTAGGGAAGAAGGAGGCATTAATATGCTGAGGTACTCGAGTTAGAAATACACCTTTTGAAAGTACAGCATCATATGGTGGAGTGTTCCAGACCTTTCCTCAGGGTTTTGTGAAACTCTATTCCCTTTTGTTTTAAACCTATTGCCAAGTAGTTTCGATCAAAGCTGCCTAATTTCTGAATTGGAAGAGAAGCTTAAAGGTCTTTCCCTGTTCATCTTATTGCTTGTAAATTTAAAAATATAAATAAGACATAAATATTTAAGTACATTAATATATGTCACGTATCTGTGAACCTGAAAAAAAGAGGTATCATTCAGCCTTGCCACCCTCCAGTGTTTCACGCTGGCATTCTGGAGAAAAATTCCACAGACACTTGAGGAGTTTTTTGTAAAGTTTTGTGAATTTCAAATAGAGAATGGAATGAGCAGTGATTGAGTGTATGGTCAGTCCACATGGGACTCCAAAGAAATGCTCTGTTTGTTGCCATCTTTTTTGCAGTTTTCTTCTAATTTGTATGGGAGGTAGATCTCTCTAGAAATACACAGTTGTGCAATTCTTCACTTATCTATGAGCTTTTAGAAAGGTACTGAGGCAGGTTCTGTTAGCATTATTTTGTCATCCTACAGTTTGGGTGCCACTGTTCAATAGGATGGATGTTATGGTCCTGCTTTCCAATGGTGTGGCTAACACTGAGAAGTTGCCAGGTATCTGATGCCTCAGCTTTGCTTACGTTGCAGTGTAAGTGGAGTCAGAATCAGCTGCTTAAAACAGAATTAGTGAAATGCTTACTGAAAAGGTCCTGGCTGTAAAAGCTGTATTGTGACTTTAAGATAGAAAACGCATGAAGCCATTTCTTAGGCCATGTGACTGCTTGAGGATTAGGGTGCTTCAAGTACCAGAAGATTTAGCAGCTTATATATGTTCCTGAAAGACAGCTTGCTGTCTGTATTTGGCTTTACAAATAAAGATTAGAAGTCACCCCATCCAAATCATTTGGAGACTCAACTAGTATTTTGCTTGCTCCTCATAAGTGGAATTATAACCACCAGGAAAGGCCCATTTCTTAGGGTTTTGGAAGGTCAGGAATCTTCTCACAAGTGCAGAGCTATCTAGTATTCAGGAATTGAGTATTTGGAGTCTCAGGGATTTAACCTGTGATATGCTTATCACTCAGCATGACACTGTTGGTTTCATAAGGGAAAGGCTGGAGCATCACACAGGTTAAATGGTGGCATGATGTAGGCAGTTAGGGGTAGTTTAAAACTGAAGAAAACTTAACAGTCAAAAGAGATTTCAAATCACTGTAAGGTAAATGCAGAGTGCGAGTCCTGGGTTTCATTTGGCCAGCAACATTTGCTAAGCAGCCTTCACTCCTGGTTCCAGGAGAGGTGGAGAGGGGCTGCTTCCCAGGGAGAATTGCCAGCATGGTGGTTCTGAGCAGGCAGACCTGTGCTAGCTAAGAAGACCTACTTAAACATGTGGCTGGGAGTCTCTGGAAGCAGGACTCCCATGCAAAGAAGGCTGTGGAAAAACGTCTGCTATTCGAGACAAGCAAAGTTGAAAGCTGGTTGCAAAATAGCAGGGGA
Organism: Gallus gallus; assembly: GCF_016699485.2. NCBI lineage: Eukaryota > Metazoa > Chordata > Aves > Galliformes > Phasianidae > Gallus > Gallus gallus. The sequence goes on along the minus strand of NC_052537.1, from coordinate 28,721,745 downwards.
ATTTCAAAGAGAAAGTTGACTTGGAGCTGTATGGTGTTGCTTCTTGTCTGACATGCTGTCTTCTGTAGTTGTACTTGATCCCATATGCAGCCTTTCGTCTTTTCCTCCAGCCTGAATTCTGTTTGATTCAGCAGTGGCATACACCTGAGGGAAAGGAGATACGTGCCATATTATCTAACCGACCTCCTGCATGAGTTTAGTAACTGTTTATATAACAGTCTTAATTTAAAGCAATGCTTGTGAGAGTGACTGCTTGTCTTGGATTGGTTGGGTGTAAAAGAAGACAGAAGGAAGTTGGGAGAATGAGGAGGTGGGGGAGTTCAGAGTACATGAAAGCAGAAAAGTGGTGAGCCAGGGAGCAGATTGGACTGTTACAGGAACATTTATAATGCACAGAGACACTGTGAAAAATGGGGACTTGTGGTAAGGGTCTGTGTGTAATGTGTGTATCTTTGCAGGGACAGAGATCCACATGGTTAAGTGAGGAACCATAAGGAGGTGTGGTGCCCTTGAGAATTCCTGGCTGTACAGACCTGATATAGAAGGTCCAATTATAAAATAGTAGCTGCAGCATAAGCATTTGAATGAATCCACTCTATGATCCAACACGTCATCTTGCTTGCATCAGTAGGGTTTTCTTGGGGTGTTATAGTAAGAAAACTGGAATACAATACCCATGCTGTCAGTCCCCAGGGAAATAGGTGTTGTTTTGTGCCACATGGCCATTTTCCATGCTTAGTGCCAAGATCTCCCTGAAGTTTCTTTGTTACCAGTCTCTGTTGTTACCTGGAGGAAAACAAGGAAGATGCAAATTGAAAAATGTTTTAATCTTTGTCCTATCTGCTAGTGGTGTTTTAAGGAGCTCCCTGCAACATATGTATTTGATATGACCGATGGCCATAGAATTTTAATAGTGCTGTATGAGTCTGTAAAGTGTCTAGAGCTAAGCAATGTTGAGTCTGGCAAGTGGTGATGTGAGAGAGAAAAGTCCACGTTCTGTTGGTATCACAGTAGCTGGCACTCGTTCTTTAGATGCTGGCACATGCTGTGCAGGCTACTTGTGTGCTTCAGATAAGGTGGCTCTGCTTCTTGATAGCTTTTCAGATGGATTGCTTCAAGTGAGTGGTCTCTCCTGGCCTCAATCCCTCTAGTACTGTCTTTATAAAGTTGACTTATGTGATGGAATATGGAGTATGCCTTAAAAGTCTGTGGTAATCCAGGGCTATGAGCATTATGTCATTCTCCTGCAGAACGGTATCTGAATTCAGAATGGTCCCGATCAATCAGCGATGTGATTTGAAATCGTGCAGCTGAACTTCAACGAATACAGATCTGGAATGTTGGACTTGCACAGATAAGAGACGGAAAATAACTACCAGTCCTCCAGTAAAGCACATGAAGAATAATGATACTTTTCACAATATAAATAGAAATCGATTTCACGAAACTGCTGCAAAAAAATCTATTCTTATCCTGGAATGCATTAGCAGGATATGTGTACAGCAGGGGAGATGGCTCTTTGTTACTGAAGAGACCTATGCTGGGTACTGCCTGAGGTTTTGGATAGCACGTTTCAGGAAAGATTCTGATAAACATGAAGAAAACCAGTAGAAGGCAGTGAGAATAACAAGTTTAGGTGAGAAGACTTTTGAGGAAATATTAATAGAATTAGATGGACTTAATCCAGAAGAGTAGAGATAAGTGAGGGATTTAGTCAACCATCGGGTGTGTAAGGGGTTGTCAAATAGAGATGTTCTGCATTGTACTGGGAAGCACAGAATGAGATTAGCTGCATTTGCAGTGGGGAAGATCTAGTTTGCATAACTGCATAACTTGACTTTCTGTAGATGCAGAGAAGTGGAGGAACAGTTTGCCAAAGCATATTTTGGAAACTTTTTGGAGGTTTTTATGAATGTTGTGAAGAATCTAGGTGCTTGAGCCCACCTGCCATGTGGCTATGTGATCTTCTGTTTCTGTGATCACAGATGGTCAGCTAAGAGCCTAATGGAGTGCACTGATATTTGTCTGTTTGTTGCATTATTAGTTGTTTTTGAGAAGCATGTGATCCCAGTGTCTTGATCCAATTCAGATTTGCAGGAGGCCATGTTTCTCCCTCCTTGAAATCTCATTCTTATGGAGACAACTTTGCGGTTTTATAGTAGAGATTAATAGGCACTGTGCTGTGTGCTTTGTGGCCTGAGCATGTAATCAAGATCAAGCTGTCACCCTGGGAGCAGCCTCTGTCTCTCAGGTGCTTTTCAGCACCTCCAGAGATTGGTTGCAAACCCATTGTGCTGCTGGTGCTCAGCTGGAGTTCCACACGAAGGGTCACGTGTGGCTGGTAAGGCTCAGCCAAGCACAGCTAAGCTGCCATCCCCTGGGCTTCTGCACTTGCAGAGCCTCTCTAACAATTACTGTCACCAAGTGGGAAACCCAGCTTTCCTCCTGGCTGCACAGTGCCTTGCTGGTACCCTGCTGTTACACAGCGAGGGCTTGTGCATGAGCTGTGCTCCCAGCTTAAAGTGTTCTCTCTCTCGCTTGTATTAGGGAAGCTACTTGCTTCTCTACCTTCCGCTGCAGTGACAGTGCTGTTGTGCTTTGGGTCCTGCAACGGTTGCAGGTGTTGAAGAGGTAATTGCTTAGTTCAGCTTTAGCAGAACAAAGTTGCTTTTCACTGCTCACCCATTAAATGCAAGCAGATGTTCTCACCTGTCTTGCTCCAGGATTCACAGCAAGTGGCACAGCAGGAAAGGTTCGTGTGATTTTGTTGTTTCAGTATTTATTATGCTAGGGATAAATGTGCTTCTGAAAATAGCTGAGTGCTGGTTTTGTGCTGGAGTAAGAACAACTACCAATGTTAGGGCCTAAATGTCTTTGGTTCTGTAATTGTGCAATGACAAAAAAGAAGAGGAGAAGGAACAGTTAATTAGAACCAAGTCTTTCTCCCCTGCTTGCTTACAGCATCTCTATTCCTATTTAATCACTGTGCCATTTTTAAGTATTCAAACATTTAAAGTTGTCTTAACTGCTGGCTTCCTATTTCTGTTTGCTGTGGGCCAACTCACTGCCAGTGCTGAAGATCAGTCCGAGCTAATATGCTTAGTAGTACATCAGTGGTTTAGCATTAATCTTCATTAACGTAGCATGGGTTAGGTCAGAGCAACTGACTTCACCTCTGTAGGACTCATTGCTCCCTCTCTGCCTGAATTATTAGCTGCTCTTTATCCAAAAAACATGGAATTTGCAATTCCTACTTCACTAGATGCTAGCAAGAAAAAATTAACTAAATTAGCTTTAAGTAGAAAGAAATAATGAAAACGTGAGGGGGGTTTGCTTCCTATATGGCTATAGACAAAGGTAAAAGCAGTGTAAAGATTTCTGAGGGGAATTTAAGCCAAGTTCTCATTTGCTTTGTAACTCCATTATACTGCTGGATGCAGGCAGCTGTGGTTGGAAGGAGTGTGTTGTGGCCCTATAACCACACTGCTGTTTGCAGGAGTCCTCCTTTTTTGCTCCCATCGGTGCAGCTGTATAATCTCAGTGTTTTCAGCACAGAGCTGAGAGCGAAGCACAGGCAGCTCCTGGTTGGGGTGGCAGCAGGCCAGCACAGTGTGGGACCAGCCCTGTGCTGCTGGTGGGCGCTTGGCCCCTCACCTGTGGGGTGGGTGAGGGGGGCCTGGGCAGGCACATCTGAGGTGCAAGCTGCCTTCAGGCTAAAGATCCTGTCTTTCTGCTGGTGGGTAAAGCATGTGGTGCTGGGATGGGGAAGAGAGACATAGCAACTGCTGTTGCTTATCATCTGGGAGCTGTGCCTTTGGCCTGTGCTCCAGTGTAAATATAGGGGCGGTGTATATTTAGTGTCCATGTCATAATTTGCCTCATCTTCAGGGACTGTGGACTTCATTCTCATCTGCTCTGTTGGGTGTTACGTTGTTGAGGCATACACCAAAGGGTAATGCTCAGTGAGATGCTCCATCACGTCTCTCCAGACTGCAAAACTCAGAGCTTGCTGCTTTGCTCTGCAAATGAGCTGATGGGCAGCAAGCTGCTTCGATTTGTTCTTTCATGGGCCTCTCATAGAGAATTTCTTCAGGCTGTGGAGAATCCCTGTCGCTGTCCTGCTGATTGCAGTGAGCACCAAACTCCCTGACAGGCTATGGAGGTTATTCTGTAAAGTTAATCCAATTCTGAAGTGGATTATCAATATCAAATCTCCTTAACCTTATGCACGTACAGTAAAGCATGACACTTGTATATATTCTTTCCTGTCAGCAATTCCTGTCTTCGTGCAGCATTAAGCAGTAATTGTCAGATGGTTACTGACAGTATGTGCATATTTTTGTCTGCAGCAATGCTGGTTGTGATTGTGAATTCATTAGTCTAATTCACTTTATAGCAGGTGAATAGTGATGATTTTGTGTGGTAAGTTTTCAATAAACGTACTTAGAGTAAAGCACTGTCAGTAGGCATTGTTACTGTGCTGTATCTCAGTTCAAACGCCTGCATAGAGCAGAAGTTCACATGGGTGCTCCTGAAGTATGATCTCCTGTCTAAGGATTAACAGTAATGTAAGCAGTGTGGCAGTCAGTTATATCAATAATACAAATGTGTGTTCAGAGGTAAATATTTGTACATGCCTACTGTGAGAAAAGTCTCAAGCAGTGAGCTCTGTATGTTTTTGGAGTCGCTGCAGAGAGGTATAATGTAGCCAGCTTTCCTCATCTGTTTCTAAAGAGAAGATGATCTGGAGGTTCCAGGTGCTGTTTACAGAAGCTTGTGCGTTAGAGGCTTCTTAATGTTTACAGCAAAGATGAGTGTCTGTTTCCTTATTTTGTCTTGCAGTAAATAAAACATCACCAGTTTTCTGTTTTATCTATGTTTTTTGCTATTCTGTTTAGCGTAATAGCAGCCTACTAAGTAGGTCTTCCTTGCAAGAACCTCAGAAAATCAAATTTTGTTTTAAGAAATCCAGAATAGTACTAGATCAAAGCCTGTGAAACACCTAATTCCTGAGGAATCTAATTTTAAGAGTATTACATGTTTGTACTTAAAAAAAAGAAGTCAACTGTCACATCACCTCAGATCAGAATGAAATCCAATGCTCTGCTAGATCAGGTGATGCATTTGGCAATTTGTTTTCCTTACTGTAAAAGAATGATGGCACGTGATTGTAAATGCCAGTTTTACAGAGTGCTTTCAGTTCCAAATAGTGTGATGTTGATGGCAAAGAAAAGAATAATAGAAAACTTAGGGACAGGACCCAGCCCATTGGACTTTAATTGCCTGAGGGTTAGCCTTATTGTCACCAGGTTCCAAGCAGGGCAACAGGGGGGAGAGGAGGTAGGGTTGAACCTGGAGAGGCAAAAGAGCAGTGCTTGCAAGAGCAGTCTTACCAAACACCTGGGAATGAACACCCAGCTATTCAGATGTATGTATGGGAACAGTTTTTTCATGTACAAGCTGAGTTCTGCTCAGCTCTGTCTGAAAAGCTCCACTGAAATCATCAGCTTTGCCTGAGTCAGTTGCTTGCTTTCTTTTGTGCTGGAGTCCTTCACAAGCATTGCTGCTTGTGCTGCTTTCAAAGGTTGGAAAATGCATCAGTTGTCCAAGTGGCTGAGGAAGGCACATCAAAAGAACAGACTGCTGGACTGGGGTACATCCAAGGGGAACAGAAGTCAGGAAATACTTTGTATAGCATTCAGATGTTGCAACTGAAAACTATGTTCTTCCACATCAGGACACTGGGACCACTGCAGGATTGCAAGAGATCTCATGTTGACAACATCGTTTTTCCTCTGAGCAGGCATAATTGGGATAACAACTACAGCAATCGGTGTTTTTGCAAAAGCTCCATCACTGACACTTTGGAGAAGTAGTGACTTAAACTGACTGAGGCTATGCAGCGGTGAAGCTGTGCAAGCCCATGGCAGGCTCTGCTGTCAGGGCTGTGCCAGGCTTTTTGCTGGAAGGAAAAAGACATCAATTATAAGATATTTTCCTGGATGTTACTTAATAGTACAACTTCTCCCTTTGTGATTCCTAGCAGGCAGTTTCCATCACCGATGGATCAACAGAAGATGCAAGTTTTTAAGGAGTTTTATGAAAGCAGTGTTTTGATACTCACAAGCCATGGCCTCATCTATGAAGAATGAGAGCAAGATAAAAAATACAAAAGGCGACTTTTGAATAACAAATCTGAAGTCATGCCTAAACTGCTTGGCGTCTTAACGTGTGCTTTTCCAATATTATCACTGTGCAAGGAAAAGCAAAACACACTGGTTAACTCTTTCACTTTGTGATCTCAGTATGACCCCCCCATGTCCTTTGCTGAATGTGCAGGGTACGTTTCATCATGAAGTAGCAGTAATGTACTTATGCTGTGTAGCTATCCTGTACTCACTGTGAATATTTCATCCTGGTTGTGTTTCAGGGAAACTGTACTGAAGTTATGGAGTGCAAAAAGTTTTGTAAAGAAAAAAAGGCTGTTTTTCTTTCTTCAATATATGCACCTCTAAATAACAGTAAGCATCAGGGTTGTGTTTCAGGAGTTGCTGTCTGTTTGTCTTTCCTGTCTGGTTTAGCATTTATGGGTAGGTCTTGAATTGTGCAGCAGGGTAAATTTCTGTGTCAGGCGTAGAACAATGAGATTAAAAGAAAAAATCATCCCAGTTTAAGAAGATGTTATTTAGAATACCATCTGATCTCTATATCTTATTACTCTGGAGTCAGTGGCATTTGAGTCCTAAAATGTCCGGCCTAATATACTGCAGTCTGTATTTTTGCAGTGTAGCACTGCAACTTTCCGTGTCTGAATGATGCGATGAAAGCTTCTACTCAGCAATGGGCGAGATGAGATACAGCGGTGCTAATCTCTAACACACGTGAAAAATGGAACTGATGAACTCAGAGGACAGAAAGTCCAAATACCAGCAGTCATATTCTTTGCAGCTGCTGGAACAAAGAAATGAATGGTAATCATCACAGCCCTTTGGAGGGTGTCAGATCTCAGCAAGGAGTTAACAACATCCATGGATGTAGAGCATAGACTGTGCTCTGCACATCGGCTCAAATATTTATGAATGAAGGTCAGATGTGGCCCTTCCAAGCTGCAGTCCCCTGACTGTTTACAAAATACCGCTTGAAGAAGAACACAACCAGGCTGAGTTACAACCTGACTGTGTGTGTGTGTCAGAAATGTGACACAATGAATTTCGCCCAGCTGTGGTGGGGCTGAGCCCAGCCCTGCACTGGGGCTCTCTGCTATTAATAGCAGCACTCTGAGTCACAGAAACAGCAATGTCAGACTGCCGGGCTGCACCTCGCTTACACGTTAGGCTGCTAACAATAGAAAGCCAGCCGAGGTTTGCTAGAGGATAACTGCTTTTTTTCCATACATGTGCCTGAATCTGTCAGTCTCCCTTTTTAATTTATGTGTTTATTTATGAAAGGATATCGTTGAGTAAGTTGGATCTTTTGCATGAAGCAGACTCATTCATTTCTTTCTGTTGTTCTTGGTGGTATTTATGCAAAATACTTAGGATTTATTTACTGAAAATATTTTTAATGCTGGATGTATGTTCTGATTTAGCAGTGTGTGTCAGCCATCTGGTTCTCTGGCTGGTTGATGCCTACAGCCTGTTTCTTTAGATCAATTTATGTCTCCCTATGTATAGCAGTATTGAGACGGAATTCTCGCATGGAGAAGCGAGTTCCAGGTCAGATTCAACTCTAAGAAATAGAGATTCCTTTGTCTTGGGGCTGTACATAGGGTTTGCTTTAGGATGCTGTCTAAGTTGTTCCTCCTCCACGTAACCTAGACCAGGTACTGCTCTGAGTTGTGGTCAAGTTGAAGCTGTAACCCAATGAATCTTCCCATAACCAAGCCTGGAATAACTTTGTCTTCAACCCAACTCTCTTCTGCTGAGGTCACCTTTGTCCTTGGCAAGTCAGTTCATTTTCCTTTGTCATTTTCTCCACCTCTAAAACAGGTATTAAAATGTACTGCCCAAGGGAAGGCATGCTGGGGTAAGTTTGTGTTGGCAAAGTCACTGGTGGCCAGCTACAGTGAGGAATAGAGTTATTTATAAACAAGGAAAAAGCAGTGTATAAATACAATAGTATTGTTACTTGATACAGGTAGTACAAATGTATTAAAAATAAAACATGTTAAGTGCTTTTAATGAGTATTCAGGATTCTGAGTAATCATATTTCAAAGCTTTTCTCTGTAACTAGGAATAAAAATGGGCTTGCAAAAATAGAGCTGTGGTTCTCACCTAACTCTGAGCTGTTACCTTTTAATAGAAAACAGAAATATTCCCTATTCTGCTACAAGACTGTGAGACTTGGTAATATTGTAAAGAGTTTGTTTGTGTGGTTTTCAACCTCAGCTTACTTGACCAGTCCTTCTCTGGTAGTGTTTAGTGCCTGAAAAACCAAGGCTTGGAAGGCTGGTTTGATGTCCAGAGTCATCAGTGGTGAGGTGCTGGGGGTGAGCTTCGCCCCAGCAGTGCTGCTGGTTCAGTATGCTGCTCTTTCTTCTCAATTCCACGAATCCTTACAGCTGTTGTCCCAAAAGGAGTCACAGAAGAGGAGCTGGAGCTTCCAGGTGTTTGGTGACTCAGAGTCCACAGTACTTGACTCGCACCGGCTTGGCTATAGTACTAAACCCAGTTGCTCACTGAGCTTACAGTTCCAATACTCACTTTATTTTAATTCTTATTTCAGGTAGTGAGTAGGGTCAGCACTCCCAACTTGTGGATATTATATGTGTTCTTTACCATGGTCAGGGGACACTGGGAGATTGTTTATGACCGTGCTTTGTGTTTTGTAATTGCCGTTTGGTAACAGTTTTAAATTAAAACCAGAAGTGGATTGAGTTTTCACCAGAGAAAATCCACTGTGCTGCAGCCTGCCTCAGGGTTTGCCTGTGTGCATCTTGTATTTCCCTTTCTCATCCTGGCTTCGGCTGGGTAAATAAAATACAAAAGCCCTCACAGAACGCACTTCAGCTCTGTGTATGTTTGAACAGCTCCCCTCTTTTCTCCCACATCTTCTCACTGTCAGCCTTTTGCCAGTCGCTTGGGAGCAGATTATTGCCAGCTCAGTTCTGCGAGGGCAGAGGAATGCAAGGTGGTGTCAGCAGCGGGAGCCGCGGCCATGGAATCCGGCATTTGTTACGCAGCAGCAGCTGAAGCGGGTTGTCTCAGCACAAGGGGCAGAGTCCGCACACGGGGTAGGAGCTGCAGGAAAAGACCACCGTGGGAGAAGATAAGAGGCACACAAAGAAGAGACAAGGCGAGCGATAGGACTGCATCCAATCTTGTGGGCAATCTGAGGAAGATAATTAGCTGGAATAAGCTCCTGCTTTCTTTTTTTCTGTTCCTTTTTTCTTTTAAATCCATCTCAACCAAAAGCTGCTGGAGAAGAGGTTGTGTTTGAATTACTTCAGCTAATTCTTGCTGCTTCCACGACGAAGAAAACTTGTTTGCCATGGTGAAAGAAAAAGGTAATTCTGTTCATTGACAAACTGGAATTGAGAAGAACTAATGTGCCAGCCACAATTACCTGAGGTTTAAGCCTTTGCATTTGAAATGAAGCATGTCTTCACCAACAGTTTTCCTTTCTGTAGATGTGATGTGCCAAAACTGCAGTGGGTTGCTTAGATTGCCTTTGTACCTGTTTCCGTAAGGGTAGAATCCACCTGAATTAAGGTGTTTGCACAGCTGGGTTCCTTCTAAGTGCGTATGTATCTTTATTTTCTGTGTGATATACCTGAATTTTGCTGTTGATGGTTTGTTACCTGTGTTAGTCACAGCTCAAGAAGCTGAACTGCCAAAGCAGTTAACTTAAGATAAACACATTCAGCAAGCCTGGACACAACATGGCCATGTCTAACCTTTTAATGAAGAGGTGAGTTACATGGGAATTTTGTATCGGGTTGGACTTTTGCAGCAGTAAATTACAGGTGTTTCAGTTCTGCCTGTAAATAACACATGAAGCCGGTTACAGAAGCTGGCTGAAGAGTTTGTGTCATTGTGGTGTAGTTGCTCACAGAGCAGTCTGTACCCTTCATTGCATCGTGACGATGTGAAATAGATGCAGAATTATATTTGAGTAGTGGGCTGGATGTGCTTTTGGAGCATTGCATTATCACAGATTCAGACTTACCCTCTGTTTTATGAAGAGCAGGGACTGTGTTTACTTTTCTGGGGGCTCTGTGGAGGATCACACGTGATGAATTCAAACTGAGTAAGAAACAAATAAAAAGTAGTTATCTTGGATGAGAGTGAGTAGTTTTTCAACTCTGAACACCTGCATTATAATCTCATGGTATAAATGAGGTAAACTGAGTGAATTTAGCCTCACTGGGTTTACACTGGAATGAGTAGGACAAAATCTTCAGTAGTCTGCCATATTGTATCAGATAGATGGAGAGTTGTAGTCATAAGCATTATTCAGGCTACCAATGGCTTTTGTTGATGAGAAGTGTAAGCAGTATTGGCTGTCTAGCAGATCGGAGATCCACTGCTTGAGGTTTGCAGGATCATTTTTATAACGCCACAGTGGTGAGCTGTTGACCTGCTTCCAGTGTCTGTAAGCCATACCAGGGATGGTTTAAGAAGCAGTTTCATCCGAAATACTTAAAGCTGTAACTTTCAGAGATTTGATATCATTGAGATCAGTTACACTTCTCATCTTTACAGGAAACTGTATTACCATTCAGCTTATAATAATTGTTGATTGTCTTCTAAGATACATTTTGGAATTAGGCTGCTGATGTTCTTGAAATGCATAGTTGTATGTATAGCAGTTTTAGCGGTCAGTAGGTTTCTGCTCCCTATCTGGTCAATGTGCAGTTGGTTCAACTCCTCATGGAATTAATCTGCAAATAGTATTCACAGGTGAAAGTTGTGATATAGCTGTAAGGAAATTAAAATAAGCCTGTCACTTTCATTTGAAGAAGAAAGGAAACAAAATACTAACTTAATGGAAAAGGTTGACAACAGGCGACAAAGTCCTGTATTTAAATTGATCCATTTCTCCCAGCCAATCGTCCTCCCCACCAATTCAATAGCTGGTGATAGTGATGTTGGGTATAAAATTTGTCTTCTGTTTGTGCAGGTCATAGACTGTCTTTAATTTTGTGGCACAGTTACTGATAGTTCATACATCATTACTGCAGAATGAGATGTTAGTGCCATTTGCTATTTTTAAGCTGCTGCAAATATTGTTCTCTGGAGTGATATGCTTGCAAAATGCAGGGCAGTATGGTACCATGGATTGGCTCTCTTCCAGCCACTGAAGAAATACTTGTTTTTAACAAGCTAAAAATGCATTCAGTCCAGTATCAGTTGGTTGATGTGTTAACGAGGCACTGGAGGGGCTGGTTTCAACTAGAAAAATGTAATTCCAATTCACTGAAGTGAAAAGCAGTTAGTAACAGTTTTTAGCGAATTAGCATGCTTCATTATGCTCATATTGTGGAATGATTTCAGTGTCTGCCTGGTCAATTCGCATACCAACAAAAAAAATCCTGAGGCCAGGGTGTTTTCTGCTGACACCAAATGGCGCTTCCTCAATGATGGATGTTAGACTGGTGCCACATTTTAATGCCTCTGACTGTTCACTTCTTTCCAGTTATGAGCCCTTATTATTATCTAGTTATTTAGTTAAAATTATTGTCACTGACTTGCCAAAGACAACTTACTCTTTTTCTGTCCTGAAATGGAAGGGAAGTTTACTATGCATATCTGTATCTTGTTGTTAACTGTCTTCTGCAGTTTAAAACTCACATTGGATAATCAGCATTCTTAGCGCTTCAGCTGATGATTGAATTTTGAGTCTGCCAGCCACATGGCTGGGTATGTTACCCAGAGCTTCATTTTTATCTCTATTCCATCACAGTAACTGAGGATTTAGCCCTGATTCTTGATTTCCTGTCCTACCACTCACCTGCTGGTCTGTGGGTACTGGGAATCAGTTCTTTATCTGATGAACTCTTGGTTTGGGTCGTAGATGAACCAACCTATGGAAGTGGAGTAATATCTATTTGTGCCAAGCTTCTCTGTGCTTGGAAGGATCAGAGAGAGAAGAGGAGGGGCTGAAGTCTTTTAGGGTTATGGAACTAGTGAGGAGACCTATGATTTCTGTTCAGGATGTACTGCTCCTGTTTAAGAGTAGGTGCCTGCACCTGCTGGGTACCAGGCTGCAGTAAGCTAGGTCATGTTCGCAGCTTCTCACAGATGTGTCTGAAGATATACAGTTAGCAATGGACTTCCCAGTGAACAACACAGAAAGCATGGTTCACCAGAATGTTACCATTTCCTGTATAATACGGGTTCTGCTCTAATTAAGTCTTGCAGAGAGACTTCTATCTTTTTTTCATGCCATTGATAAAGCATGTTATTAATAACCCCTAAGGTTATGACCAAGCGGACTGTTTTTCTGCTTGCAGTAGCTCCACTCTTGCCCTCTCTTCCACTCACATATCCCAGAAACCAAACCACAAGTATCCGAACAGCTTTTATTCTTTTTTTCCTTGAAGTAAATTGGGCTGCTTTCAGTGGAACTGTACTTGAAAAGCATGCAAAGTGCTACCTCTGTGTTAATTTCAATGTGTTCTCTGTCTGGATCACTCTCTCCAGCTCTCTGTTTATTTGCCATCTCAACATTTATTTCCAACATGAATGAAGAAAACGTTAAACAATGGGATCTGGGTCCTGGTGCTGTCTCTGTTGTGGGTGGTAATGAAAAATAGTCTTGATCTGAACTCATGACTTTGGAACTTTTATCCCCAGGTGACCTGGGAAAGTCTCCAAACTTGTTGCTTTTGGAGCAGCTGACAAGGTTATACATTTACACTTTGTCAGGGAGGATTGGGCAGTTTTGTTTTCTTTGGTTTACTTTGCTTTACATTTTCTCGTGCTTGACAGGTTGCTCTAGGGGCTAGGTGTTTGGGGTTTTGTTATGATGAAGTCAGTGTGCTAACTTGGACGAGCCACAGGAAAAGGCATTTTATAAATACGTATAGTATTCTTGTAGCTGAGGTACTAAACTACAGAGCAGTTCTGGTAGAGACTTTTAAGGTGACCTTGGGGAAGTAATTTGATCTCTCCCTGTGTTAGTTAATCTGTAAAATGAGGATAAGAACATTCCTCTTGTCTGCTGTGATTATTTGAATTAGTGGTCTTTGGAGCAGAGTTTCTTTTTCCCTGTGATGGATGTGAAAAGGAGTCTCAGTTTGGGGTTTTAGTGGCTACCACTTGACACAAAAAAGATCCAATGGTATGTAAAATAGCTTGTAAATATCTTATTGCTTTTTAACCCAAAACAACTGTAGAACAACTATGCTTTTATTGACTAATGTATAATATTGCTTGTTCTCCACTTTCTAAATTTATTTTTAATCTTAGGTTTCAAATTGCAGTTCTGGTGTTGGGTGCTGACACTGACAGAAACCAAAGTAACCAAGGAGCAGCCAGTTCAGGCACTGCACTCTTGCTGAAGTTCTTGTGGGATTTTTTGCTGGTTTTTTTGTTTGGTTGTTTTTTTATGTAGCACTCAGTTCACACCAGGGCATGAATATTCAGGTCCCAAGAGTAAAGGCAAGTGCAGTCCTACCATGCCTGATGGCTTCCCATGTTCCCAGCAGTGAAATTCCATGCATTCCTTGCATCCCAGTTGCTTGTACAAGCTGTGCTCTGAAGGTAGGTTGGCAGCTATTTTATGTGGAGAAGTGGGGAGCCTTTTTGCCATTGATCTCGCTGGAGGGGAGGGCTTAGTGGCTTTAGGCGATAAATTCCAGACCACAGAGTTCAAGCTTCAGATGGTGGGAGAGGCAATTAAGCTGTTCCTTTTTTGAGAACAGACACAGGGAGCGTCACAGGCCAACAAAACTGTTTTGAGTTGGGGAGTTGCAATCAATTTAATTTATTGTCAGTTAAAAAGCTTTTAATTACTGATTCTTCTACTGTAAAATGAGAAAGAAAAAAGAAAGCCCAATATGATCAGAGAAACATACCTTGACTTCTCTCCTTCCCATTTCCTGGTCTCCTGTCCTCATATCGTGCCTTATGCAGTGTCTTATCATCCCTCCTGCTCTGACATCTCCCCATGAACATCTGTCCTTTTGCCATTTACCATTCTTTAAGTACATTTTTGCAAAGGTGCTTCGTGCTTCTCTGATTGTTTTGATGCATGATGGGTCCATTTTGTCCATTGCTGAGCTGGCTGTGAGCATGACCCATGCAGGGCAATCCTTGGCAACCTGCACAACATGCCCTGGCAGCACCCTGCCTCCATCCCTTGCTGCTTTCACTTGGTACAAGTGAGTAGACTGCAGATCATATTGCTGTATGTCTTGGATGAGAATTTGGAAGGCAAGGCTTTTAAAGACACTGGCACTTGCTTGGTATAGGGAAATTGAATGCTTTTAAAATATGTTAAACTAGGGACAAGAAATATTTTTCTGGAGGGGGAGCAAGAAGCTTGGTAGGAAGGAACCTGTAGGTTAGGGTAGCATGGTAATTTAGCTGCTGTAAGAGAATCAGTCCTCTTTGTGAAAAATGAATGCATCACAAGGGAAAAGACCGAGTTCTGCTCATCAAAATGTGCTGTGTCCTTTGGGTGGGAGAAGCGAGGGAGAAGGATTTCGTTGTTTCTGGGGGTAATCCATAACTAATTTAAAAAGGATTATTTATAACAAACTTGGTTTTTCACCTAGAGAACAGTCGGTATCCCCAAAAGGATGATTAATCCTTGCCTTCACTGAGCCTGGATAGCTTTCAGGCTCACTGGGGATCTGGCTGAGGAGAACTCTTAGGCACTGTCTTAAGCCTATTCTGTTCAGCAGAGTATCTCATTGAGTCTAATTGAATCACTGGGATTTAAAGCTAAGTAAGGGCTTCGGGCTTGTCTCGAAGTTGGGCTCCAGTGGGGGGAGGACTGTGTGATATTTGTGCAGCAAAGTCCCATCTTTTATTGATGGCAACCATTTTTGTGGTGTATATTAGCTGCATTACTGTGTAGGCCACAATGAGAGAAATAATACTGTCTTTTATAGCACTTTCTGATTTGCCCGTATACATTCAGAAACAATAGATGCTTTCTCTAGCTCAGTAGCGCATGTTATTTGTTATTGTATTACATATTGACTGGAAAACAGAGCAGGAAAGCTGAGGAGTCTCCTCACAGCTGCAAAGCAAGGAGCAGTTGCTGGAATAAACGTTGAATAAAGTAATGCTGACTGCTCAGAAGTGAAATGTTGCATTTCTGCTGTACAGGAGCCTAATAGGCATGGTTCTGTGAGCAGTGTCACCAGGGCAGCTGTGTACTTTGTTTTCTAATTCCCAGTGCTCTTAGCACCAGTTTGATATCACAGAAGTTGGTATAATCTACATGGCATATTGTGAAACTTGGTGTTAGCTCAGGGTCCAAAAATGATACCACTTCTTCAAAGTGATGCAAATAGAAACGTAGCCTTGCAGAGCAATGAGCTTTATCTGTTGTTACTGTTAAACCAAACAAGAATCGATGAATGGCTTGTGTATTCAAAGAAGCAGTTGTATTTGTTTCATGTTGTTACTTTTTTTCTCTTCTAAAGACTCTTGGAAGCATTTTTAATGAATTTGAGAGTCTGCTTGAGAGGAACTCTGGCTAAGGACAGGCAAAGGGCCTTGTAGGAAACCCTTGGCGAGAGTGCTGGTTGTAACTGAGTGACATTTTACTACGGATTCTGTTTTGAATGATCATCTTTGTGACAGCCCTATTTCTGTGCAGGCTTTTCCCCACTGTTCATGTGCTCATCAAACTGCAGTAATGGTTTGTCACTGTGCAGATACCAAAAGACCGCGGGGAGACCGGTGTCTTAAGTAGGTCAGTGGTTGTCCTTAAATAATCTTAGGGATAGAAAGCAGGAGACTTGGTTTTTCAAGTCAGCATTTTAATATTTTCATACTTCAGAAGGGAATTTAATTCTTCTTACCATACGGAATGCTCCTGATAGCCTTAAAAAGGAAGCTAAAGGGAACTCAAACTGGAGTTCATTGCTGCTGCCTAAAATCCATGAATGGATTACTGGTAAGGTAGCCCAGAGGACCATTTGTTGAGTGCTGCTACAGGTAAATGGCACTCATCAGTAAGATAGAATTTCCACGCTCTTTGGAAAAAGCCATTGCTTTTTCTGCTAACTTCAGCAGTATTCTTTGCACAGCCTTGAGGACTCACAGTGAATCATTTGACACTTCTTATAATTCATTGTTTTCAATAAGATTTCGATACAGACATCAAGTGAGATGAATTAGATGGCTGTTCAGAGTACTCTTAGGAGCTCCTGAATTTCTAATTTGCTCTATATTGGAAAGAAGGGGGAGGGGGGGAAGACATTTTTGAGCTGGTAACTGGATCTTTTTCTGTACAAAATGTTGAAGGCATGTATCAAACAAAATGATTTTTACTGCTTTCCTGGCTGAGATGATTGCTATGTTATCTAGACTTGCAGATGTTAATGTGAGAAACAGTTGTTCATATCCAGCCCTTCATTAAGGAGATTTGAGGGGTGAATTAATTATCTTTGAAATAAGAGAAGCTGTGGGTGTCTCATCGCTAGAGTTGTTCAAGGTCAGCTTGATGGGGCCTGGGCAACCGAAGTGTGGGAGGCAACCCTGCCCATGGTGAGGGTTTGCGAGTAGATGAGCTTTAAGGGCCCTTGCAACCCAAGCCATTTTGTGAAATTAAAATCAGTTGTATAAACTAATGTACAGGTCTTCTTGCTGGAGTGAGGAAGATGTAAAGCCGTTCTCAGAACACTTGATTTGGCAGTCTGGGTTTGCTGTTACTTTGTCACCCAATTTGTATCATGATTTATTTACATGAAAAATGACTTTGTGCTCATGTAGAAATATGGCAGTCTAAAATAACTTCATGCTTCTGCCCTTTGGTTTAACTACCTACCCAGTAAGCCCTCTGTTAACAATCAGGTTGAATAATGTAGTTTTTAATTCAAAGACTGGATTAGCTTAGTCAACATTTGTCTCAACATGGTATTTCAAAGCAAGTTGTAGCTTGCTGCATTCTTCATTATAAAATTAGTGCCTTTTCACTACTGAAAATGGTTTTAAAACTACTTTTCTTTTTCAGTTTGAGTTTAAACCAACACTCGATCATAAATAACAAGCTGTTCATTAATTTGTCTTTGAAATGATTATAATTTTTCTTAAACACTGGCTGTCAAATAGGATACATGGTATAACGACTATAAGCAGAATAGTTTTATAAAGTCTCATTTTTGCAGTGTAGACCGTGCTACAGAATGTGCTCTGTAGTCAGTGTTACAAGGCAAGTGACCAAAGGCTAAAGTGTGGATAGAGAAGGTGAAATTTGTTGGCCTGCGAATGAAAGGCAGTACTACAGCTGGCATGGAGAATATCACATAGGCTCTGATGCTCTTGTATTGACAACAGCAAGAATTTAACAGTAGTGTAGAACTAAGGGCAGTAAGATTTATATCGTGAGTTTGCACCTTTAAAGCTTGTTATTTCCTAGGCTTTTTACGTGTGTGTGTGTGTGTATTATGGGTGACGTCAGCTCCATGTATGTGGTATACCTACTTTACAGATGTTTAGGGAAGTAACTAAGTACCAGTTTTCTTATTTTAAAATAGCGAGCTTCATCTTTTCTTTGTTAAAATTTTGTTTCTGGTGTTGAAATGTTCACATGCTGTTTTTGTGTAAATTAAGAGTTTGGTATCTTGAAACTTTTTCTGAACTGTTTTTCTTGTGAACTCCCTGGTCTATCATCCTAGCTAACTAGTTCAGCATGTTAATGTCTGCCTTTAAAGACAGATAGCTACTCTCATTACATGTAGCTTGTTAAAATAGCTTTGAGACAAATTGGCATTTCGTAGAAGTCAAACCAAAAAAGGAAGAGGGGGGTTTTAGAATATGATTCTTCAGATATGTTTTGAACGGCAATAGTGTGAGTAAGCTACAGTGCAGGATTTTGCCTTTGGATGTTTCCTACATGTGCAGGCATGCAGCTTACTCCTGTCTCCCAATGGGATTGCCTCCTCCGTGGGTATCCCACAATTCCCAAAGATCCATGTCCCATAGCTGTGGCCAGTGACTGCAGTAGCTTCGTTATTTGTTCCTGGTGCTTGGGGTTGACTTCAGAACTTGTGGGCTGCAGACAGACAGGCTTTGCAACCAGAGGAGACAGACATTCATCTCTGTGAGGAACACAAAGGATGGGAGAAAATTACTGCTGCTCGTCTCACTACAAAGAGAGCACAGGGACTGAGGGATGTGCCATCGCTGCCTCTTGAGCTTATTTCTTTGGTGCCTTCTTCCCAGAGCAGCTTATTTCTCAGCCAGCAGCCTGTGTGCGGAGCCAGCCCACCTCTGTCCTGTCCTGCATGGCCCACACGCAGCTGGGTTTAATGGGCTGCCACTTCACCTTCAGAGTCTGAAGGAGTTTCCATTGTAAAACCTTCATGTTTTCAACTAAATTACAGGATCTGAAGTTTAAGTCTCAGCAGACTGTTGGGTGACCAGGTTGGGCCTGGTGACCAGTGAGCCCTGGAGCAACCCTTCACTGCTCAAGGCCCTGAACTGAAACAGCCGTTGAAAACTCATTACATCAAAATAGTAGCTGCTATATTGGTACTTTCCTGGGGGATTGGTTTTTCTACTATAAAGATAGTAGTGAGATAACTGAGCAATATTGCTACATGAGTAGCCAGGTTTTAGTTTGATTTTAGAGGAAGCTGGTTTTTTACTTCAGCTGAGTGTAGAATTGAATCATGTGTATTTTGCTGTGGCCTCTGCTTTGCAGCATTCTCATAGCAAGGCGTTTCCCAGAAGCTTCTTTCTGACTTACAATAAAAAGCCAAAATATTCTGTGGCTTGCAGCAGAGTGGAGTCTTGCCAGCAGGATCTGCAGCTAAGCATCCCTTAGCTCAAGTCTGGTTTCCCAGCAGTTCTGCATTGAGGTCAAACTCAGGGAGAGAATCATCAATAAGGGATGCTGCAGAATTTGTTTTCCTTGTTTTCTTTAATTCAACAACTGTTACCCTTCAGGTAATAGCTGTAATTTCCATTCCAGAAAGACCTGGTGTCAGTACTGAGGTCCTTTTTTTTTTTGACTGCGGCAGCAAAACATGTAATTGCTATTAGAACTTTGTGCAATGACCTGTCCTGCATAATGCAGCTCTGGCGTGGCAGATTTAAGCTTTACGCAGCAAATGAATTCCTTAATTTTGCTTAGAAAGTGCTTTAGGTTTGTCATGTGAAGACGGGAAAGTGGCTACAGTCTTCCTCACAGAAAAATAGGGGTGCTTTTTCCTGTTTTCTTTCTTGTTCTGCTTTATGTTTGCTTTTTTTCTTTCATTATGAAGTTAAAAATGTAATCCAGGCTTCCCAGCTGACCCAGTCAGTAAATGCTATCCTAGGTAAATGTGGTGTTTAATAGGCTATTGATCTGTCTTATTGGAAACCCAAATGAAGAAAGATGAAGAAAACATTAATTCTTCATTAATTATTTACTTAAGCTGGTCTTCTAAGCAAGAATGGAAGCCTCAGCCCAGCTTGTCTCCCTCAAAATTATTAATTTATGTTCTTTTTAATTGGAAATAAATCCATTTTAGAGTAACCTAAGAGGACCACACAGTGCAAAACAGATTGTGCAGGTTTGCTCCTAGCTAGTGTAAATAAAAAGAAGAGAAAATACTAATTTTCTTTTAGATAAAACTTTTCAGCAATTTATATGTAAGCATTCGCCAAGGTAGTTAAGACTTAGGAACACAGACTGTAACCTGGTCTGGGTCAGCTACTGTAATTCAAGGCTGAAGAATCTCGAGCTGGTCAGCACTTCTAATTGCTAGCTCAGGGTTTTTGGACCCAAAGCAGCTCACAATTTTAATACTCATTTGGACTAGTCAGGAACAATTTAAATAAACTGCTTGCTTTTAAGGTATTAGCATTTCTTTAATTCCATATTCTGTCCTCACTGATGTCTATAAAGGGTCAACTTTGCCTTGCATGTATTGTGTATTGCAGAGGAAAAAGCTTGCAAGCAATTCCTTGCAAGGGAACAAGTCAGTTACTCAAATCTTGACCTACAATTCCAATTTGAGGCCAGTCAGACGAGCGACGTAATTAGCTTCACTAAAGAGATCAGTCTGGAAATAGCAACTTGCAGTATTTGTGTTCATTTAAATGGCTGTAAAAGCAGAACATGAAGTTACATTATTGTACCAGTCTTAAAAATATTTTTTTTTACAACCAATAGAGAGCAAAAGCTTGTCATTCAAATTAATAACAAAATCTGCGTGCTGGCATGCAGAATATGTTACAGTGTCCTCCTTCTGAGTTTGTGAGCAGAATACTTAGGAAGAAAATTAACTCTGCGCCATGCAGGTCCCGGGTAGCGTTTGTCCAAATCCTTAATCCAGTTCCTCATTTGAGCAACTTCAAAAATCTGCTCTCATACCTTTTCTTCAGTTGGCATCAGGCCCATCCTGGGCTGTCTGGGTCAGAAGTGGAGTTTTCCTCATCTTTTACTTTGCTAGCCTTTGCTTCTGATTATCCCTTTCTTGGTTATTGGTGCATGGACTTTCTTTTCCTTATTGCATAAACTGCATTTCCGTGGTAACAAGCTGATTGTTCTTAGTCTTGTATGGAAGAACAATATCTTCTATTCCAGAAATGGAATTGTATTGCAGCCTTATTAGGTGAGATTCACTCAAGACAAAGCGCTTAGTGAATTCATATGTAGATGGACTGCTATTTAATATATTGGATGGCATTGCCAAATGCATTCTGATTATTTCCAAGGGAAATAATTGAAGTAGGCTACCAGAGGAGGTATTCAAAACTTGGTGTTTGAGTAGAGGAGTGCAGAGGAATTTTCTGTGAAGGTTTTTAGAAAGAATGAAAAAACAAAGAGAAGAAAATAGCAACTACCAAGTTAGTTTGGCTGAACTTACAGCAGAAATGATTGCTTATCTATTTATCTGTTCTTCATGCTGTTACTCCTCTGAACTCAGATTGTTTTTTATTATTAATGCAGGGTTGATAGCAGCATTTCTTCACCAAGGCATTTGTAAAGGACAGAGCTCAGAGCTGTGGGATAGCTGATAATTTACCAGTACCTGGAATTTTGGCTCCCTGGCTATATTGCCTAAGTCATTTGTCTACTCATAATATGTCTGATTTGTATGTAGAGCGTTGTTGCTTCCAGAAGTGTTGGAGGCAGAAACAAAGTTGGCCTCTTTTATGTACTATCCCTGTGCTAGGTATGTGCTGTAGCAAAATTGTTGTTCTAATATAGACATTTGCATGCAGAGTCAGACTACCTTGTTCATTTGTTTTCACAAAATATGGCTTAGAGTTACTTTCTTTTCTTACTCTTTGCCTGAACCATGAAGGGAAATTTTCCTTGTCTTCCCGTGTCCATGGCAGCCTCAGTGGAAAG
Organism: Gallus gallus; assembly: GCF_016699485.2. Taxonomy (NCBI): domain Eukaryota; kingdom Metazoa; phylum Chordata; class Aves; order Galliformes; family Phasianidae; genus Gallus; species Gallus gallus. The sequence goes on along the minus strand of NC_052537.1, from coordinate 28,700,276 downwards.
AGACGGTAGATGTGAATGGCTTAGGCTACTGTTTTATGAAAAGACTGTTTTTTTAAAAATGGTTATTCTTTTGGTGAGTGTGATAACATTCAGATAAATGTGCATTTTGATGAGAAAGGAATGAAATGTTTATGTGTAGGAGATAGTCTTTTTCTATAGGTTTAAATTATGCTTTTTGTTTGACAGTGGCCCATCCTCAAGAGCCCCATCACCCATCTGAAAAGCCAGTCATCCACTGCCATAAGTGTGGAGAGCCATGTAAAGGTGAAGTACTCCGTGTTCAGTCCAGACACTTTCACATCAAATGCTTCACCTGCAAAGGTAAGACCTGGATGTTCATCTGTTAGAAATGAGTCAGTTTCTGAAAATGAAATTTAAACCAGTTTTGCGAGGTAAAGCTTCCTGCAGTCTCTAAAGTAGCAGATATTCCTCTTGCTCAGTATGAGAATATATTTGTTATGGGGGGAAGGTAAAGAATGAATGGGGGATGGGCTGAATCATATATACATGCAGCAAAATGATCAACGCCACACATAACAAAAATTGAGTTTGCAAACATATACAGTATGCTTTAAAAGAAAGATTATATTGGACATTTGATTCGTTGGAAGAGTGGGGATAAATTCACCACTACTAGAAGACTCAAAATAGCACATTCTGCCTTGAATACTCATATATTTCTGTAACTATGTACTACTCTTTTTCCAGCAGCCCACTTCCTCTTGCCATCCACTATTTTCCATCCTGCCACTCCCTGTCAACCTCCACTTCTTTCCTTTTTTACACGCTTTTGGCATCCAGCTACATTTCAGCCTCCAGCATTTCTGTTCCCCACCTCTAATCCAGAGTCTCCAAAACCCAGTTCATCTTCACTTAGGATTTTTCCCTGACCCCCTACTCCCTCTTAGACTCCACTTTTCTTAGAATCTTACAGTAACTTTGAGCCAGGCCCTGAGTTGCTTTTTTTTCCCCTGCTCTCCCACTGTCTGTTATTCTCTACTTTTCCCACTGTCTCACAATCACTTTTAGCCTCCGCTAGTCTCCCTCTACCAAAAGGCCTCCAGTTCTTTTTACAGCCTTCACTTGTTTGGTCTCCCAGCTACCGCTAAGTCTCCCACCAACTTCTCATTCAGTCTATGCCTTATCAGTCGGGCTTACCAGTAAGCAAGTGCTGTCTTTTTCTGTGTTTATGTCTTCCATTTAGAGGAAGAAAAGGATTGTGTCAGGGAGTTAGCTCCAAGTCCTGTTTTGAAGCTTTTACCTGAGTTTCACAGCTTGTTTTTGTCAGCCTCTCATATTTAAGTGGATGTACTTTTTGTTTAAACATTGTAGTTATTTACTCATATTGCATATTGTCTGTCCATATGGTTCATACAAGTGGGACACGGCTGCTAAACTAAGCATTTTCTCCTTAGTTTAATGAGCTTTTAATTTGATATGACTGCTCTACAGGAGGTTAAGTTAGACCCCCTCAGTTTAAACATTATGTTGTTAGCCGAAGAAAATAATACCAGATACTGGGAGCAGTATGCATCATCTGCCTCTACAACTGGTTTGTTTGTCCTTCTTTCTGTATAGTTCTTGAGACTTCATCTCATACATCTACAGTGCAATAGCCTTGAATGAACTTGTATATGTCTGCTGTTACACCTGCTGAAAATGTTTAACCTTTAACCTCTAGACTTAATCTGATATTGTAGTGAAGATGAGGAAAAAAGTCTTTTCTCATAAAGCTGTTGCACTGGTTGTGAAGTAGTATGGTTTCAGTGCTACCGTTTATTTTTAGTCTGCTGTGTATGGGATTCCTTTTTTCTTGTTGCTGTCTGTGCTCAAAATTTCATTTACGTGATGGTATTAAACACATTTGATGTGATCATAGCTGTACTTCCTAGGTTATGTCAGAGGTTTGCTGCGACTGCTTGGCATGCATATGCCAACAGTGGTTGCGATGCTGTAGGAACGGAGTTAAACCTCTGTGCTGCCTTGGCCAGCTTGGGACGTGATCATGTGTCATGTAATGTGATCAGTCATCAAGCTCTGTAGTTTGGTGCTGCGTCCTTCTCAGCAGTCTGTCTTAGAGCAGAGTAAAACTGCTCCCTGACAAAGACAGCAAGGAAAACCTCTACCCATCAGTGTGTTTCCACACCCCCAAGATAAGATGCAGCTAGCTGTTATTCCGTGCCGTTGAGAACCAAATGCCTACTGCTGTTTTGTCCTATCTGCCCAGCTAGATTCTATTTGTGGGTCCAGATAAAAGCTGTTGAAAGAACAGAGCTGAAAGTGGTGTGACTTGTGCCCTAGAAAGCAAGCTCCCTGGGACCTCTGATAGGCAAGGAATCTCAAGCAGCCAGCAGCTGACTTGGAGCTGGAGCTAACAAGGGAATGATGGGCACAGGATGAGTGAGAGATGTTTAGGAGTGCAGCTCTAGGAGCGCCATGCAGAGCAGATTGTATTTTGCTGTGTTATAACAGAGTTCACTCATCTTGCTGAAGAATTGCTGATACTCATCAGTAGTACACTGCTCTTAAACCAAATTGTTAATGGTTATCTGGCAATGGAAGCAACAGGTGAAGAGGAAGGAGGCCTAGATGGGAAGGCTGGAGGGAGAAGAGACTGAGCTGTGGACCTCATTGATTTACTGATTTACTTTTAATCACTGTTAACAGTAATAAGAATGAATTAGTGGCTTATAACGTAGTTGATTTTTTTTCTTGTAGACTTTGAGGCACATGAATAACTTCTCTGGAAAATTTAAGACTATTCACTTCAATGTCTTCCATATGTAAATGTGCCTGGGGTTGGGCTGTGAATTCTGATGTACACTAGCAGAGATTTTAATATCTCAGTTTTAATTGCGATGTGATGTGAATATTCTTATCATTGTCAGTTGATTACTCTTCATTTTACCATATTGCAAGTACTCAAGTAGAAATTTTGAGGCTAGCAAAATTGGTATCATAAGACTTACAATAACCCTGTGATTCATCTTTTGGATTAGAAGGAAATTCTAGTCTGAGTACAGCCAACTGCTTAGTAGAACAAGCTTTAAGCCGTGTTCATATCAAGGTAAATGTTTACAGTGCTTGATTTTGGCATATGTAGAAATACTTTGCATTATCTTAACGACAATATAATATTAGGAATGTTTCAAATAGTGGACAGTGTCCCCTGTCTTGATGTTGCATATAAATTGGAAAACACATCTGCCGTGTAGTAGAGTGCAAACAAACTAACACACCACCTTGTAAATGAGCAGTCCTGACTTGTGAATGTGGGTGGTGCCCTGAAGTTTTCTAGTCTCCACTAAGTGACATAAATGTCTGATTAGGCTATGCCAACAGGAAATATTTCACTTTATATGGATATTTTACATGCAGTAACAGTATCAGAGCAATTACCAGCTAATACTGTTGCTAATTAAGAGACAAAGCTGAGTTTTGGCATTCATGAAGCATTCCCCAAAGCCAGGTCTCCGATGGAAAGTAACTTGTAGCTTCTCTTAGAACATGGTTATAAATTAGCATGAAGTAGTTTCTTAGTTACAGAACAAATGTGCCATCTGTCCTCTAAGTCAGATGTCTTTTAAGACTGTTTAGGAAAATCTACATCAATATGTACTTTCGGTGTCCTTTGATGTGTTTCAATTCTAGACACATCTGTTTTGTCTGTGCGATGACTTTTGCAAGGCTACAGTATCTGTAGTTGAAAGAGATTAACTGGGAAGGAGGAGGGTTTCTGAGTTTGCATGTAGGGATGCTCTGTAATCTTTGACTTTGAACTGGATGTTCCTCTCTTGAATGATTGGGAAGAAGCTAGGGTCATGTAAGCAGGCAGTATATCAACAAGCTGGAATGTGTTCTAAATCATTAGTTCTTTGACCTTTGATCTGTTGTCAGATTCCTTCTGTGGCAGCAGGAGGAGGCTGCAGACTGACTGCTGGGTTGTTAGTGCTATTAATAGGTCAGCATCAGTGCATGGAAAGTTTAAATACAAGGATACTCTTGTAGTAGATATCCAGTGCACTGTATGAAAAAATATCTGCATACAGATACTTATCAAATATAGTACCAATCTGTGGGCAAGCTAATGTGACTGGTCGATAGAAAGCACTCCTTCCGGAATATCAGGAAATTGTACAAGGTGCCTTGAAGCTCCGAATCACTGAACCGAAAAGCTTTCTTTATATAAAAGCTGCACTGTCTCATAATTCTCTTCCAGTACATTACAGTTCTGCTTGCCCACTTCTGAACTCCATTCTTCAGCTTAGTTATTAAAGCAGCCTTTAATGTTATTATGCCTCGTGTGTGTGTGCGTGTGTGTTTTCTAAAACCCGAGTGTCCACCTTTAGACAAAAGGCATTTCTGAACATTAGAACAGAAAACACTGGTAAATATGAGCTTGAAATGCTCTTGCAGCAAATACAAATAGAACAGAAATTGTACTACATCTGGTTTTGGATGGTCATGAGTTTAGGGATCTGACCCATGATCCTGAATTGCTACTCTGCGTCCTTTTCATAGTATAAAAGTTCCATGCAAGAGAATGAGGAGCAGTGATCTTAGTTTTCTTGGACCTGCGTCCCCTTTCAGTGACCAAACTTCTGACAAGAAATGAAGTTAATTACACAGCTTGGCTGATATTGATGAGTGCTGACAGATGCCATGTCAGATTTCAATAAGGGACAAGATCCCTTTGAAAATAGAAGGCCAACAGGATGCTGTACAGGTGGTTGGTGAGTGGGGCATTGCATCCTTCTGAGAATATGGAAAGCTACTTGGCTTTGTTGTCAATGTGTCCCTCATAGACTTTTCCAAGTTGTTAGAGACCTACAAGGATCATAAAATTCATTTGCCTGGCTTGTTGTATATAGTTAGGTAGATTTTTTTTGTTGTATTTTAAATCTTTGTTTTGCTTATTTTTTGAGAAATCTCTCATCTAAGTAGGCAGAGCCAGGGAATCCAAGGCTAAACTTTGGCATTTTTCCACTGACTGCGTTTTCTTCAGGGTTCATTTCCCACAGACCCAGCAATGACTTTGATCTCTACCTTGTGCTTAGTTTAATCTGAAAGGTGTTTAAAATGGTTGAATGATTCTTGCCATTGTTTCCATCCTGGTGCACAAAATATTGATGCCTTAGTTGGGAAACTGTCGCATTGCTACGTTTGTTATGCGTGGTTGTTGTTTACTTGCTGCTGAGATCGGGTGCTCGCTATTGCCTGTTAGATTGCCAGAAAGACTGAAACGTACACACGTCAGACTCGGACAGAAAAGATTCTGTTGTGCAGGATTGTTGTTTTTATCTTCAGTGTTGAGAAAAACAAGGAGTACTGACCGAGTGGGACTTCAGACATAACACTGTTTCGATTAGGAAGTTGGTTAAGTTAAAACTCTGACTTTATCTGGAACACAGTTATGGCTAATGGTTTCTGTTGAATGAATACTTGCATTAAGTGCAAGTTGGATGTCTTACTCAGATACCCCCGTTGTGAGATACTTACATCATAATGGTGGCGCTGAGTAGTCATGCAGGCTGGTTGTTCAGAGTGTAGGGTCAAGATTTTTGAAAGGAACAGGAGAAAGACCCGGCTGGAGGCTGGGGGATGCTCATCATGGGGTCCTATACCAAACAGGGGAGGAGGGGTAAATGCTATTTCATCTTTTGGTTAGGAAGTATCTTGGCTGCTTCTTCCAGCCAATCTAGTGACTAGATAATGAAGCAGATTTTAACATCACCTCCGTTTGTTTTATGTAGGTAAAGCTCTTCTCACTTTCCAGGATTGTTTCTAAGGACAGTCTGATGAAATGTGAAGCGATTCCAGAACAACTGAGAGCACTGGCCCTACTTCCCAACAGCTTGGATCAAAAATGTATCTGTCACATTGTATGGCAAAGAAAATGTTCAGTAGCAGGAGCATTACAAGAAGTTAGGATCTCTGTTACAGGTTTTGCAAAAAGCTGTGTGCAGTTTTATAATAGTGCTGCGAATCCTGCTGGGACACTACCATTGCAGACAGTCTACTGAGATTTGCTATTCTTTTTTGGTGTTCTGCTGATACGTATTTGGATGTGTGTTCATTCCTTAAATGACTTATGCAACCAAAGGCTTTGCCATCTAGGAAAGTGCTGATTAGAGGAATGGAGCAAAGACAGACTAACACTTATTTCGTTTGAAATGGGGAAACTTGAAACTTTAATGAACAGGAGCCTTGCTTTCATCAGTACAGGATTTATTAAGCTCTTAGGCAAAAACAAACAGAAAACAAACATAGAAAAAAAAAAACACAAAAAAAACCCCATAAACCAAACAAAAGCCACTACCAAAAATAAATACTGGAAAACTCTGAAACAGACTTTTGTGTATTTGTTTAGATGTAAATGATGAACTGATATGTTGCCAAATTCCTATCTTCACACAACTCATTACTTCATAAGAATTAAAGAATATGTGAATATTTACCTGCGTAAGTACAGCCCCATTATTCTGTGAAGCCAAGAAAGATGAGCAAGAAAAAACCCTGACAGGAAATTGAATTTGCACCTCATTTAATGCATGATGGCAAAGCAGATCATTAGACTTTTTGTTGTGAATCACATTCATTTCTGCAGATTGAGTGCCTGTGCTCATGCAGTCTCCCTGTGTGGTTTTATTTCTTCAGATATTAAAAAATTTTTACTTAACGTCAACATGAAATTATTGTATGAGGGGGCCCATTTTTCAACAGTCTCTGATAATAACCCCATGGAAATCCTACATAATACTCAGTAGGATCAAACCCTACTTTTGTTTGTTTTGAAAAATTCTAACATCCCCATTTTCATCATCCCTCTTAACTCTTGGAAGTGATTCAACTTAAGAATGGTTCTGGTCATTGAGGATCGCAGACAGTTATATTGCTCTTAAACAGCTTTACTTTGTCTTAAATGCTTGGTCTTGCATGTGCAGCACTGCAGCTTTGTGAGCTGACAGCAGCGCTGACAGCATCTCCAATCCTGTGCTCCAGAGTTGCAAAATAGTATCTCTGCTACAGTTCAAGAAAGAGAATACAGACCTACAAAGTTTTTCTGTATAGTGTGCATCAGAAGTGTTTCAGCACATTCCATTCACAAGAGAGGCAGAATCGTGTTCAGAATATTAAATCCTTTGATATAGACTCCAGAACAAAGGCTGGTTTCTTCCAGCCTTGATGTTGAAGATGAGTTTTCTGTTAATTATTTAACTAAAAACACTGGATTGGTTTTCTTTTTTTGTTCTTGTTTCATACTCCCCCCCATTCTTGTGATACTTCAAGGAATAGAACTGCTCCCCAGCATCTTCGGTTTCCAAAGAGAGCTTCTGGACAAGTGAAATGGAATTATGGAATTCCTTTCCTCATATTAAGCAGGGTCTTCAAGAAATGGTATTCTCAACTTGTGGCTGGTAGAATAATTTTATGTGCTAGATGCTTGCAGAATGCCTCTTGCTTTTTACCTTCTCAAGCATGGCTTATTAATCATTATTGGTTTCATTAATGAGTTCTTTTGGAGTATTTTTTTTTCCATCAGCATAGGAAAATAATGCGATGCTTCCTATTAACTGTCACTTAGCTCAGCCAGTATTTTTAGTCTTGAGTAGATTTGTGATCAGAATCATTAAATCTGCGCAGTTGCAAAAAGAGAAAAAAAAGCTGTTTAAATCCCTTCCTTGTTTGTATACTACATTTTGCACCAGGCATGGATACAGTCGTGCTTATCTTTTCTGATTCAATCTCTTGAAAGCAGCCTGTTGGAACAGCATTTTTCTGACCACAAATGTTAACAGTCTGGGTGACCCTTGTTCGGTCCATGTAGCTTAAATCTGATTAGTGATAGGAACACGTGCTAAATTGTCTGCAAAAATCCATCGTAATGTGGGGTTGCCAAGACTTGTCTTTAGTTCTTGCAGATCTGTGTGTGCTTCCTGCGGTGAGGACACCAAAGATGATGAATCTGCTGGTGGTTCACATAATAAGCAGCTCTACTTGTGTCTGAGTTCATAGCTTGCCAACATGAGAGAATTTAACTCATTCAGAGAGACTGACAAAAAGAATAAGGGATTGAGTGGAAAGGAGACTTCGTAGGGAAAAGGGTGATAGTGGGAGCATTTTTGAAAAACAGTTGTTACTGCCTTTTTAAGACTTTCCAAACAATTTTATCCCCAATTTTCGTCACTTGGTATTATGGCTGAGCAAAAGGGATAAAGTTTAATGCTTGTTAGTGTATGAACCCTTCTATTCATAGTCTATACTGTTTGTTTTTTTTACAAATGATGTATCTGCCACAGCCCTTTGTATGATATTGAAGATGGAATGGCAGAGGAAGCTATAACAGAAATGGCACTGAAAGTTACTTTTGATTATCCTTCCTTTCTAAACCGATTGTTTAGGCAGGTAAAGTAAGCTATGATGACTAAGTGAATTTTTCAATAGGTGACTCACTGGTAGAACTGAGAACCACAGCAAAGAGCCACAAAATTACTATATGCAGCTTCTGAGGCCAATCCAGTGTGCGATGAGTGCCTTAACCTGAAGCTGGATTATTTGTAAACTTAAAGCTGCAAGTTAAAACACAAAGTGAAGGAGGCTATGAAGAAACTTTTCTGTAGACGTGTGAGTATTTCATAGCCCTTTATGAAATTTAGCACCTTCTGAAGCATATAGTATTAAACACTCCATGGCAGTACTCCAATTCTTGCATTCTAACCACAGGTTCTAGCAGTCTGAATACAAATAGCTAACAGCTTTTAGGCATTAAAGTAGATATTCTCATTTTCTCCATGGTTTAACGGTAAGAATCCACGGAAGGTAACTTGGAGAAGCAAACCTATCCAAGGTGTACATAGGCTTTACCTCTAGAGGAAAACGTCTAGGTGGTCGCCAAATCAGGATTAGCCGAAGATGAAGTAGGGATGTGGAATGGAGGTTCTATTTTCTGCCTAATGGTCAAGTAAGAATGTAATATTAACTTGAAAAGAGTATTTTAGACAAAATGGAGGTCAGTAGAAAAAAAAAGGGAGAATAAAAGTTTTCTTTTTTTTCCGGAACCTGAAAACCATCTTAGAGCATTTTCATAGCATTATAATAGAGCCTTAATAATAGCTCTCTGTAATTCTCCGAAGACACTGATAATTGAGTTTCGTCTGCTTGTGGATTTAATGCCACCGTGAAATGTAATTTGTTTGCACATGAAATATTAACACTGTTCTATGCAGAAATGTGAAACCAGAAGAATGCCAGTGCTGATACTGCTTCAGTTCTAACTTGCATCTTAGTGTGTACTTTTCATTAGTACTCTATTAATTATTGTTACAATAACATTCATTAGATCTCTGGGGCTTGGCAACAGACCGACAGAGAATTTACAATCCCTGCCCCAAACACCTTGCAATTTTAATTTTCAAGGCAGTTAGCTAATGTGATATGAGCCCATTATAACAAGGGAGAGAATTAATGTTGTACATGACATACTTGGCATCTGTGGCAAGAGATGAATTGGAACTTGTTTCCCTGATCCTCTTTCTGAATTTTGTATTTACGTTTTTCAAGAACTCTCAATAACTGCTGCTTATTTACTTATCCCGTAATAAACAGAATTTATATTTGATCTGAGTGTTCTCAAGTGTTATGAAGAGGGTTATTATGGAATTACTTGCAGTGTAAGGCTTAAGTTGATGTTCTAGACCATTGTGAACAGCAGATTCTGTTACTCGATTCCACAGACAAAGCAATATGCAAAGAAGTGATAGGAGTGGCTGAAACCAAAAATACTGGGAGCTGCTGTATATAGGTGTTTTAACAAGTCACCTGGCAATTTACATTTATGCTTTCTCGTAGAAATGTATAAAGAAGACTTTCAAAATCTCACATGAAATAAGTAGTCCTGTGTTTTAATGCTACTGCAGGATGCTGGATTCAGGTTGAAGTCCTTGACCTCGTACATTAAAGCAGAATTGTGAAATTCAGTCTCCCATCTCCCATGTCACTTTCTCTTCATAGGAGTTGTCTGTTCTGGAATGGATTGCTTTCTGTCCCTCAAGCTGGCCAAAAATGGTAGTGCAGCACTGTGCATATCTTTTTAGAGCAAAACGGGTATCTTGTTGACACTGGTGAATAATTTAATACTCAAATTAACTCTTGACTCCAAGTCAAAGAGATCCTTGACAGTCCTTCATCCTATAACCAGTACAATTATTTTTACTAGTAGAGTAATACACAGCCACTGTTCTATATTCAAATGTAGAGTTATTTATCTAATCCATGAAGCACCAGAAAATGTAGTGTGTAAATGGCCAACGTAAGAGCAGTGTAGATCAGACACTTAAAGGTAACAGTAGTTCTTGGGAAATTAATTTGTCCAAAATACACATGGTTAGTACTCCTTATTCACATTTGGTATATTCAAGATCCAATATACTCTCACATGATTTGGGTGTTTGCATCATAAATTATACATAGTAGAGATGTGGCAAGATTTTTAATCTCTTTTTTTTCTCTTTAGTTCAGCCTTCTCCCAGTACTTAGGTGTAAATAAACACTAAAAAATTACCCTGAGCATTTCAGATACACTTCCTGAAGCATTGATGGTGGAGCAGCTAAGTGTTATCTGGGGAATGGAGGAGTTAAACTAAACCAGACAACATCTCTAAAATATTAATTGTTTCAAAAAGAAGCAGCTGCATGAAAGCTTATTAAAATAAAGCACTTGCTTGCGGGGAGAAATGTGTGGTAGTGTATAAAATAGTAATATCTCTTTTATTTAAGAAAATTTCTTCTGCTCCTCACCAGTCCCTGAAGTGAAAGCAAGATTATGCCACACAAACTACATTTTCCTTTTGCAAGTGCATGGAAATGGGGCAGAACCCGCTGTACTGTTGGCACGTTTATTGTGCAAGTTCCTGGAGGTGAGCTGCTGTATTCTGCCTTTTGGAGGTCAAAGCCATTATACTCCTCTGTTAAGGACCTGTGGGCTGCAAGGCTGAAAGTTCCTAAGTTTGCCCTGCGCTGGTTGTCTTACATGTAAATCCTTTGTTTTTCCAGTTTAAGTCTGTTACCATAAATTCACAGCAATGTGAACATGGGATAGGGGAAGAAACATTTTGTAATGCTCCTTATCTTGCTCTCTGGCTTGTTAATGTAATCTGACACAAGCTTCAGCACTTCAGATTGATATCAACTAAAGTATTTGAGCCAGGAAACTAGGTGGACAGTTTGGTTCTGATCTGCTGACCATACTGTGGTATTGCAGAGCAGACCAGTGAGCAGGTAGGATCACCTTGTTTGTGATTTGGGCTGAAAATGGGTGCCTGATTCTGAAACAAAAAGTAGACAAAGGTAGGCAGTGTGTCCTTTCCTCCTTCCTGATACCCTTACAGGAGCCCTTATAAGAAAGAATTGTGTGGGTTTGCTTTGGTGGCCTAAAATCAGTGAATGCCTCTAGGAGGACTTCCCATTAGCCCAGGTACTGTGTGGAATTTTTCTCAAAGCAATTTTTTTTTTAATGACCATGTAATTTATGTTGTTTTCTACACTGTAAACCATGCAGTGCTAAGCAACTAACTGCACCTGTTACGTCTGTGTAGTTGTGGTCTTTTATGTTGTTGCTGCTGGGATTGATATTACTACAGTGTTTTCTCTCAAACATTGTGATAAACTGTAGAGCTTGTATCTACCAATACTGATGGTACTATGAGTTAGAGGGACTGTCTGCATGGTATGATAAAGAACTCTCCAAGCTAGCTCCAAACAAATAGGGTCATTCACAGTTTGCAGTGTGGCACCATGTGGAGATTTAGGTGGAGTAACTGAGCAGTGTGCTGACCCTGAACAAAGACCCTGCACACAAATTCAGCTGCAGCTTGTTACTGCCACAGTAAAACCTCATGGAGATGTTGATACAGTGCAGACCTTTCATGGGAAGTGGTTTGCTTGATGTTGTACTCAGGGGCTTAACCTCTTCCCCTGCTGGAAGCATTCCTGCAAGCACTTCAAGTTGTTGAAGGGAAACTCTCATAAGGTCCAGTGGTGTGTAAAAGATGTGCTGAAATGAGAGGGCTCCATGCATATTGAAAATGTGTTCAGGAATGCTGGAGAGTGCTTGAATAGGAGCTGCCGTTCCATATCACAGCATAAGGTCTTTACTAAGTTAACAATCTCTTCTATCTGGAGCCATAGAATTATGCTAGAGGGACTTCTCTGCTGTCTTTTGTACTGTCTTCTGTCCTCAAGCACTGCATTATAAAGGTCTGCAAAAACAAAGATTCCGTAGAGCATCCTGTTCCTAGTACAGCTGTAGATTGGTGATGATCAGGTGTAAATGCCATGCAGAACATTTTTGAAGGAAGGCCTTGTTTCTCTTCCTAAGAATGTATCCGCATCTACCACTTATTATGACATAATTGTATTTCAGCTGCCTTCAGTGTCTTTTCTGAGTTACAATACATACATACCCTGTAAACTCAGTAGGGTTGATTTGAGGATGTTGCTTTCTGCAGTAGGTCAGTGGCAGTTGTTTTAGGTCTGGTAGGTCTTTGTGCTGAAGAGTCCTAAGGCTCACCTGCTCGGAGAACAATCTTTCCACCTTAAGTGATAATGTTAGAATGAGATCGGGAGCACAAACAGTGCTACAGGTCACTAGTAGGAGACATGAGCCTCAAGTTTTTGTTGTGAGATTTCTTTTCTTTTAATGTGCTGTCTGTCCTTGTAACTCCACATCTTAAAGAAACGCCAACAGAACTAGTTCTTACTGACTGGAAAACATAAAACCAGATAGTTGAGAGCTACTATCTGGTACTATATCATATCTTATATTTAATAGCATGAAATCAAATCTCAAGTTCAATTTTTCCATACAGCTGCTGGTGTGATTAACAGGATAATACAAGATAACTGAAGTCTTGGTGAGGCCTGAATGCATTGAAGTTGTGACTGTGTAGGTTTCTCCAAATAAGTTTTTGATTACAAGGTCTCTTGTAGCCAAAGAATGCCAATCATCTCCTGTCTTGTCAAGGCCATGTCGTGACAGTAGGTGAAGGCAAGAATCCAATATAAAGAAGCAAGGCCACCAGGGTAATCTCATTTGTTGGCAGCACAGACTGTTTCTGACATCTTTTGTAGATGTCTTTTCCAATATGTGTTGTGTTTTTTTTTCTTCCAGTGTGTGGCTGTGACTTGGCACAAGGAGGCTTTTTCATTAAGAACGGGGAATACCTTTGCACCTTGGATTACCAGCGCATGTATGGTACCCGCTGCAACGGGTGTGGGGAGTTTGTTGAAGGAGAAGTAGTGACAGCTCTGGGAAAAACTTACCATCCAAACTGCTTTGCCTGTACAGTTTGCAAGTAAGTCTTTTCTTTCAGCCTACATGACCTGAGCCCAGTACAACATCAGGGAGAAAGGCATCACCATGAGACAGAAGTTGCTACATCTTTTTAGAAAACATTTGTTTGGAAGTGCTGCAAGTCTAACTCTGAGTGTCTTCAAAGTACCACTCATTTATCTGCAGAAGATAGCTTCTCTGTTACATGTAGCTCCCTGTTCTCAGAAGCCTACTCTCACGTGTGAAGGAGTACTAGGCTTACATGCAGAGATGTGGGCATGGGTTTAGCTGTGGTGATGAGCCCAGCTCAGAAATGAGAAAAGAGGTAGGGCAAAATCCTGGGTAGTGCAGTGGATAAGTTATTTGGGCTATAAGTACGGTTAAACAATTGAAAACATCTGAGGGCTCATGTGCACAACGTGTAATAACACATGGCTTTGGGACAACGCTGTTTCCCCCAGCTCTTCCTAAGCGCTGTCCCCCGGATATAAAGCAGTTTTTAGTTCTACAGGGAATACAAACAAGGAAACTAGAACGATGTTTTATTTTGCAGAAACATATGGATGTTCATTTGTTAAGCATAGTGTTGAAATGATATGTAGTGTAGGGCGGTCTGTATTCGGAAGGTAAAGCTCCTTACTAAGTATTTGGAGTTGCTGAAGCTTCTCATTTTAGTGAAATGCTCATGCATTTGTAAACCAAGTAAGAGCAGCAGTGTCAACTTTTGCCTGGCACGCATTTTTAACACTTGTTCATCAGATAATCTCAAAGTTCTGTAGTCCATTCAGCCTTTACCTTTCTCCTAGTGCCATCTGCACAAGTAACAGTTGGGGTTGTTTCTATAATGTAGATAAGTATTTTAAAACTCCAGGATAATGAAAGTAGCTAGCACCTCATTTTTTGTGAACCACTACATCCACAGTAATACGTATTTCATTGCTGAACACAGACTAAGCTAATCTATTTTTAAGTTCCTTGTCCTAAGACGAGTGCTACGTCTGAGTACTCTGCTGCACTGTTTGCTGTCAACAGCATCATGCTGAGACTGCCGTAAACGTAGCTGTTGTGTCTAAGCAGATTTCACTGTCATCTTCTCCTTAGACAAAATGTGCTTAATGTCTTGTATTTTGGTTTCAGCAAGTTAAGTCTGACCTCTGCTCTGCTTGCATCTGTGGATTGGATTTTTTCTAGTGCCTGACTTTGCCAAGGCCATATTGCAGAAACTTGGCCTGAGTTACTGTAAAATGTTATTTGCAGTGGGAGAAGGCAGCAAGCTCAAGGCATAGGAGCTAGAACAAAAATTCTGGCATAATCTCTGCTAAAATACATTTTTCTCTTTAACCCAGGCGTCCATTTCCACCAGGTGATCGAGTTACCTTTAATGGAAGGGATTGTCTCTGTCAGCTGTGTGCTCAGCCAATGTCCTCCAGCCCAAAAGAACTGTCTGCCTCAAGCAGTAAGTATGCCATCTTTCTGAATTCTCTCGCTTTTTTGGGCTCATCAGCATTTGATTGAAACTAGTTTGATTCAATCTTATAGATTTTAGATACTTTATATATATATATATATATATGTATAGATACATATATATATATATGTATACATAGATAGATAGATATTTTGTCCTTCTTTTAGAACTCTGGGCTGCCACTGATAACCATCTTTTTTTCTTTTTTTTTTTTGATTCTCAGGAATGGTCTGGTTTGGCAGCTCAGAGGAGACATTTACTCATTTCAGTATGAACAAATGACTTTTGCCCAGAAATTGGATTTTCTGAAGGGCTCATTTTCTTTTATAGGCACTGGAAAAGTATTTCCTTGATGAAATCAGAAGTTTTAGAGTTGATAGATTCCAGTTTTCCCATGTATAGTTACACTGGTTTAAGTATTAAAAAGAGGACAATGTTAGAGGAAGTTAATTTTCTTCTACTCTTTAACACTTGAACAATTTATTGAAGTACGAGTTTATTTAAATTATTCCTTTAAGGGGGTATCACTTTGATGGATTGGTATTGAAATGAATTTGTGATCAGAAACCATTCTCAAGAAGGGTTCTCAAGAAATCATTCTCAAAATAAATAAATAAGAGAGAAAGCAAGTTAAGGGTAAGAGGTGATGAAGAAAGTTTTGAGGGGGCATTAGCTTGGTTTGCTGTTGCATTGTAATGCTTAAAAGGGATAATTTGCCAATTACTGATTCACACGAGGTATTCAGCTCTGTCCTTTTTTTTTAAAGTCTTTCAAATCTGATTCTTTCTTTGACTCCTGGATTGTATTCAGCACCCTCATCTGTAATGATTTATCCAGTATAGTTTTATAATTCACAATGACTGCAGGTTTCCTTGGGATACTTGGTAGTTTGCCACCAATTTTGATTTATCAGAGACTTTCCGTGTTTTGTACAGGTACATGACTTTGAAATCCTGGGACTGAAAAGTTCAATGTAAAGGCACAGTTGGGTGATGTTTGTGCTCAGTGGATGAGTCAAGCATATCTCAGGTGTTCTAATTTGACTGAGAAAGTATAATCAGACACTTAGCAAGATGGAAAATGAAATCTGATTTTTTGATACCATGCCTTTCTGTCTGATAAGTTATTGCATTCTAGCTGTCAGCTTGGAGGAGAAAACGCATGGGCCTAATTGGTTAGGAACCTGTGGAAAGCCCTAGAAGGATACAGTGCAAGGTTCTCATCGTTTTGGAGCAGGGCTCTCCAAAACAAGCAAACGAAATTTGGGTCAGCGTGTGTTTGTAATTAAAGTAATACTAATGAGGTGTCCTCCTAGTAGTGTGCTCAGTGATACACTAGCTGCTACTAAAGCACCAAAAGTTGTCATAGATACTGAGAAACCTTTCTTGCTGACACTGAAGAGTAAATTTTAATTAGTCTGAAGTGTTCCAAATCACTTTCACTTCTCCTGAGTGAAACCCATCGATCTTTTCTGATGCTTTGCCCTTCTTTGAATGGATGTTATGTGTTGCTCAGCTGTTTTGTTTAGTTTTCATAAGTCCTTTTAGAAGAGAATCTCATTCATACCGAGCATCCATTTTCTGTCCTATATTGCTGTCAGTTTCCCCTGATTGCTTTCAAGTAGATTACTGGAGGCAGCTTTCCTCAAAACAAAGAAAATTGAAGGTGAGGAAAGTCAACAGACTGAATGTATATCAAGTTTGGTTAGTTTGTGTGATGTAAAAGGAAGCTGGAATGCCTACATTAGTGTTGGCACGCAGTTTTCACATGTCTGTTACTTCACACAAATTAAAGGCTTGTTGATAGCTTTTCTTGAATGCTTCCAAGGAAAATCAAATGCTTCTAAATATAGGGTTCCTTACACGTCCCTTAGACACTGCTAGATATATGCAGTGGAATTTTCATTGAAGTCGGCAGGAAATTTAGGGCTGAGCACTCGTAAATAGCTTTGCAGACAAATGAAATGGATGGTGTTCTTTTTTTCTCATTGCTTTATTTCTTACGAGAGCATGAGAAGTAAGACGTGCTCTACAAAGCCAAGTGACTAAGATGGATACAGAACAGCACAGATGCAGGGGGACAAGTGCCTGGTATCTAAAAATCAAAGTGTAGAAAAGAGAGGATGTTGAAACTGATTTTGAAAGACCAAAGTGTGATGTTATGGCTTGGGCAGTTGAGGATTTTCAAGACTGTGCCAAAGATGAGAGGTTATTTTCCTTTGGGTCCTAGTAAAGAAGTAATATAAATAATGTATCTGGTTAGGTAGCATTTGTTTTTTAAACAGTATCTGAGTATTTCTATATCATAATGATTGCCTGGTTTGTACTGTCTTAAGCTCCTTTCTGCTTTCCTTTATATTATAGCTAGATGCTTACATGTGTGTGTTTCTTATGGTCAGAGTGAGAAGAGCCAGAGCCAAATTGAAACATATGTAATTATTATTACTTATTTATTCAGAGGCAAGTAGATTGGCCGTGTTACCAGCTTATCGTAGAATCAAAGAATGGTTTGGGTTGGAAGGGACCTTTAAGATCACCTAATTCCAGCCCCCTGCTATGAGCAGGGATGCCTCCCACTAGACCAGGTTGCTCACAGCCCCATCCAGCCTGGCCTCGAATGCTTCCAGGGAGGGGACATCCACAACGTCTCTGGGCAATCTGTTCCAGTGGTTCCCCAGGTTATCTCTGATCCTCCTCCATGAGGTCATCAGTGAATTCTCACTAGTTAAGCTGGTGAGTGAATTGATGTAGGTGTTTGAGAATAAAAATGCCTAGTTTAGGTGGACATTGATTTTTCAGGAAGTGCCACTCTGGCTTGAGTTTCACCTTGAATGCACAAGAGGTGTAGTGCTGTGTCCAGCTTAGAGCAGAGCTGTCCTCATGCCGGGGGCAGGCAGTGCCAGCAGCCTGTGCTGTCGCAACCTGAACTGGTGGTCTGCTGGGATCAGCTCTGAAATTCAGAGGAGGCAGTGTGTCTTTAAGCACAGTTTAAGAGATTGCCCTTTTCCTTGAACGCAGATTTTTCCCCTTAGGTATTTCACTTCAGAATTTCCACAGTAAAGCACATCACTAATGAGAATATTACATTACTTCCTGCCTGGGATTGAGCCCTTTCTGTGTTGGCTCCTTGTCTGGTTGCTGGTAGGGCCAGATCATTTTAGTGATGAAATTAGTTAAAGCGCATTTCAAGTAGGATTTCCAGGTGGATAGGAAAAACTCGCTGTCCAAAAAAAGACTGAAGCGGCACAGTCACCCAGCAGGAGTTTTCATATGAGAAATGCATCATCTTTTAAAATGGTGGAGAGAGAATCACAGCTTCCATTTCTTCAGTGAAATAGATGCTTGTGTGCTACATGTGCTGAGATGTGCAGTAATACTGTCTGGACAGAAGCACAGGGAGGATAGCTTGGTGCTTCTTTCTTTGTAGTAGTCTCTGCTGTGAGTTAAGAGCATTACAGTACAGACACAACATGGGCCAGAGTTTCCAAAATGGCCAGTCTTGCATGTGTGTGAATAATATTTGGTGCAGCTGTTCCCCGGCTAGACGGCTTCCACGTGGAGCTTTCACAATGCTGTTTTGTATATTTGACCCTGTCTGATTTGCACACTGTGTTCTGATTCAAAGAACGTAAGTTCTCTGGGCCAAATGCTTTCATGCCTATCTATACAAAGGCTAACAGAGATCCTGACTCGCAACTGGGGATCTTAGCTCTATTGTGATATAAATAATAAGCTTAACGCTTAATGAACTTGTGGGAGAAAGATATCGTTGTTAATTATTCAGCAGCCTTATCTCTTCAAATAAGATACAGTAAATCTCCCAGTAAATATCTGAAACTTCCAGCAAGGCTTGTGGTAAAGCTGAAGTAGAGCAGAGCTGGCATCCTTTATCTGCTGAAGAAGGCAGTCAGGAATAAATGGGAATCATCTTTTGCCTCACTGCCCTAAAAGTGGAGAAAAGAGCTTGTTTTAGAAACAGCAGTGCATCAGAATGGAGAAGAAGCAAATTTGCATTTTGCCCTTCTCTTCAAGACTCTCTTAATTCTTAATGTTCTTTTATATTCAGGGCATAATTGAGCTTCAGGTCTGTAGGGAAAACACGCAGACTGAAGGGAAAGACTTGGCTATTTGCAGTCAAGCTATCTGCAATGGTTTTTGGCTTAAAAGGATATTAAGCAACATCTAACACATGATTTTGAGCTCATTCTTTGGAAACATCTACAATTTCACACTGTGTTAAAGCTACATAATATGTATAGGTATTGTCTGAATACATGGCACAGAAGTGGATGTGCCTTAAGCGGAAGACTGTTTTGCCTCAAGGATGCATGTTCACAGCAGCCATATGCTTCAGTGGGTGCACTGGGGCACTTAGAGAAGGGCCAACAATTTGGGGTTTGAATGTGCTTTAACTGGATTATGAATGGAGTTTAAAATCCTATATAAAACTTTGATTCTGAAGGGACTAATATTTTGTGTATGTGCTGTAGCTCACAGATAGAATCATAGAATGGTTTGGGTTGGAAGGGACCTTTAAGATCACCTAGTTCCAACCCCCTGCTATAGGCAGGGACACCTCCCTCTAGACCAGGATGCTCACAGCCCCATCCAGCCCAACCTTCAATGCTTCTAGGGAGGGGGCATCCACAACCTTGCTGGGCAACCTGTTCCAGTGTCTCACCACCTTCACAGTGAAGTGTTTCTTCCCTATACCTAGTCTAAATCTAACCTCTTCCAGTTTAAAGCCATTCTCCCTTGTTAAAAAATCCTGGTTAAGTTAAGAAACTGGAGATTCAGCTGAGGATATATGGGACTTGACAGGAGTAACTCTGTTCTTCTTTAATTTATTTATCATGGAATCGAAACACTACAGACATAATTGTGAATTGATTTCAAACACTGTGATTGAAATCACTGATTTTAATCGTGGCTTAACTAAGAACCCAGGAAACTTTGATTAAAATAATTGATTGGAACCTTGTTTAATGTTTATATATTTATTTTCCTAAATAAAAAGCTAACTGCTAAGCATGAGGATACTCCTTATCTTTAAACATAAACTAATACAGCTCTGTATAAGGTAATCAAATACTCTAACATCTATTTTTACATAATGACTGTTTTTGCTCATGATTTATGTCCAGATCTGTTTGAATGGAGATAGACATTCAGTTGCAAGGCATAAAAATAGCACTGTGGAATTTTTTTTTGTTTCAGGAGCAACAGAAGTTAGATTCATATTGAATGTATTTACATTCAAATACGTCTTAATTTTTGAACTTCTGATTTGTCAAGGGTATGTGAATGGTAAAACTATTTACTTTGGATAAATGTGTACCCGGGGGTTCTAAAAGTGGCAGACTTCATCAAACCTGAGTTTGTTCATAGATAAGAAAATGACAGCAATTTTCTTCTCTGTGTTTTTTAAATCCGATGTGGGTTTTTAATTTTGATTCAATTTCAAGTGTAAACTTTTAATTTTGAATAAAATCCTGGAAGTTTAAATATCAGTATCAAATTCTCCCTATTTTAATCCAATAGCATTTATCAGAGAAGTGCTGTACAAAAGATAATTCCAAAGAGTAGTGGAAGAACTGCAAGGAATTGCTCAGTAAATGGGTGTTGCATTAGGAAAATACAACTATGGGAGGAAATCCCCAGACATAAAACTAATTTGGGAATTGTCACGTTCAGAAAGCAGAGGTAGTAAATCAGGAATCTGAGGTCACTGATTGTTGTTATTTAGAGTTTAGTTTGCCATGGGTTACCAGGGCATAAAAACCTTTCTAAAAGTTTCCATATTGGTAATTGTTCTGTTTGAGTTACTTGTTTTCCAAGGGTAACAATGGAAAATTACTCAAAATAGTCTGCAAATAAAGAATCACAGCATGTTTTATCCGTGGGCTGGGCTTAAAACAGTGAAGTTAATTTGCAAACTGTGCAATTCACTTCGCATACTGTGAGTTGTAATTGGGAATTTAAATTCAGCTGGAATTATCTGAATACGGAATATGTGGTAAATAACAGGTTAAGATCTCAGTCACCAGCTGCTGATTTACATCTGCCTGGGGTTTATCATCAGAGTGGTTTTTACAAATGGGATAGTGGGGCTAGTCTTTTATGGGCCAACCTCTTATCTTGTAGCATGGCTGACTCTTCCTATTTCCATCACACTTTGGTTTGCTGTTCAGAAATCTGTGAGAAAGACTAGGTTGAAGCGGCTGATACTGAGGATGATGTTATGGGGAAAGGCCAACTTGGTGGTACACTGCTTGCAAGGACAGTTTCCAAGAGTAAAAGGGTAAAAGGCCAGTTGGATTGGCTTCCATTGGGAAGGAGGTGTAACAAGAAGAGGAAGAAAGGCAATACAGATTTCTGGTGTAGAAGACTAACATGGATGCTTACATCAGTAAAGTAGGTAAGAATAAAGACTCTGTTAATGTAACAATGTCATAATAGCAGAATGAAGTTGAAGGCAAGCATTCATCCTTCCAAATCACTTTAAATTACATACGAGGATGAAAAGGCTCTTTACAATAAAGATACGTCCAAGATAACCACACAATGTTCTTCATATAAATGATTTTAGTTCATATTTCCATGTATGTTAGACAGTTTCTTAAGCAGGCAAGTCAGTCACTCATGGTTAACAAGGACTTGTGTTGCAAGCAAATAATGCCATTCTATGCCATTGTGACTTATTTCCATAATTAATCAAATAAAGCCATTTAATTTTTTTTTAAGTATTTGTTTTGAAAGTATCATTTTCCCCCACTTGCCATTTATAATAAACAGTCAAAATTATATTCCACTTCCCATGGGAAATTCAGTTCCCGCCATTGTATGAGCCCAGCCTCTCATTGTTAGGTTATTCAGGAGCACAAGGCTGTTGGAATGGTTTTGTTTTGCCTTCAGCAAAAGAGCAGTAGCACATTTTGTCCTGACAAACACTGCCCATCCTTACATTGGCAAAGAGGAAGGATCTGGCAGCAGATTTCACTGCAAAATGGAGTAATGTACATGGATCTAAATCCTAGATGTAAAATTCCCAATATTGTGTGGCCTTCTCTGACTTCCTGACCTCAGCACTGCCCCAGCAGTCAAATGACTGATTTAAACTTTGAAAGTGCTTAATATACTGTAAACAAAGTAGACAAAGTGAGATTTTATTTTTAGCTTTGACAGAAAGATGTTGACGAGCGAAAAAGCCCGTGTGATATCAGTAATAAGTTTTATTTTTAAAAGGGAATTTTAAAAACATTACCTAATCTGTGATCTAACTTATCTTGTTAACTTATCTGTGATCTTCTTGTGATTTCTTGACTTTCCCTCCTTTCACTTCCAAGTCACTGTTCGTCATAGCTCGATTTGTAGGTCCAGCTATGTTTGACCACGTATTGCTGTGCAAGCTCAATGAAACCTTGTTTTTTTCTTTTTAAAAGAAATAAATGGTAGAAGCCTGCTGATGCTGCCTTCATACAGCTGGTACGTTTGCGCTTTATGGGAGAGGGAGTAGTAACAAAGAGTATTACTCCTGTGACTCATAGGGATTATGGCAGTTTCAGACTTCAACTAGACAGGTGCTACCAATGACCGTCAGGATTGAAAAGGACTTTCTGGTGATTTAATTATACATCATTTAGGAAGGCTGCTGTTAGCTCTGCTCAGAACCCTGCACAGAACAAAGCTGGTATGCTCGTGTAACCTCATCCTGCTTGTGATTTTGCATAATGATGTTCGTTAGGACAAAAGCACATAGGGATGACTTCCCTCTTGTAAGTTAGGCGGTGTGAGTAGAGAATGTGCGGTAAAGGTAGAATTGCTAGTAGATGTTCAAGGAATACCAGTGGGAGTGGTCAAAGTGCTATGCAGCATGCTTAGGGTTAACGCAGCTCAATCAGCTTCGAGCCCACTGCCTGTGCCACGATCCAGCAGAGCAGAGCTCTCTGCTATTGGCTGAGGGCAGGGGAGGGAGGCAGAGGAGAAAATCCACCGCTTAATTTAGGCAGTGACGAATGGGTTGCTGTGCAGGATGTTTCACTCCTGCATGCCTGGGGTGATGCAGATGCTAAAAAGGGAAATGCATTTTCTCATCGCATCTTCACAAGCAAGGTGTTATGGATGGCAGCACACCCTGGTTTGCATCTTCTAATGAGGCTGCTTAAGGTGACTGAGGGGTAGAGGTCTTAATCGTACATAACATTAGTGTCATGCTGCTTTCCTTTGTCCTGTCCCCCCACTTTTCCCTGCTTTTGGGCTGGCTGACTCCACATTCAGTTACAGCTCTTTTGTCCTTCTTGTCATTTGCTTTTGTATCTGGACACATCAAATATGACACCCTTCTGAGCTGTTTTATTCTAGAGCAGTAGTAGCTTAAATACGTGAGGACGTTTCCTCACATTGAACAGGCCTAGTCAGAGTACAGGAAAGGCACAACAGCTATGGTCACCACATCTGGCAGAGAGCTGTTCAGGAGGCTTTTGCTTTGCTGAAAAATGATGCTGTCGGCTAATGCTCATATGAGAGAGGGTGAATCCACCTTTTCTGCACAATATCTGAGCAAGAGGGCATTGCTTGTGGAGGCTACAAGGGAGGGAGCTGCAGCTGTTGGTGCCACAGGCAGCCACTGCACATATCAACATGTGTGTTACCTCACATTTCTTAGAATTAGTTCTGTGGACTGTCTGATCATGCTCTTATTTATGTCCTAAGTGCTCACTCATGCACTTTAAGCAGTATCCTGCACTTCCCTTCTCCTCTGCACTGTGTTGGCCCAGTTGGATGGGTAGCTGTGTAGTGAATGGCAGCAGGGAACAATGTGGGTTATATGGCTCAAAGAGAGCTGAGCAGAGCTTGGGGCTACAGGGGGACAGTCTGTTCAACCCGGGTGTGAAGCAAGACACAGAACCATGCTGGAAACCGTTACACACAATTTTGGGGGAGGGTTTTCAGGGTTTTTGTGTACAAGTTTGGCCTGGCATATGGTTGTGGAACCTCATGGTTGTCTTACCTCACAGCCCTTTTGTTTGTGGCATAAGCTGGTTATAGGCTGATGCAGGTTGTGCCTAGTGTGATACTGAGATCCTGCCTGCTTATGCTTTGTGCTGATGACATTCAGCCAAAGGCTTTAATATGCTTCATGCAGGCCCGGGGTCATAAATGGCTCTTATCTGTAGAATTTGGATGAATAAATGGTCTTTTCTTAGCCCAGCCCAGCTTTACTTGCACTCTATTTTAGGAGATAATAATTGCTAGCTTCTCACACATATACTGTTCTGTGATAATTAAAATCAGGTTTAGTTAAAAGCCATTTCAGCCTAATAAGACAGTACTGCACAGTTTGCTTGCTTTGATTTTAGGCATTCATTATGTCAGCAACTGGAAATAATGATATTCACTTACTCTTTCTGGGTTCCTTAAAGTGTTCTGCAAGAGTAAGTAAATGCCATTATCGCTATTGAATAGTAAGTAAAAGCATATAGTCAGTCCCTGTGTCACACATGAACGTAGGAGCAGTCAGTCTGGCAATGCCACCTCTGTCTTTCAAGAAGCAAAGAAACAGGCAGACAGAGTTCATGGATCCCTCTGTCCTCCATGGTACTGCTATTTGCACCACTAAAGATTGATAATGCGCTGGGTAGGCCTGGTATAAGGCAGTTCTTATATTTTGACCATGTCAGAAATTCAGTGAAACAAAGAGTTTTGAAAATCTATTCCTTGGTTCCATATCTGTGAAATTTCAGCCTTGCAAAGCTTTCTTGGATAAAGCCGAAAAACGCATGGAAAATACAGCAGATTTTTGGAGAGATTATTGTACCGGGAGTGTATCACAGTTTGGCAAGAGCGTAGGTCAGGAATGTGGAAGCTGGCACAGCAGGGAGAGGCAGTTGTGCTAGGAAGCTGAGAAACGGGGGCTGTTTAAAGCTGCAGTTCAGCACCCACTGAGATTAGGGGAAGTTCTTATTTATCATCACAGTTTGTAGATAAATGGCGCGTTTTCAAGCTGGAAGGAGCCCCAAGAAATAATGTAGTATGGTCCCCAAGCCATGGGAATATTAGTGTACCAAAGGCATGCAAACAGATGTTTACTTGACTCCTCCCTTAGCCTTGTGCTATAAACTTCAGAGCCTTTCTTTCTGACCTGTTCTAGCCTTGCTGTCAATATGTAGTGGCATGAAGCCCTGAGCTGGCATGTAAGAACAGAGGGATCCATTACGTGCTGTCAGTCCTTGTCATTGCATGATTTCAGTTTGTAACATTTGTCCTCTAGAGCAAAGCCCTGGGATTAGACCACTCCTCATTGCTTTTCAAGTCCAAGTCATATCATTGGTCCCTGATTAGCTCTCTGTCACAAGATATCGTGGTGCTTGGGCCCTTTCTCTTCAGGGATTTGAGGAGATGAAGAATACTGATAGAGAGACAATGGGCAAATAGCAACCGGGTTTGCATGAATGCCCATCATACACTTAAGGCTCTCATTGCTCATTATCCAGCAAACAAAAGTGAGGCCCTCAGCATCAAAAGGAGTGGTTCCTCTTCCTTTCAGTTGTGATAATAAGCTTAGACTCACCCTTTTGCAAGATATGGTGTTACCTGGGCTGTGAAGTCATGAGGAGATGGTGCGCAGACTGTACCTGTTCGGTCAGCTGGAACTGGTCTTGGTTTGTGGCTATTTGTTGGTGTTTCAGGCATGTGGAAAGAATGTTACATTCATGAAAGGGGCGTTGATTTTCAGATCATAAAATACAGGAAAAGGTTTGTTCCGGGCTGTCTCCTCTGTGGCTTCCAAGCATGTCTCAGTTGATGGGCATTCCCTTTCTGCTTCACTGCTCTTGCAGGCCTTCCCTTCCCTCCATCCCCTGCGGCCAGGCACAAAAGCTCTAGCACAGTGCCTGCAGTTCAGTGCTGCTTCCCTCATCAGTCTCTTCAGATCTGACCAGGAAATCTGAGTATCTTATATCTGAATGGAGAGGAATGGGAGCTCGGGGCTGAAGCAGCTTTCTGACTTGATGTGAGAGATTGTGGCGTCCTCAGGGTTGGAGGGCATTTGCTGGCTCTGGCCTTCAGGTTTGCTGTCTGCCTTCAAGTTGTCTTCCTGAATCACGGAGAAAACTGAGCCGTGACTGCCAGGTAGTACTAACATCCCTGAGTGAGAGTCCTCGTGCCTATTAAAGACTATGAGAGCTGCTGCTTTCCACACCTGCTGCTGTATCACAATATGCCCTGTCATACAGCATTTAGTGCGGTCATGCTGCTGTCACCCTCACCTCAGTCCCTTGCTAAAAAACACTCTGCCTGTTCCCTGGCCGGGATGTGCCACCACTCACTATCAGGGTGGACGTGTGGGCTTTGCTGCCACCCAACGGGGAGTGCAGAGCTCCCTTCCCAGCACCACTGAAGCATTCTGGATCTGAGAAAAGCTGATTTCTCTAGAAGGTAGGTCTTTTTCTAAGTGGTGGTTTATGAAGCTCCTCCCAAGCAGAATCTGAGGTTTGTACTCAGCTTGCCTGGCAGTCATTGAAACACAGCATGAAAAACAGAAGAGAGTCTTTTTGTCCTCTGCTGATTGCCTATACTGAAAAAGTCTGTACAAGGCCTGGCAGTCTCTGAGGAGAGGAAGATGCATCTTTGCACTGCCGTCTAATTTTCCTCTTTGCTTACCAACTGTAGCAATTGCTGCATGGTTAATGAAGATCAATGAACCAGATAACTGACAACAAATGCAATTGTTTGTTTATTTGCAGATTGCGCTGGTTGTGGAAGAGACATAAAAAATGGACAAGCATTGCTAGCTCTGGATAAGCAGTGGCACCTGGGGTGCTTTAAGTGCAAGGCCTGTGGGAAGGTCCTGACTGGGGAATACATCAGCAAGTAAGTAGCCTCTGCATCTCTCCTGCACTCCTGGCGTGAGTTCTTGTTGCCAAAGGGGAAGACCTTCCAGCGAAGTTCAACCTTCAAAATCCAGTTTTGATTATCTTTTCATATGCACCAAAATCTTTGCTCTCAATTAGATCTAAGATGGAAAGGGGAAGTATACTGGAAAGAGCAACTGGAAGATGGTGATAGTCTGTATTTTACACCAGTATGGAAGGGACTATAGCTCCACGTTGCCATAAGGGGTTGAGGGAATTTCTACGTGAGTTTTCTGTGTTAGGTGGATACAGCTTTGTGCTATTTTACTTTTCAACATTGATGCTGAGGGAAAAGGTTGGAACCTGCCTACTGTTTGCTTTTGCTTGGAAGAGAGTAAATATGATGATGTGATTGACCTGGAACTGTTTCTCAACACAAATAAGCAACTGCTTACTTTCTTTGCACACTACCAGATTTCTTTGCTGAGTGGTCTCCACTCATCCCCATAGACAAAGTTCCACTGATTTCTCTTTGTTCTGGAATTGTACCACCTATAGCTTTAGGTTGGAACAGGTTGCCCAGAGAGGTTGTGGATGCCTGGAGGCATTCAAGGCCAGGCTGGATGTGGCTCTGGGCAGCCTGGTCTGGTGGTTGGCAACCCTGCACGTAGCAGGGGGGTTGAAACGAGATGATCATTGTGGTCCTTTACAACCCAGGCCATTCTGTGATTTAGAAAGACTGTTTTTAAGAATGAAATTTACTTCAGTGGTTTGTGCAGGATGTGTTTCCCAGGTGGAACCTTAAGGGATAGTTATAAATCACTGATGAGAATATGATTTCTTTTCTTCCTTCTTTTACTACAACATGCATTTTTTGAAATCTCTCCTATTTGGTTGGCTGTTGCTGTTTGTAGGAATGCCAATGAAGACAAGGGAAGAAACTAAGTCATGCTGTAACCTGTTTATTAAAAGTGGCTTATGCTTTGTGGCTTTTCTTTTTCAGAGATGGTGCTCCTTATTGTGAAAAGGACTATCAGGTTCTTTTTGGAGTCAAGTGTGAAGCATGTCACCAATTCATTACAGGGAAAGTACTAGAGGTAAGTGCTTTGTAAACTGGAGTTTCAGATTTGGGCCATATCCCACTATGTCTTCACACAACCACAAAGAATGCAAAAACTTCTCCTAGGAAGGTTTTACTGCTGATTTTAGAGTAAAAGTACTCACTTTCAGAAATATTTTTATGTATCTTTTGTTGACTTCTAGTTGGAGACAGCAGTGTTCTCTTTGCATCTGGCCAAATCCCTTCAGAGTTGCATATGTTATGCTGTCGCTACTATCTCCCATGGCTGCAACTAGTCCTTGTGAGGTGGAATCCTTGAACTGTGCATGCATTCCTTTATGCCATCACAAAAATGTTTAATGGGCAAAAATGCAGGGGTCTTTCCTTGTGCTATTTTCATTGAGATAAGAGAAACGAAACTGCTGCCTCCTCCACATAGGATAGAATGTTCAATGGAAAGAACGTGACCTTCAGACTTAGGTCTGGAGCTGGGCTTGTATAGCTTGATTGCTACTTCAGTGATGTTTAATACTCAGCCCTCCCTGGGGGAAAAAAGAAATACCCTTTGCATAATAAAATAAGTTGAAGAAATGTGAGAAGTAGAAAGAACTTCAGTTACAGGTGTATTTTTTTGAAGAAGAAACTGGATATGTTTTTTCAGGGAATAGCAAAAAATAGTCCTGAAAGAGTTACTGAAATAAAAGCAGCTGGAATTTGCTCTTGAGGGTGTATTGCAGGTTCTTTTCTTTGTCTTCACCTACTAGAAGTGTATGACTTTATCAGCCCTCATCAGAGAAGTTTGTTTTGTTGTGGAGTGGTAACATTGACTTTCTAGTCTGGAGGTTTCGGAATATTAACCAGGCTGGCTGCCCCCAAATGGAGCTCTGAGAGCACACGGGCACCCAGTGCAGCTGTCACTACTTCCACTGAGAGGGAAGACAGTTTTTCAGTTAGCCATGCTCTGAGTCTGCCTCCTTTACAACATGTACCTAATTCTTTTAGACTCATATAGATAAATAATGAGAACAGTCTGAGCTTTCCCTTGAGTAGAAAGGCCATGTCTCTGGCTTTTATCTGGAGATCTACTACCATCTGCTTATCTATTCCCATCTACTGATGAGTTTTTTAGTTTAGTATTATGAATTGGTGACAGTACAGTTGGAGTGGGAGGCACTGCTGGAGAGAAGTGATTAGATTTGTGAGACTGGGAAGCATAAAATAATTTTAAAATAACTTCAGATGCTATTCCTGCTGTTATTGCATTACTCGGAACTTATCCAATCTGTTGCTCAAAGCAGTGCTGTCTACTTAGAAGCATGGAGATGAAAATAATAAAAGGGAAGATTCTCTGTGGAGAGCCGTGAAGAAATGAGCTGGGTTTGGAGCCTTTTGTGGAGTGGATGTGAATAGAGAAAAGCTGCATTCCTGTTGCTCTTTCTAGTATCAATGAGAAAGAAACCTAGCTTTCTGAAAGGATCTTGAGCTATATCCTTTCAGAGCTGAATCAGCTGAAGGTGGGAAAAGATTAGTTGAACTGAACTAGGACTCATCATAACCTGTCATCATATCCTACGCTAAAGTTCAGGTTGTCGGAGACTTTGTGTCCCATACAGAACCTTGATGCAGTTGTTTGGGCCCAAAGTTGGTTTCTCTCCCCGTAGTTCTTTCTCTTCTGATGGCTGTTTATTATAAGAAGCATAGACAACGTTTTGCTGAAATGTAATGGAAAAGGCATCCAACCTTATGTAAGGGTCAAAATTAGAGAAAATAGAGGTAAAAGGTTTTCCATTTGATTTAGCTTCTGCAGAGTCAGAAAATGTTCATGAATTAAAAACAGACCCTTTCATGTTACAAATATGGAAATATTTAATATGTAATCATCTAAATTTGTGGTTCAAACAGAAATTAGTCTTACCATTTGTGATGATTATCTGAGACACAGCCCATAATAATACAGTAGAGGGCAGCAGCAGTTCTCAATATGCAAGGAAGACCAAACAGTAAAACCTGTAGAAGTTGACTTGCTCATATAGCACAGCTGTTTCCTGACTTGTTTACATGATGTTTGAAACTGACTGTGATGTGGCAGGTGTAGACTGGGCAAGTTCTTAGAGACTTTCACCAAAAAATGAAGTATTTTTCAGTCAAGGAGGCCATTTGGACATTGGTATAACTGTTAGCAGCATGGATAGTCTGTGAATACAGCTCTACTGGTATCATCTGGGAATGCAGGTACAGGAGAGGCATTTAAGCACTTCTTTTCATTGGGCTGCACTTGAAAAGATGCCGAGAAGATACAACTAATGTTCAATAATACACAGTAGTTAATGGAACTATGAGCTAGTTTCTTGTCTCCTCCTTAGAAGTCTTTTACACTGTCAGATATCACATTTTTAAAGGGGCAGTACTAATGTCTTTAAATTAGACTAAAGGCGTAGTAAGTGGAAACTTAAGGTGAGAAAATCGTATATCAGCATACGTGTCCTCACTGAGCAGAAAAGGTAGTTTAGAGGAAGGGGTCAGTGCATGACATAAATCCTTGGGTAACAAAGGAGCTGGGAGATCAGAAGCAGTCAGGGCTGCTTGTCAATTAAATATTTGTTCTGTCAGGAGCAATATATACTATTTCATGATCTTCATCT
Source organism: Gallus gallus (assembly GCF_016699485.2). NCBI lineage: Eukaryota > Metazoa > Chordata > Aves > Galliformes > Phasianidae > Gallus > Gallus gallus. The sequence goes on along the minus strand of NC_052537.1, from coordinate 28,669,925 downwards.
GAAGAGATGATTTGCAGATTGGAGGGAGGTATGTGGCACATTTATATGCAAACACTTCCCTCTCGTGGATCAGAAGCAATCAGCAGCGTGCTGGTTTTCCTAAATGGAAAGTTTATAGAAAAGCAGGAAAACTACAGAAACATGAAAACATGAAACTGAGCTGTCTTTGCGGAGGCTGATGCTATCTGCTTCTTGAGTAAGAGTTAAAATTCTTGAAAGAAAATATGAGATGCTGTGCAACATCTCAGATTTGCAGCTCCTGGTTGCTTCTGTCCCTCACTGTTGCTTAGCACCTCTGAAAAATCACGCCTTCAAATTTCTCCACCGAGCAGTCAGTAAGGGAGAGGACCACTGATGAAGATGATGGGAGCCAAAGAGACCTCATCCCAGAGGGCACCGGCAGCAAACTGGGTTGGAATAGCTGATGTTTCATAGAATGTAGAATTCCTTAGGTTGGAACGGATCGTAAATCACGTCCAGTTCCAGCCTGCTGCCGTGGGCTGGTTGCCACACACCAGATCAGGGCTCGGAGCCCCATCCCACCTGGCCTTGAGCACCTCCAGGGGTGGGGCACCCACAGCTTTTCAGGTCAACCTGTTTCAGTGCCTCAAGTTTGAGTTCAGGCCTTGGGAGGGCTGAGTTTCTCCAGCCATTCTGTAAAAAATAATTTCTCTGCTCAGTTTTAAAATCCATTACTAGAAAAACTACCATTTATTTTGCTAGCATCCACGTATCATGGAAGAAATTCCTTTTTTTTTGAACTATTTCTGACAGATTTCAATAGCTGTAAAAATATTATGTGCATTTAAGTCAAATCAGATATTTCTCATGTTATTTTGTGCATAACTTTGTGTGACAAATAGCTGCAGATAATAGATGGGTCTGCATACTACCACAGTGAATGTGGTGTCTGATGAGAAATGGGTGTTGCAACTTTCTCTAGAGTACAGATACTTTAATACTTGAGTATTTCAGGATACCGTTGTCAAGGCAACACAGATCAGTGTTCCTCCTTGGGTTTTTCCAGCAGAAAGAGACCTTTATTTGTGGAAAAAATCCTGATTTCCTTTTAAGTACAGTGAAACACACTTATTGTCAAACAATGATGGTATAAAAGGCAGCCCTCACTATCATTACACCTTCCACTACGCTATTGTTTTCATAGCTTCAAGGCTTGCCTATTGAAAGATGCCCATCTGATCCTAATCCTCCAAATCTCAGTGTAGAAGTGTGAGCTTCTGCATGTACTTAGCTATTTTAAAGACACTGGCTTAAATCATTTTTGTCTAATATGTTTTTCATACACAATATAGTTATTCCTCTAGGGCTTGATTTAAAATGTTAAATCACTGAGAAGCTTTCCATTGACTTCAGAGAACAGTGGATCATGCCTATACTCATGCATATCATTTGGGCTTATCTAAAGTGTTTTATGAAGCTCCTAAGTAGTTCCTAAGCTCCTTTTAGTTCTGCAGAAAGAAGACAACAAGGCAAAAACAGGTGAATAACTTGCATGAAATCAAACAAAGCCTGAAAATGAGAATCAGGTGTGCAAATTTCCACCAGTTTTCTTTTGTGAGGGTGTTTTTTCTATAGTATTATTGTTTTTTGCTGTATATGCTATGTATTTGACCTCGTGATCTAGAGATCAAGGCATATACATCTACTATATCTACTGCCAAAGCCCACAACCATCTGGCTACTCTACCCATTTATTTTTTTAATGCTACTTGCTTGTTTTTCATTAGCAAATATAAAATCATCCTGTGTTTTTTCCTGGCAATGCATGGCTTGATTTCCTGTTCTGGTGGGCTGTTTCCTGAGCCCTGCTGAAACTTGCATGCCACCTTGTAGGCAGCGGCATAATGCCATTTTAACAGATGGCCCTGAAAAGATAAATGCCAGGGAACCAGAAGTCTCCTTTGACTTCACCCTGCGTGGTCAAGTTTTACGTATTTCAATACAGTTATTTATGCTGGACTTCCCTTCCCCTTATGAAAAAGAGATTGCGTATGTTTAAGAGGTTGCATTTACCATGAAGGAAGCTCAGTACTTCTAGCTGCTCTTGCTTTAACGTGCCAGAATTTAAAGATGTTTAATCTGTACTGCATGTAGTTCAGAGATGCTAATTAGAAATTAATAATAGTTTAAAAACAAGAAGAGAGAGAAAAGGCTGCTATGGTTGTATAAGGAAAGTGGATCCATATTTAAAGGCAAAGAATGTGAGCCAGAGAAGCCTGTGTGCTTGTTCAAGTGTTGATTTCAGGGCTAGATTTAGAAGCTCACATGAAATCGTTATCTTTGTCTTGCAAAGATCTGTGCCATATAGGCTGTAGTTCTGCGCTGCACTGTATTCATGTGTCTGGTCCTGCATTCTTACACCTCTTGAGGAACCACACAGAGCATCTCTTAAAACAAGCATAGATGTGTTTTAATTCTATTTAGAAGTGTTGAATGAAAGGCAAACAAATTCTTCGGCTGAACTGAATGTTGAACAGGGCTGCTTTCTTAGCAGTTATCCAGGAGTATCACAAAATGTGTCATTTACCAGGTTCTGGTTATTCAATCTGTTCTAGTAAATCAGGTCAGGGTGACTTGAAATGTTAAAGAGCTTTTATAAAGGAAGCAATGCAGAACAAAGGCTGGTGTTATGGTGGGTCCAAGAGAGTTCTGTTTTGGTTGTGTGTTAAAGTGGTTATGAGGAAAATTGCTGAACATCGTATTATAATTGTAATGCAACATTGCTTTCATATCACCACACACCTTGTAGGCTTGGGAGAGAATTTGCTGTCAGCTGTGGCTCCCAGTCAGTGCTATCGCCTTCCCACAGCATGGAAATGCAGCAGCAGGAGGCTGTGCAGCACATGAGAAGCAGAGGCACACAGTGCATGCCTTGTCAGTTCTGTGATTTACTTTGTGTTTAGTTTTACTGCTCTTAAAATAAATGGGAAAACATGAATGTGTTGCCTATACATCCCGAGGTGAGTGCTGAGAAAGCAGCAGCAGCACGTGCTGCCATTGTTTGCTCTGCATTTGCTGCCATAGGCAGCAGGTACATACAGCAGAGCACAGGGCTTTTGATGCTGGTAAATACCTGATAAGAGATCAGGTAGGTCGGCTTGCAGGGCCCACTGTGCACTGATCAGACATTACAGTGTGAGTCTGAAGGCTTCTCTGAGGGTGCAGGGGGATATATGTGCAGGGAGAGCAGCACCTTCCTGCATTAACCTGAACCAGAACACAGTCTCAGCGTAACTAAATATTTCTGACAAAACTAGACTAACACCCAGGAGGGCTGCATAAATTCTTCAGGAGCTGTGAAAGTACCACTTAATAACTTCCAGAGCCAGAGAGCGCCGGTTTCACACTCGGTGGACACCTGTCCCCGAGGGAAGAACGCTGGGAGCTCTATCAGCATTAAGCAGTGACACACCAGCGATGAGAAACGGTCCTGCCCCTGCCTGGGCCGGGATCCTTCCCCTTTTCCTTCCCTCGCAGTGGGCTGGCCGAGCTCTGTCAGAGCGCACAGCGTGCAGCTGCTGGGGCTGGGGGCTGTCTGTGCCTCGCCTGGGGTCCCGCTGGCAGAGGTGTGGGGAGACATGGATTCACACTGAGCGGTTCTCAGAAGGTAAATGTCTTTGTGTGAGTCTGGGTCTGAACTAGAAGGAAATAGGTTTTATTTTCGGGGAGGGGGAGGCAGCTTTGCGATGCGGCTGAATAGCTTGTCAGTGCTACCAGAGGAGAATGTTTGTACTGTTATTCCCGTGCTCCAGTAGGATTCCTTTCACAGGCTGTGTGTAATCTCATGTTTTACATGCAGAGTGTAGCTAAAGTATTTTTAAACTGCCAGGGATAGATGAGCACAGCACAGAGCCGTTTCTCAATGCAGCTGAGTGCAGATGCATGGAAGAACAATACACTGCTTTATGTCAAATATTTCTTAATATAGTATGTTGGATCTTCTGCTTGCTTCTGGAGGATTGCTGCATAGCAATGCAGTCAGTTTGTTTGCAGTTTCCCTGCCTTTGAGCTCAGAAACGTGTTTTATCAGTTTACATCGAACATTGGTGATGCTGGTTTTGTGTTTGATGTGTGTTTGTTTGTGTAGAAATGGGGAAGTGAGAAGTTTAATAATAACTCAGGGATCTGGGTATGTGGTTCTGGCAGCTTGTCTGTGCTGTGCAGCATAGATTTAATTCAACCTGTACTTCCCTGATGAAAAATGTGCTCATGTCATTGCACAGAACGCAACACCATGCACAGGGTCAGAAATCTACAGTTAATATAATTCCAGAAGAACAACTGAAGTTGCTTGATGTAAAACTCTTTCAAACAGGATTTTGGTGCCTTTGCTTTTTGAAACTGGAAAGATCAAACTTGGCAGGAGGGATACCTGTGCTTGGAAAAAGCTTGGCATAGAAAGATAGCAGAAGAGATTATCTGAAGTTGATGGAGCTTTGACAGAAGTTGAGTTGCTGTGGCGTTACCATCACAAGGCATTGACTTCCCAGCAGCAGTGTTGAAACCATCCTTCAGTCAATTCAAACATCAATAGAAAAGGGAGGGATGTTAAGAGGATGTATGAGGCGGTGAATAAGAAGAGCAAGTTGCAACAAGTAATTTGAAGAAATTAAGAAATTACCAATTAAAACTTCCTTATTGCCACAAAGGGACTTGTGAAGTCTTGCAGGTGCTTATAAAAATATGATTTATTGCTTTCTTGAGTACAGTTTTGCTGACCAAGATACGTTTTGCCTAGGACAATAGCTTTCTCCTTTTTGTTTGTGTTGAACATTCTCTTGGGCGTTTCGTGCACCAGATGTTACTGAAAGCTTTAGCAAGCTGATCAAAATCCTTAGAAAAACATTTCATTAGATTAATTTATGAGTATAAAGTTCCTTGCAACCAAATGCTACCTTTGTGCAGTGTAATTATTGCTTGCATTGTAGCAGCATGCAACAGGTGCTTAAGACAGGTGGTTTTTCCCTGCTGTAGGGAACATGTTCCCTACATTGCTTTATTAATCACAGAATGGCCTGGGTTGAAAAGGGCCACAACAATCATCTGATTTCAACCCCCCTGCTATGTGCAGGGTCACCAACCACCAGACCAGGCTGCCCAGAGCCACATCCAGCCTGGCCTTGAATGCCTCCAGAGATGGAGCATCCACAGCCTTCCTATTACAAAGTTACTTCAGCCAGTTTAATTTTTACTGTTCCTGGACTGAGATCCCAGTGAAAGATCTTTTGCAGGATGGTGGTCTTTCATTTTTAAGTTCTGCTATTGGTGGAGAGTTTGCTGCTGACTTGTAGAAGAGCAGGACAGGACATACACCTGTCCCCAGTAAAAAGCAATTGGTGGGAAGAATGCAGCAGGAGCAGGTTTGCAATTTGAGAGGTGAGGAAGAGCCTGTTGGGGCAAGTCTGTGATTGTCACGCATTTGAAACTGGCTGCAACCAGGTACTGCACTTTGTGTCCCCTCTGTGAGGATCAGTTCTCTCTTCAGTTTGCTGTGTCAAGATAATTCCTTCATAAAAATAAAAAATAAGTTTAAAAAAAAAAAATTAAAAAGAGGACTTTGGAGAATCAACACCTGGCTGTCTTTACTGAACTGGTGCTTTGGTGACCAGCTGGAGCATAAAATCAGCAGGGTTTAATTGCACATGGGTGTGAGTGAAAGTGTTAAGCATTTGACTTCACCTGTGGGATTTGGAGAGAGAGATTTGTTACACTTATAGATAGATGGATCTGTTTCTGCAAAGTAGTTATGTCCTGGATGAACACTGTTATTTTCTGAGCAATGAGGAGATTTCTGAGCAATGACAGAGGCAGCAAGAACTTCAAGGGTGCTGCTGAGAAGTCTGCTTGAACTGCTGCCCATGGGGCAGTTTTGGAGATGCAGTACTCAAATGAAACTTGAATGGCAGCAAATTTAGACATGCCTTTTTACTTTATATCCTGTTCATTACAATGTTAATATGCTCTGTCATAGTTATTTTGTTGGAACAGTTTTTCTGTAGTAACTGGTAACCTTGGTTTGATAGGGGAGTAAAGGAAACGATGTAGGGAGTAAAATTCCCATATCTTGGCTCTGACAAGCATACACTGCTGTGTTGTTCATACCAGCTATGATTCAAAAGCATGCTCGCATACTTTTCCCCAGGTAGCAGGTAACATTGCAGTTAACCTAAGATAAAACACTTTTTAATACTTTTTATAGCACTACAGGGCCAGAGTGCTGGACTGGCAGTGCCACCTGGGATCAGTTGGCTACGAAAGCAGACTATAGTCCCCAAAAGAAAAAGAAGTTCCTTATTACATTCAGTCCTGCTGTATTTTGCTGTTAGAATAATCTGGAAATCTACCAGGTACAAATAAGCACATGTTGAGTGCTTTATTTCCACTTAGTTTCTTGCAGGCTACCTTTGTTTTATGTTCTCTTGTTATTTTCTACTGATGTACTGTGTGTGACCTCATGCTCAATTTCTCTTCCCCCTCCTTTGGCCTTCCCAACTTTTATTTCTCTGTTGTTTTTGGGACACTCCCTCTGAACTGAATGCAGACATCGAAGCAGAGAGAAGGCTTGGCTGAATTGCATGCCAGAGCTTGTATGGCTCCCCAGCGACATTCTGACAGAAAACTGGGAAGACGTTTTTGTGTTAGATTAGCAAGAAAGTCATCTACAGTTATTGGGTATATAGTTAACTTTGATCCGTGGTGAGCTGCTCCATCTCACACTCTCACATGCATCGTCAAGAGGAAGCACTTTGCACTTGCCCGCAGAGCAGGCTGGCAGGAGTTTTGCTGAGCCCTGCACAGGACTGTTCTTCCAGCCAGGCCTGTTCTGCAGAGCCCCGGGTGCAGCCCCAGCAGCAGCTCAGGTCCTGATGCAGCTCGCCTTGCCTCTGAGTTTGGACTGGCTGCTGAGCCACCAACCACATCAACAGAAGCTGGCTTCTAGCAGCAAAGCTCCCGCTGTCCTGGGGATGTTGCTGCTTTGCTGAGGCAGCTGGAGGAGTAAATTTTCAGTGCAAACTGACTTAACTCTATTAGAAATTTCTCTGATGCTGCTTGTAAGTATTCTGCTGGTCTGGTCTGAACCTGTGCTTCCTATGAGCAGTCTCTGTAATGGGTTCTGTCTTTATAAAGCCACTGGAATGGGTTTTAAGGTCAGAGACTGCTAAAAGCATCCTACTTGACCTTCTCTTTTCAAAATCAGAGCTTTTCCCTAAAATAAACAAGTGAAAGCTTATCACTTGGGAAAATTTCCTGCTTTGTCATGGGGACTGCAGGGTGATTGTAAAATCACAGATTTACACTCTTGCTGTTTAAATTTACCTCTGCTGTTGCAATTTCATCTTATTCAGAGGTTAAATTTGTCAAACTTTAACTTGATGATGATACCACGGTTGTTGTAGGTTTGTTTTCAGTGGGATCGAAAAACTCATTCTCTTTCCTGCTATTATCTCTTCTCTTTGCTTTTAATGACTTTTCCATTGTGATCCAGTCACTGTTTGAAGCCTCTCTCCGAGCAGTGGTGGGTTCTGAGTCCTTCTAGTTCACAGCTCACATCGTTCCTATTCTGTAGCTCCACATGCCCACTTGGCAGTATTACAATAGTGACAGTGCAGTATACGATCAGAAGCAGAACCTCTCTTCTGCTTTGCCTTCATATTCTTTGTATACAACAAATGAGCAGAAGAACTGGCTGTGTCAGGTACCCTGAGAGTTTTTTTCTGGGATGTTACTAATGATGTCTTCCAGCTGCCTCCCTCGGTGGCTGTTGCCCGCAGCATGGCCTTCAATCTTCCAGGGCCCTGCTTGCTTGATTTGCAGGCGTTCTATATTGCATTAGGCTATTCAAGCATACTCGTTGGATTCAGATAGCAAAACAAGCATTGAGTCATCAGCAGATTTGCAAGGAAGGGGTTTATCTTCTTGTCTGGGCCAGCAGCAGAGGTACCTCATGCTGTGGGCAGGAGGAAGTCAGCCCCGAGGTATCTCTCCCCTGCTAACACATCCATCTGTCAGACAAATGCCTAGCTGTATATGTATATTTTAAGACTCTCAAGTACTAATTGTTCCAGTCTCTTCATTTATAAGTGTAGACACATAGCAAACAGCAATTTTAAAAAATCTTGCCCAGAAAACAGTATCAAATATGAGAAAAGCATCTTTGGCATTGCTGAGCAGTGAGAAGACCAAGACCAGTTAAGGTGCCATCCATTCCCATGCCCATTCACTACAAGACACTACAAGTGTAAACACTGCACCACACATTCAACAGTTCTGCTTCTTTGCAGGATATACACATATCTTAACACCAGCCAGTACATATATTTTCTCTGAATAGTCTCTGATTGACTGCACGGTTAGTCAATGGGGTTAGATTTCTCTGTGCATAAGTGTAACCTGGGATCCTAATGGAGATGACAGAAATTTTGGCTGTCAGTAACTTACCTGTATCTGCTATTGCTTTGCTTCTCTGTACAGACCAGAGTACTCTCACGGGTCACTTTGAGCTTCTGTGGGTACCTTTCTTAGTTGAGTGTCATCCCTTTCTTTGCAGTATCATCTTCCTGCTGTTTCTTTATAGATAATATAAGTTCTTACTGTGGTAGTGTGTAAGCAATATGTGGACTTGCTCCACGAGGACAGGATAAATGGCTGCCATAAGGAATATAATCTGTAGTTAAGCGTATTTCACCTTTGCACATCACTGGATGCAGCAGGAAGGTGAGAGCTCGAGGCAGAGCTGATAGCCCAGTCACAAGTGGTGGCTGGGACCTTGCTGTAAAGTAAGCCCAGTTGATACTCAGCTGCCAGGAGGACTGATTGCAGTTGTCTAGCCTGAAGGGGTTTGGCCAGAAGCATAACTCACATCTTTGCTGTGAGGAAAAGTTATATTTTGAGCAGCTAATAATTGCATTGCTATTATTAATAACTAATGCATATAATAAGACTGTATGCTGATGAAATTGACACTACTATGTTGCAGAGTTTAATACTGTCCATCTGCTAAGGGATATAATAGTGTGACACTGGCAGTCACTGTTGGGATGCTGGGAAGTATTTTTGTATAAAAATCAGAAAGCGGGCCTGAATTAACAGTGCAGGCGTTCATAGCAGCAGGGCAGCTGCAGTTCTGGCTTGCTTGAGAAAGCACAGCCATCAATGGAAGGCTCTGAGGGTCTTCCATGTCTCTTGCATGCAAGTTGTCACTCAGATTTAGGGTCAGGGCCTCACGCTCCATTTCCCACGTCCCCTCGTGTGCTGCTCCGCTCCGGCTGGTAGGGGCTGCTGGGGGCTGGGCCTGGGGGCAGCTGTGACACTGCTATGAAGAGAAAATCAGTAGAGATTGTGAGGTCTTTTGGAAGCAGAGGAGCCGCGCTTTTATTTTTGTATCTCAGCACAGACATTTGTGACTTGCTGGACAGATAAGAGCCTGGGAAAAGCGAGTGGACAGCTTGGGCCAGGATGTTTTTAAAAGCAAATGTTGGTCTCCCTAGTGTTTGTGCTGTTCCACCCGCCTGTGAGATCACAGGAGCCTGCAGAGAAGGAAACAATGGAATTTGATATTATCCCCTACATCAAACAGGGTGAAGGGTTCTGTGACCTCTGCGAGTAATTAAAATAAAGCTTCACGGAAAAATGGTCAGCTACTGCTGCAGTTCCTGTTTTACAATTCATGGCATTCCTTAAGGGGTTTGGAGATGAGGCTGGGTTATTCTTTGTGCTGCTCCTTGGTCCTTAGGAGAGTTAAGAAATCAGGTCATCCTCCTCAAGTCATGGTGGGAATCAATTTTTGATTCGATTTGTCAATCAAAGAGCCATTACATCTCTTTATTGTGAAAAATAAAGAAAATACCCTTTAAAGCACTCCTTAAGCTACATAGCAGGGCTTTTTGTGCTTAAATGATAATAGAAAAGCTTTCTGCATGTTTAATCACTGCTTGTCAGGTGATTGCTGAGATATCTTTGAATGGAGGGTGAGTGAATGCAGCTGTGCAAATGTAATGCAACAAAAATGCACTTAATTGTGTCTTTTGGCCAATAAAAATGTCTGTTGGTAATTAGTTCTTCCTGTACCAGACCCACTGGCATGTGAGTGCTCCTGGTGGGATTCTTGTTATTGTCCTTTCTGGCTCTTGTTCACTGTTGTTCTGAAAAGCAGGCAGAAGTGAAGGTATGAGTAATAGGAAATCTTATGCTCTCACGTTTACCAAGGAGGAAAACATTTGTTAAATCAGGCTAGAGCTCTGCAAGCCCCCAGAAAATACAAGTTAGTCCTGTAGGGGAAGTAGGTGGACAGAGTTAGGCAGGGGGTGGTGTCTAAAAGCACAGTCGTAGTATCATTAAGGCTGGAGAAGACCACAAAGATCGTCTAGTCCAGCCATTGCTCCTTGACTTTGAAGTCCTGTGGCTGTGTGTGCAGGTGCCTGTGTTGGGTTTCTGGGGCACAGCACATCAGCTTGCGTGCAGCTGAGAAGTTCTGTGCAGTAAACTAACTGTAAGGGATTCTGGGGTGTGGGGTCAACCGTTGATGTTACTGGATGTGTATTTAGTAGCCTGAGAGCTGGATAAGGCCGGGTATCTGAATACTTCATCCCCTGTAGATTCAGAAGTTTGCCCCAGTACTTTGTAATTGACTGATGAATCAATGAATCGTGCTAGTAGAAATCACTGGCCAAAGCTGTGAATTAACTGCAAATTAAGGGATACAAACATGAGAAGCCTGAGGCACTGCTACAGTAACCACACAACATCCACAGATTAGCAGCTGTTGCTTATGGCAATGCGGTGTGTAGCACTTGGTTAGAGCATGGGGGTTACATCCTTCTGTCCTAAAACACACACCTCAAAGGCCAGGATGGAAGGACAGAAGCTGAAGCTGTACAGGTGTGAATATGTGACAGTTTTTGTTGTTCACGTGCCGTGGTGCTTTCCCAATATATGTTTTTCCTGGATCTTAACTACTGCTTTATATGACAACATTGATGTACAGACATTTTGGCAGTTAACTGAAGTTAAGAAAGGTTTTGACCATGGTGTAGTTTCAGTTTCATGTCTGGGCATTTGGATGACATCTCATGAGACATGATCTGATCTCAGATGTGTTATCTCAGGGGAGAATAATAATAATAATATAACAGGACCTATGCTCTTTTCACTTCAGACTATATAGCTGCTTGGCTACCCCACTGAATGCCTTTTGAGAAGCTATGAATTTTATTTCAGGAAATTCCATCTACCTACTGAAAAACTGAGCTCTGTAATGCAGCAAAGATATTCTTTAGTTGCATTAGACGAGCAGAGCCCAGAACTTTTTTCCTATGTTTCCACATTTCAGTTGCATTTTTTAAGTCATTGCCTTCCTGTTTGGAGAGGATGCTCTCCAGCAGTGATTCAGTCCTGTTAGAAATTGTTTATGTCTCATTGGCCGGGAGCAGTTCCCAGGACATCAAACTTGATGCATTCATTAAATGAAATACACTTGAAATTTCTTTTGACAAACAGATCCACTGACCTTCATTTTGCTGAAGAACTTCAGGAGTGCTCAGAAGTTGGGATTATTTTACCAAATGCTGATAAAATCCCTATTCCTCTGTATATATGATATTGATTGTGCAAGGCAGAAAATGCAGAGAGGCATATAGGCTCCTGCTGAGTGCTGAACTGTCTGAATTGGAGACTGCCTTTGGACCTCATTCAATATCCACAGCCTTACGCTGCACATGAGTGTTTTGTGTATGTAACATCTCAGTCCACAGGGAATACTTTAAGAAGCATTCAAGGTTAACTTGTTAGAAAGTCTGATGGAATGTATAAAGCCTTTCAGAATCCAGTACTTGTCACTATTTCTATGTTGTTGGGGTGGGGTTTTTTTAATTTTATTTTCATTTTCATTAGCATTTTTAAAAAGCCTATTGTGGACTTTACCTACTTAGTTTCTGATGTATTGGCTGCTTTGCTGTAATAAGGAGAAGAAATCAAGATTATGTCTGTGCCTTCATTTTTCCTGTCCTTGTAGGCCTGTAATCTGATCAGCCTAGTTTATTATGAGTATCAACGTATTTAAGAGACAGAATGACTCAGTGGATTGGATTTGTGTAACGGGATCCAGAGTAGTTAGCATCTTTGGGTTAATAGTTCAGACAGCTCAGGCTGTCTGCACCTGCAAATCTTCTGAAGTCAGGCATTTGTGAATTAAGTTAATGGTCCCAGAAGTTGCTCTGGAAAGCTCTCGCCCCATTAATGCCCATATCATCAGTTTTGGGAAGACAGCCAAGGAATGCAGTGGCAGGTTGGAAACTGTCATTTGTGGCTTAAATTCATCTGTAACAATAGAGTGATTGAGAAAATACACGATGTCTGCAGGATGGGGAGGCAGAGGGTTTGCACAAATGTCTGACTGCGGTGTAACGTTCGTTACTTTGGGCCTTTAAGCCCAAAAGAGAGAGAGAGATTCAATTGAAGAGATTTCTTGGAGATTCAAGAATGTATTGGGCAAAATCAGGGAGAATAGATAGATTGGGTCATAGCCTTTCATCTGGATGTCTTTTAAGTGCAGATTACCTAAATGGGAAGGTGTGAAGAGAAAGTGCTATTCTAGTCCTGTTTCTTGTACCCTCTTTCCTCACACAGACACTGCTGCCTTCTGCTGAGGACAGGATACTGTACAAAATAGACCTCTGGATTGAAGCAGTAAGGAAAGTGTTAGTTTCTCTTAGCTACTATCACATCATCAAGACAATATTATATTGTAATGAGTGAACTAGAGGGAAAATGACAGTGGTCCACCAGCAGATTGAGTGCTTACAAAGCAGTGCAATGTATTGATCCCTCAATTCCCTTTTGTTCAGGCAGGTGACAAGCATTATCATCCCAGCTGTGCACGATGCAGCAGGTGCAACCAAATGTTCACAGAAGGAGAAGAAATGTATCTGCAAGGTAAGGATGTCTCTACAACAAAACTACAAAATCAGACTTTGTAATTTGTCTGTGCTAGACCTCATGGGTTTATAGCTATCCTGTGCAATGTGTGTATGGAGGACTGTAGCCTTTTCTTCATTACAGTGCTCTCATACTTTTTCACTTGAGACTCTTTCACGTTAGTAAGTGTCCATGATGGTGGCCTTGCTACCTGCTCTCCCAGAAGGTAGCACACAAACTGTTAAGCCAAGATTATTTTTTCTGTCTTGCTGTGGTATTAAGAAATGTTGGCAGAAGTACATCTATGCAGGCCAGAAATCAGAGTGGAAGGACAAGTACATATCAGGAATTTGTATATTGTATTTGCGTTAGAAAACTTGCTTGATTTACCTGAAAGAACTGTAAAAAAAAAAAAAAAAAAAGTAGGAAAGAAATGATGAAAGTGTCTCTTGAAAAACTGGAGAGATTCCTTCTGGAGGAATTCCAAAATAAGATAACATTGTTGAGAAATTCCTTTGAAGCTGACTTGTGTTATTTTATAGCTTGTCCTCCCTTGCAGTCCATCTTTCTCATCTCTCACTGACCTTGTAAAGAGTCATCTGACTCCAGCTGTGCACAGAATTAGGTATTTGGTTGCATAGCAGTGCTTACTTGCAAAAGCAAGGAGAGGATGAAAGAGGGTTGGGTAGGAAATACTGCTTTCTCATGGCAAATTTGAAAGATAAATTTGAAAGCAGCAGCTGCAGCACCTGACAAGTTTTAATCTTAGTTTCCTCACATCACAGAATGTTAAAGTGGTGAGCAGATTAATTCAGAAATTATAAGAGCAAGGCATGAACTGGTGTAAACTATTCACAATGACTGGTCATGCCCTGGTATAAATTTCCGCAGATCACAGTAAGACCGAACATGTTGCTTCTACTTAAACCAGGCTAGATTGTGTTCCAGCATAACTTAGGTGTTATGTGAGGAGAGATACCCGGCTCCTTGACCTGCCATCCTTCTCTGCTTGGCTGCGTCCTCTCTTGTGGCTGTGAGTTCATGCTCTTGATGCTCACTCTGTCTCGGAGGAGCAGTACAAGTTGCATTGCTTTATTGTATAAAACTGTTTTCTGACCAGGTGTTATTGCTGAGACTGCCCTTCCAAACCTTTCCTTGCTGGGTTCAGTGTGCTTTTAAGTGTAGGTGACCTGAAAGTCTTTCCTGAGCAAAGCTCTCAGCTGAAATGGATATGCTGACTCTGTCCAAATTGTTTTCCCTGGGGTGCAGAATAACAGCCTTCCAAGCATTTCTCTGTAATAAAAATACAGCACCACAACACTGAAGCTAGAACAAAAAGTGCACTATTGATTAAATATATGTAAATATGAAGCTTCCTTCTCATTTCTAATTGCATTCTCTACTGATCATGAAAATGCAGTGTTGGTGTCACTTTGTGTAATAGAACAGCGTGGTAGGTTTGTGGTAACTGCTTGTAATAGAAATGTGCAAAACCAAACCTGCAAGAGGAAAGCAGCTTTATTCAATGTGGAATTGAGTCACTGCTTTTTAGAGAACTGTATGTTCAATCGGTGATACGTGCAAGGTAAATTGAATAAATGAGCATGTTGGTTGATGTTTGCCAAGTGAGCAAACAAACATATGTTAAGAATGGGATTAGCTACAGTGTGCTGAATTGTTTCCAGCACGAAGAAGAAGGGCTGTTCAGCATGGGAATTTGCACAGTTCCTAACATTTTTAAATAGATGGACTCTTTTGGGTGGTTAAGGTCTACAAGCTGTAGTTGGCTCAGAGCTCAGGATAGTAAAAAAAAAAAAAATAGTTACGTATTTCTTAAGCCCACTCTATCAGATTTGGCTTTTAGAATTTCACATTTCTAGAACTTCTTACAATTTTGTGAAAGAAAGTTCACAATGCTTAGCGAAGTCAAGTAAGTTATGACACAAGGACTCTCTTGCATTTCTTGTTCCCTTTGTCCAAAGAGGTCCCTAAAATTGAGCTAATTTGTGCTAAATGCTGCCTGAAAATAGTGACAGCTTTTTTGTTCTTTGTTTGTTTGTTTGTTTTTGACAATAGGAATGGTTTAATAGAAAAGAAACTGGGGTACAGAAGAACAGAGAACATATTTTTCTCAGGGTCACACAACTGAATTTAAGAATTATACCTACACCTTCTGACTGCCACTTTGTCAGCCTTATAATAGAACTGGCTTCCTCCTGACTGCTTGGATGTGTTTAACCCCCTAGCAAATGCACAGCCCGTGCTTCTCTCCTGGTCTTGTTGGCGCTGTGGAGTCCTGGCTCGGAAGCTGCTGTTTGTTGGCAGAGGAGGCTCTCGGTATGCTTCCTCCCGTTGTCCGATCATTCCCTGCTGCCAAATGCGCAGTTTCTTCTCCCTTGGCTCAAACTTGAAGCCAAACTTCTCAGACTCTGATGCAAAATCACAGCGCTCTCTCCAGCCTTCTGATGATGATGATTTTCTTGTGTGCTGCTGGGAAATGAGCATTCCTGCTGTTCTTTGCTTCTACACCGGGCTGTGTAAGGGCTGTTAGAGTGAATTGTCCAGAGCCCCTGATCCATCCCTCTCACTGGTTCAGAGGGTGGGGTGTCCTCTGGCTGTGCTTGAGCTAATATTCACCAGCAGGAGACCTGGACTGCCCTTTGTTTGATTTCTTTGTGGATGGAGTGAAAAGGTGACATTCCCTCCTGCAGACAGACAAGGGTCGCAGAAGGCTTTGTGGCTGCTGGATTGAAGCCTGAATTGGGCTACAGCTGCAGTCAGTGTTAAAAATCAGCATTAGCTTCTGCTCTATTTCAGATTGGCTAAAAACCTGCCAGCAGCTTCCCAGTAGTAACCATAGTTTGCTCTCTGTTCCAAAGCACTGGGGGAGGGCTGGCAGTGCCCCTTCCCAGCCCATGGACACAGCCAGATATTTACATTTCTACTATGTGAGGAAAAATCCCATGTTTTGGAACGCGGGCAGTAGAAACGTTGCCTCTTTGTGGGAGGATGTGAGACTGGAACATGCCATGTGGAAATGCCAGTGCAGCACATGCCACTGACCTTACAGAGCAGGGCACAGAAGCCATGTGTATGCCAGTGCCATGTACAGTACGCTGACTTTGGTCAGTACAGAAGGGGAATCCAGGTCAGGTTGCCATGGCCCTTGGCCTCCATCCTTACCAGAAGGACCCTCCATCTTTCAGTTTCTCCAGCTGGTGCTGTCTGTCTTCCTTGCTGTTTACAACTGTTTGAGTTATAATTAAGAAGCTGCACTAAGCGCTTTGACAGTGCCAGCAAGAGGCTGCTGTAGATGGACCAAGGATTTGGATTTTTTTTGTTTCACTTGTATTTCTCATGAGCTAGGATTGGACGTGAAGGGCTCACATAGATCACATAGATTCACAGTCTGATTCAGCGAAGGGATTCTCTTTTCATGGCTAAGATCTCATAACCAGAAATCATCTGCTTTCCTCTAAATACAGACTTTTTCATTTTCTATGTCCCCCAGGTTCCACTGTCTGGCATCCCGACTGTAAGCAATCCACTAAGACTGAAGATAAGCTACGGGTAAGCTGAATTAGTGGCAATGACACATTGGATATTTTACACACTTGATAGCTGAACGTTGTATACAAAGTGTGTTTTTTATGGTTTTTGTGGCATAGTTGTCACCGCACTGGCAGAATAACTTTGGCAGCACTTCAGAGATATTGGTGTGGTTTTTAGACTCATCATCTTCAGTTTCATTGTTACCCTAAGGATGGTATAATTTGCTGATATACAGATATGCCATTGTCTCTAAGATAGATCATCATATGTGAGTTATTGTGCAGTGGAGTAAAATGTGAACAGGGCACGAGTTGTGACACATCTTAATATTTTTGCACACCTGTATAACTTCTCAATAGTTGTCCCTTGTTCTTTGCAGTTATTTACAGCATTTAGCTGAGATGTACTCATTCCTTTGCCATTCAAATAAACGACAAACTAAAGAGATCCGAATTTGAATGTCAGGAAGGGCTGGCATTCTTGGGATCACATCAGCATACCAAGAACTTTCTGGATCAAATCCTTCATTGGAATAAAACTGCACTCATCACTTTCTTCACGCATCAGGCAATTTTAAGCCCATATTCACTAATTTGCCTTCTGGACAGTTTACTTTCTTTGATATCTCAGTTGTGCCTTTGAACTTTGTTCATTTTTCTGAATATTAGAGACTAGGATATTAGAGACTTCATAGAAATAAAATGGCTAGAAGGTCTATCAGCCAAGGAGAATGAGAGGTACCGGCATGGAGATACACAGATTATCCTGTGGGTTGTGCTCCATCTGTGGGTGATTCACAGGAAGCCTAGTCCTTTAAAATTGATTCAGGTGTCCTTTTCTATGAGTTCACTATGAATGTAGGTAACGTAATAATGTATTTCTCTTGAGCAAAGTTCAGGTTAGCATGGGCTGTACTCATAATACAGAAGCAGAACTGGCTGTGTGTGACCATATGATCCAGCAGGACCGAACATCATTATTACAATCCACTATTTGCACGTTATCCTGTTCTGACTTCCAGTATGATGGTTGACAGCTGCTTTTCTCAGTGACCATCTTATCACAGTGTAAATCAGCTTTAGCTTTATCATTTAAGAGACAGAATTACTTTCAGAGTAGATGTAGGGTTATTGTGCTTCCTGAGGAGCAGACAGATAGTTCATGCCAATGCTTAGTAATTAGAAGCCATACAGAGAACTCCAAAAAGAATTGGATTGTTTCCTTATTAATGTTAAGTAATTGCCATAGTACTTTTTACGCTGGTTTGAATTTTCTTCCTTATTTAAGATGCTGAATGTAAGACAGTGCTTTGGCCCAGCATAAGTGTCAGAATACTTGTGCTTAGCAGTGAATGGTTGGGGTACAGTAGCTCTCTTTTGCACAGACCCAAGAGCCTTGTCAAAGCACTCCTGACTACACTGCTGCCCTTATAAACCTTCTCGGAGCTGACCTTATAATTCAATTGGCTTATTTCCATTTCCCTTCAAAATGGCCAAAGACTTCAAATATTTTCTCCTTTTTCCCATCAGACATTCAAGCATGTGAGTCCTCTTCTCTCTCAGGTAATTTTAATTGAATTCATCCACCTGCAAGACTTTTCCTAAGTGAGTTTTTCTAGGAAATTTAAGACAAGTGAAGAGGGGGAAAAAAAACTTAGTAAAGGGGGAACAGAAAAGATGTCATTGCACAGCTATCCAAGGTCACCTTACTCCTGGAGATCTTCCATGCAGATGTTTAATATGTCTGTAAAGTTGGAAATTCACAGTGCTGAAGCTAGGTGGAGAGGTTGAGAATTTTTAGCTTCAACTTTACATTGCAGGGAGTCTGTTCCTATTTTGGTGCCAATTGATTTAAAATCAATTTGACTTCCCTTGACCACTTGCGTTCATTTAGAAGACTTTGCCAAATGTTTCTGCTTACTCAGATGAGGGCAATGGCAAACAGGTAGGTTCAGAAACAAATGAAACTGGGAAATCGTGCTATTTTAGCACGTCACTTCTCAGTTATGACCTGTGGTTTGATTCACCTTCAGTTTCTTGACTGCATACATTCTGCATACATTGACCTGATGTGAGAATCAGAATGTGATTTGTCAGTTCTCAAATACAAGATACTACGTATTTCAGGGGCAGGCCTTGATTTTTCTGATGGTTCTGCCACTGACACAGCATCCTTGCTCTGGGTTTCCTTTTTCCCTGTGGAGCAAAACAGAACAAAATGCCCTTTTATTGTGGAAATCATTTTATAAGCTTTCAGCCAGTTCTGTTTTCTCTCAGTAACTGAATTGTGATATAAACTAATCAGCATTTTAGCTGGTCAGGATCTCAGACTGAGTTGATTAAGGTCTTCCTCCCACTGGATTTTCTGTAGAGGTTTATTAAGTCAGAACAAGTAGAGGGT
Source organism: Gallus gallus (assembly GCF_016699485.2). Lineage (NCBI taxonomy): Eukaryota > Metazoa > Chordata > Aves > Galliformes > Phasianidae > Gallus > Gallus gallus. Next base: position 28,651,040 of record NC_052537.1, on the reverse strand, counting down.
AAAGCAGCTATAGGTACATAACTAGAATATGCATTGCTTAGGTTCAACTATCTGCTTGTTTGTGATTCTACAGAGATCAGCAAGTAGTGGATACTATAGCACACAGATTATTATCTAGCGAGTAGTTATTTGTAAGTGGTGACTTGACTGAAAAAGAGCTTAACTGATGGGCTGGGGAACTGCTTTCCTTTTCACTCTTCTTTTTCCTTTTTTCTGTTTCATGGCAGCATTCCTCATCTGAGTTCTTTTATCCAAAGAGTCTGGTTCTGCGCAGACCACGCTCTGCAGAGGTTTGCTGTTGTGTTTTCAGTGTTGATAATGGTCTTCTTTACTGAGAAGATTCTTTATCATTGTCACTTACTGTGCTTGCCACTATTTCTGCCACACGGCTTTCCTACTATCACTTGCCACCCTGGGCACTGACTGTATTTTGCATCATGTAGTGCAGTGTTTGTTAATTCTCAGTTTTGTTTAATGAATTGTTTCATTTGTGCTATCAGATGTTTTTCTTCTGAAACAAAAAATAAGAGTGCAAATGTGAAACAAAAGAAAATGATAAAAAGCATCTGAATTTGAAGGGATGGTTAAGAGTAGTAACAATAGTTACTGTTGTAACAATAGTTACTATTGTTACTACATGAACAATAGTTTGTGCTTTTTAGGAATTAAAGAATTGCTGTCAGCTACATCAGTTTTGTTTTTATTCTCACTGACCAACTACAGATGAAAACTTCAGTTGAGAAAATGTTTGCAAGATGCTGGATTTGAACATGTCGTGTGCACTGCTCAATAGCATTTGCCTGTCCATATGCAGCAGAACATCCAATTTGATGTTAAGAGGTCCTCCCTGTCCTCTTGATTCTGAACCACCTTTCCACTTTCAAGCTTCCACGAGGGTCTTTGCACTTGAAAGCACCACCTAATTCCTTTTCTTCTCCTCTATAGCAGTGCTTATGTATTAATTGCTATCTTCTCTATGGAGGAGCATGTGGTTATACAGCATGCAGGCATACCTGAGGAAGCTTTCACTTGATAATGAAGTGAAAATAGCGATGTGGTACTGTTTCATTCATCTTTTAGACCAGTGTAGTGCCGCCTTGCAGTCAGTTTAGCATGCAGAAGTATGAGTTTCCAGTGTTGAAATGCAGGAGTCTTAGGATTAAAAGTGAGTCCTATCTGATGTATTAGAAAAATAAGCAAGGAAAAATAGGAGTGGCCTCTGCCAAAATAAAGGTAGACTTTCTTGCGTTGTAGACTGTAGCGTAGAAGTAGCTTAGGGTCAGATTATATCTTCTTGTGTAAATTTGGTCAATATTTTATTCTCTTTAGATGTACATGCTGATTATATGTAGTGTAATTCAAAGCAGATTTTGACTTCACGTGGTCTTCTACATGGTAAAGATGCTATCATTGCTGTTGCTGTTAAGGTGGGCCAAGGACATTAATCTACATGAAAGCTTTAGATTTTAATTTTACCTGTTTTGCTCGATGCAAAACCTTTCTACACAGTAAGTGAGAGCATGCCCGATTAATGCATATTTTCTGCAGCTTTCTCCAAACCAGTGGTTCAGTCTTGTTAGCATTTGTTCACTAAAGCGTATTTCAGCAGAACAGGGCACATGCCTGGCTGGGAGATAGTTGGATCATTAGGAAGGTGTGTGCTTCAGAAATTCTGTTGGTACCAAACTGCTGGTGGGAAATAAATTACAAAACCTTATCCAGAAGCAAGAATACATGATAGTCTCTTAGATCTACAGTCACCTTTAACACTGAAGACAGGAAGAAATGTTGAGCCTCAGGTGAGCCTGTTGCTAGTGAGTTCCATTGTGTGTTGTCTGTTTTATTGCTGACATGGTGGCACATTACTCTTCTGGCAAGACAGGAGAGCTGTCTGTCTACTGCAGGTCTTCAACATATGATGACCTTGTTCATAGCTCTTTGGATGGTGTATGTACCCTGGAGAAGACAATCCTCAGTGTCTTATTCAAATGAAACTTTACTTTAAGCTCTTTTAATGTCAATTTGATGCAGTGATGACACGTCAGGCACTTTGAACTGCCAGCCCAAGAAAAGTTCTGAGCTGCCAAACTTGAGTGCTGGTGGTATTACTGAAATCAGGGGAAGGCAGGCATTTAACTAGGAGTTTGATGCCAAAGGCAATGCCAGAAAGAAAACAAAAGAGCATTATGGAATATAAAAGAAATACACACTTCATGTGCAATAATTGCTGATTTTTGCCATGGGCAGCTATCTGTGGACTGAGACCTGTATTTACAGGTGTTAATCGTTTGCTAAATGTAAGCAGGAACACAGCACATTTCAATAACTTAATTATGAGGGACAACGTCTGAAGATGAAAAATGACTTCAGTGTTTTTAAAACTGTGCTTGCTACCTATCTCAAAAAATCTTACTATTTGATATCAAAATATCTTATTTAAGATTTTTTGAGGGAGAAAAACAAGAATAAGAGTGAAATCTTGTGAATTCTGTGAGGAGTTTGGCCCTGAATTCATTGTTATGTATTTCCCACTGCATTTTTTTTCTGCCTTCCACTTAGCTTACTTTCTGTGAAAGACTGTATTTGGTAGCAGTGTGACTTCAGTGGTTGTGCTGAAAATACCTTTTCCTTTTTGGCTTTTTTGTCTAGAAAGGAAAGAAAAAATTGTTGTAATTGGTTAAAATGCATCTGTGTGAGTTCAAACTAAACCTGTTCCATGCTTTTGTCTTTATGCACACATATACATTTTTAAGGGAGGGAAATAATGACAGGCTCCGTGCGTTTGAAGGTAACACACTTGTCAGGAGTTCCACTGGCAGACAGGCACAACGAATGCTGTAGCACTGAAGTACTTTCTTGGTCTTGTTCACTGCCACTGAACATTACTGAAATCCATGGGAAACCAGTCTGTAACGAGCCCTGGTTCCACAAACTGAGTAACTTCTGTAAAACCATGTAGCTGATGAAGCAGATGCTCACATTAGTGTTGTACTGGCACTGTCAGATTCCTTGCTGTTGTAAAGTTGTGCCTGCCAAGTAGAGCGAATTACACACTGAACGTCTTTTAGTTTACAAATATGCCTTACTTACAGTAACTTCTGAGATGTAGAGAATTTGTTTAAACTGTAATATTCAATGTTATTAAGTGAAATCGTATTCGTTCCTCTGCAGCTGTTATCACCGCCTTGCATAATGAACTCTATCAAAAAACTAAGGCAGGTACTGTAGACAACGCTGACGATGCCTTTGTTAAACAATAGTGCATCTGTTTGGCCAGATGTTCTCGGGATCAGATTTGATCTGTTTGCCTGCACTTGAAAGTTTTGATAGTGCATGATTCTGAACATCTGTACTTTCGAAAGCCACAGCCACCACATTGCAGCAGTAACTGGATGATGTGAATGGCTCCAGCATAGATGCTTTTATTTTAAAAATTCACTTACTTAGATGATGCGCCATGCATGATAACATGACAAACTGAGATAAATGCAGATGAACGTGTCAAGCTTTGCAGACTAATGTTGAAGTAATGTGTTAATCGATTTGGAACGTATGCATGGGTGATACGATAACTGAGTGCTGAAATTCACAGTAAAACTAATAGGATGAGCATCGGGAGCATGAGAGTCGGGGTTACCTCTGCCAGGCTGGAAATGAAGTTGGTAAAGAACTTTTACACTGAAGACAAATGCATGAAATGAAGAACAAAAACACTGAAATAAGAGGTCTGTGGTAAAACAAAGAATACGGAGAAGTCTTACAGATGTTTTAGATACCTTCTGCAGTGGTTTCTTGAATGATATATATGGATTTCAATTGATTGAATTTCTGTTGTGTTTTTTCATATACGTTCATATACTTCCTGTATGTGCTATAGACATCCCATATTAACTTCTACACTGGTGTTACGTGCTTTTGGGTTGGCAAGGAAAGAAAAAATGACTCTTACACAGTCAAAAAAATGTCAAGAAGGACCACACACTACAAGGAAAAAAAATAGTTATAACAGTTAATAAACTTTTTCTTTAAATTCCTGTGATCAGAGGTGTCATTACAAAAAGCAGTGTTTCAATCCCTAAAGAAAAAGCAGTCATGTAAAGAATGCGTCAGGTCTGTTTGCAGAAATAAGGCTACTCAAGTTGCTGTGTTGCTGGGAGTGCAGACCTGATGTCTCAGGGCTGTTGGGAGGGACCGAAACACCTCTAAATGAATGCATTCCTATTAAAGGAGGTTTCCTCTCATTTCCTTACCTGTTATCTTCCAGTAATGTGTGCATGAGATGCTTGTGTGATATCACCAATGAAGATAAAGGTTGAATCAAGGTTTGCCACAGTTCCAATTTTAAGCTGTGCTCTGATCGGCTCTTCTCTGCAATTGTCTTTAGTGGGAAGTGCAGATCTGTGAAGGCTCCCAGACCATATGGGAAGCAGCAGAGTAGGAAATAGCCATATGCAGAGGAAACAGACTGCCTTATTCAAAGAAACAGGGCCAAGTGAGGCAGCAAGGGTGAGAGTAGGTGTAGAAGTCCTCTTTCATGTGCTGTTTTTGGGTTTATATTGTAGAATCAACCAAGCTTCTGTTCTAGGAGGCAATAGAAATAGTACAGAGTGCAACGTCTGCTTGTGGTCAGGTGGTGGCTGGGAGGGTGGCATCCTGCCCTGCAGTAAGTAGATGGGAGGTTAAATTAATGTACACAGTACGTTACAGGAAAATAGAACACTGGTTCTGAGGAGTGTCATCTCTGGCTTACGGCCATGATGATGGCATAGTGGGGAGGAGCTTGCAGTAGAAGCACAGAATGGAGCTGAAGAACAGGTGCTATGACTTGCCAGTCCACCTGACAACCACTCCGGTACTTCAGGAAAGAGCACCTAAGAAATACATCAGCAAGGTGTGGCTTCGTACTGTGTCTGACTCTGTTCATTACGGTCACTGATGTGACAAGCACAGGGGAATTTTTCTTTGCTAAAGGAGTTTCTAGCAGTTGCACGAAGAGTTGAGGCTCAGGGCTAGAGCAAGAACTGAAAACTTATTTTCTGAAGTGATTACTAAAGAGCCAAAGAGAAGCGCATCCCAGAGGGTGTGCCACTGGAGGAGCTGGAGCTGCTCCTGTGTTTGTTTTCCTACAAGAGGGAAAATTAAGCAGACAAAACTCCTAAACTCCTGAAGTGTGTCTGCCAAAAGTGGAAGATGACAGACAGCCCCTCACAGTACCTCATGGCTGTAGCTGTGTTCCCTGCGTTGTAATGGAAACAATTGCTTTCCATAGCAACTGCAGCAACATTTTACGTGTGTCTCTGCTCAGTGGTGTGAGATGGCAGAACAAAAGGGAATAAAGTGTTTCTCAGCAACAGCCAGCTTCGGTCTTGTAACATTTCCATAAAACAAGTGGGTTGTTTGTTGTTGGTTTAGTTTTTCTTTGATTGCATCATGGGAGGAGCCAAAGGGCAGCTGAGAAATTTCTGCGCTCCCTTTTGGGATTTAGGAATTTGCAACTGCAGAGGAAAAAGGAAAGAAACATGCAGAGGTCCGGCTGAGAAGGCGTTCCCAGACATGCTCCGGAGGGGATTGGTGGCTGTGTCATTCCATGGCCACATCTGTTGTCTGTTTGATCTGGATCGTCACGTTTTTTGATGGAATGTGTTCAAAGCCCTTTATTCCTTTGACCATCCCTGCATGTGATGATTTCATTTCCACAAATGGAGTCAGAGGATTCCAATTTTATGTGGTTTTACTCATTTTTATAAGGATGAGTCCAGTAGTTTTCCTGGGGATGGAATTAAAAGTAGAAAGATGCAGAGAGCACTGGAGGATTTGATCAGGAAGCGTGTGCTGAGAGATGAGAAAGTTCCAGTAGAGAAATCACTAAGCCAAGCTGCTAAGCCTTCCTTCTCTTCAGTCAGTGACTAAAAGGTCCCTTAGTTCAGCGTCACAGTTGACAAGATTTAATTTTCAGTGACTTCAACGTATCCCACTGCAGTTCTGTCATCAGAATCATCTACGATGCACTGCTTTATGATAGGAGTTCATTCTTTGCAAGAATTGTTCATTGCTCCACAAGTGGAAGTGTTTGGTTAACTTTGTGTGCATGCCGAATGTATGAGTTCTTGCCCCAATAGCCTTTGTCAATTTTAATTAAACAAATGGTTTTCAAATCTATAAATTTTTCAGGATTCCCACAACTCAGTGCTAAGTTGCTCTTGTAAAACATCCCATGGGGAGTCAGTGTCTGTTTAATACTGCAGAAATGCTGAAAAACCCACTAAATATATGACAACTCTCGCTCTGTAGGGGCGCGACTGTTCTTCTGAGTTTCAGTTTGCAGGATGTTGTCATTAAACATCAGGAGTTTACAACACAGGGAGTCGAGACGTTTCAAACAACAGTTGAGCTCTTAGGTTGCATCTAAGTTGTACTGCAGATGTAGGGAACTGCTCCAAGGATTTCAGGTCCTTCTACTGAAAAAGGCTGATTTCAATTATGTATTCATAATGGAAATCCAGTGACTGACCATCTGGAAAGCAGTAACGTGTGCTGTGCTCTCCTCGGTGATTTTGGCTGCTGAACCACTGGCTGCTGATCTCTCTTGCTGTTTGTGAACTAACCTTTTGATAAAATGACCATCCTGAGCTGTATGGTGTATGGCTCCTTGCAGTGACTCTGGCAGGTGTCATTTGGATTTGTTCATTATTGTCAGTCTCTCACGCTATCATTTGGAAAACCTCCTTCACCTCTCACAGCACTCCTTCTGCTGCAGAAAAAAAGAGTTCACTTGCCTTGTGAGATCGTGGAATTTTCCAGAATGCTTGATCTTGTGTTGATGGGTTTTTTTTTTCTAAATACAGTTAATTTCAAGATGTGTGCAGATTTCTCCACTTGTATCCAAAGTTACCAAATGTTAATTGCTTTAGATGGCTCTGAAAAGTTACTGTTTGTTTTTCAGCCTACCAGAACATCATCAGAAAGTATTTATTCCAGACCAGGTTCCAGTATACCTGGCTCACCGGGCCACACTATCTATGTAAGTATTCTTTCTGATGAATAAGCTGCCGAGCCCTTGCTTGGACAGGAAATACTCTATGCTGAAATAAGTAATTTTATGCTAATTCTAATGCCTTCATCCTAGTGGTTAAATGGTTAAAATTCTTGTTGCTGTGACAAATGTACTTCTTATTACTACAGAATTTCAAGAGCAGGGCAGAGCTTCTTTAGGCCAAGCAAAGATTTAGCAGATCTCCTGAAATCACTGGATGATGTGAACAGGGACAGAAGATGGACAGATCAGTTGACTTTGTCAGATGTGTTATCTTTACACTTCAATATGCAGTTCCTGGGAGGTCTGCTGTCAGCAGCTGCAGAACGTGGGGAGAAGGGTCAGGTACACAGAAGGAAGCCTGGCTGATCCGGGTTTTTAGAAGTCAGATGTGGCTATGGAAGGAAAAGAAGGGGGAAATGGAGGGACTTAAAACAAAAAAGGATATTAAGCATCTTACTGTTATTATTAGACTAACAGTGCTGAAAGTGCAAAGCTATTGATATACTGTTTTATTTGTGGTTAATTGAGGTGTAGATTCCTTCAGTAATCAAGTCACCTCTTTCATAGAGTCTTAGAATTATTGTTTGGAAAAGATCTTTTTCTTTTCTTGGTTCCTTTTGAACCCGTGTGATCTAAGAAACGACACTTAGAAATGTATCAGCAGAAGGTTTGCCTAAAAATTCCAAAGCAATAATTATTTTCTCCTCCTACTGCTTTTTCAGGCATTTCAGTGTTGCCAGTGCCCTTTTTTCTGGGTAGAGAAGTCTGTAAGGTCAAAAAAAAAAAAAAAAAGTCACCTACTAATTCTGTTCTAAAGAGAAAAAGTATGGAATCAAGTGTAATTGAGTGAATAAAAGAGCAGCTCAGCTTTGCCAAGTTTGCTGTATTTGCACACATATAACCTACACTTCTAAGAACTCACATCCATTTAAAAGTCCTGTTTCTTGAAAGTCCATATAACCTTTCTCAGCATGTAAAACATGCTCCAGACAACCTGCACAAAATCCAAGGGAGAAGTAGAAGCTAAGGAAGAAAACGCCGAGGAAGCAAATTAGAGTCCATTTTGAGGGGATCAAAGGCCAAGTTCTGTTTGGAAAAGAAAGACTGCAGGGCAAATGTTCTTTCGTATTACTTGTATTTCATACTGAATCACTGGTTTCGTAGATAACATTAAGATTGTACAGATAAAAACGTAAGGTATGCAGATTTACTAGTTACTTATATAATAATTCAGGAGAAAATACCAACAATACCAAAAATTATATATCTCGAGTCTTGAGCTTGGGTTGAATGCTAGTTCTTCAGTGCATTTCAATCACAGCCAAAAACAGCTACTATGATAAAGATGTTCACACTTAAAGATGTCATACCACAGAGCATGCCCTGCACAACTGCCGTCCTGCTGGTAGTACCACCTGCATAAACTTTAGCTTAGGAAACCTCACCTGTTACTGAACAGTGGAGTCTGTGTGGCAGCCTGCATGTTGGCCTACATTCACATCTGTGAAAATATGTATGGTAATTTACATTGGATTAAAAGTATCCATACATTAACAGCTCATTAACAGATTGTCATAAAAAAAATTGCAAATTCATAAACCTACCTATATTAAGGGTTAAATTGGCTTAAGATACTTTGTTATGTCTGGTGAGTCAAAACTAAGCAGATTTTATGCTATGTCTAAAAAGTGGATTTGTTAACAATCTCAGTCCTTGCTTGTCTGATTTATGGCATCACATAAGAATCATCAGTGGTTGTTAGAAGAGCTTGGGAAGGTAAATACACTTAAACCTAAAGGTGCTAGGTGCCAGTACTCAGAACAGAGTGGAAGGTGAGTAGAAACAGATCAGCCTTATTTCCTTGTGCAGCCTGCTATGTGTTACTAAAGTAGCTAGTAGAAGAGGTGAAAAGCAGTTTGGATATCCCCTTTTAGTTTTAAAAATAAAATGAATTTCTATAATGTAGGTAGGAATTTACGATGATTTTTTTCAGCAAGTCTTCTTTTAAGTAAGGACAGATATTAGCTACATAAACAGTAGGTAAGATCTCTTTCCAGCTCCTTCTGATGGGTGCAGTTGTCTTTTTGGATCTGATTTCCTACTTCCAGTTCTGAACAAGTTGAGAGTTCCTTGCAGCTCTAATGAAAGAATAGTAAATGTTAGTTTTACGTACTATCCTTTTATTAATTAACATGCACTTTAGTTAGAAGCTTGCATCACTGAGTGATGAATGCAATATAATCATTTCAGCTGGGAGGGAGTTTGATGCCTAGCCCTGACCAGTCCTGCTTGCCTTGTTACTTCCTTGTAATAAGTTGTATTTCCTCTTGTGTGCAAAGTTAGAAACTGACATTCTGTCTGTGGTCTCCTGCATGGAATCCTGTCATAATCTCTGTGATCTGCAGACTTAGTTGATAATATCACACATATTACAGATGGAAAAATAAGAACAGAGGTGAAATGACTTGCCTTAGGACACAAAATGAGTCATTTGTAGAGCTGAAGTTTCCAGCTCAGTGCAGTTGATAGGGAACTTTTGTGTTACATCTGTAAATGCAGTGTTCTTTCTTTCCTAAACTCAGAAAACACTGTGTGCTCTTGGAGAGGAGGCCCACTTGGAGAAGAACAAGAAGCAGTCACTTTATGTGTAGGGTGCCAAAAGGGGTTTTCCATAGCAACAGTGCGATAACAAATACACAGAATCATAAATTGTGTGAAATAGCAATTGCCCGTGCATTTGTGTAAGTTAATTTATGTTCTGTCTTTGACCTTCAGGCAAAAGTAGACAATGAGATCCTTGATTACAAGGATTTAGCAGCCATTCCCAAAGTCAAGGCCATTTATGACATTGAACGTCCAGACCTAATTACTTATGAGCCATTCTACACTTCCGCCTACGAGGACAGACAGGAGAGACAGAGTCTTGGAGAGGTAATGAACTGACAAGCAACCCATTCTGCTATAAGCTTTACTCAAAGCCTGCTACGCTTCTATCCTCTTCTGAAATAATTTCTAATTAACACTCTTTAGTATTGTTGCTGCTGCTGTTCACAGTGCTTTTTGTCTGTTTGATCTGGATTAAATGGGAGCAGTCATGACGATGCCTTATGTGGGGAAACTGCATAGTTAAACACACAGATCTACTTCTTGTCTGCATTAACACCAGCTGCTGGCAGAGGAATGGGGAACAGGTTGCAGGCTGTCCGTATGTCTGTTCTCATAGTTTGAAAGGGTGTTCTGGTCTCTGGGTTCAGAATACGAGGCCAAAGCCAGCCTAGCATTGTGCCGTGTAGCAGGCACGTTGCTGTAGAGCACAAGTGCTCACAGCAGAATATGAGGAATTACCATGATGTTCTGTGGCAGTAAAAGGATTCAAAACAGCAGGACGCTTTCTCTCAGATTGAATGGAAATATATTTCTGGAGCACACTGCCATACATACATGGTAGAACCTGAAGTAGGTCAAGATTAAGTGCTCTTCCGACTGGAAACAGCAGGTGAGTTGCAGTGTGGACATAGGTGCCTCACATTTTAAACTGCTGGCATTTAGTTAAGAATTCAACAAGAGAAGCAGCCATCTAGTTTATTTACTTAAACTTGTGTTTAAAGGCAGCTTTCAGGCTGCAGGGTTCCCCAGTTTTCTCAGGTGAACTTCTATAGCTGCAGTTTCTGTTTAGGTGGTTCCTATGCAGGTCACGAGGTAGGTTTTGTCAGGTGATACCAGATGGCTGTAAATCTCACTTCCAGAATGCAAATCTAAGTGGGCATGGAAGTGGATTCACGTTATAATCTTCGTAAATTGAGCACGAAGATAAGCTGTGGAAAACGAAGTACAATAGATCATTCAGACAGTGGTTTGAAGTGACTGATAATATCTTCTCTTAGCAACATATTCTACCCACCACCAGGTGAGATCTACAGCAGGTTTTGTGCTTTGTTCTTTAATATTTCATAGAGCTAGTATTTTAAATTATGAGTTATAAATAAGTATAAGGAAATTCAGGAGAGAGTTCAGCTCAGGAACGAAATAAGAGATTAAGAGATCAAATCAGCTGACGTCTGATTCGCAACCACTGAGATGCACTGGTGATCTCTGCCCAGTTCCAACAGATCTCAGCCATTCCACAGAACCTGCTACAAACACCAGTCTTTTGTTACTCATGGAGAAGGAACTGATCTCACCCAGAGGAACTGCTTGTTAATCCTTGAGGGGATGCTGCTCACTGATAAAGCCATATGTTGGAAACTGTCTGCCATTATGCTTATTCTGGGGAAGAGCGAAAGCCTTTGGTGTTTTCTTACGCTGTGTTATCACCAGCATTAAATCTTATTAATTTCTGGTGACTACAGAAATTTCCGGAAACAAAAGGGTTCTCGCCTTCCTTTCAGGAGAGCTGGGCTCTGCCTGATGCTACCAGTGACTGCTGTGACCTTGGGCAATTCACCTCGCCTCTTTGTACCTTTGTCCTCCTTTCCCTTTCCCTAATGAAAGCAGAAGCCCATCAGGGTGGAGTGATCCCTGTGTCTGTGTTGTCGTAAATGAGTGATGCTTTAATCTTGGTATATCATACATCAGTCACCATCATCTTCAAAAAGCAAAGGGGATGACATGGTTAGTCATGGCTGGGATTTGCAGACTTTAAGTCAGTTAGCCTGCAGTCTATTTGGAGAGTGTGTATTCGTGATGGGATTAAAGAAACTGTGAGCCTGAGCTTAAAATTGTACCCTCGAAATGCCTTTCACCACAATTAAAAACGAAACAACAAACACCAAAGCCAGGTAAGAAAGATTTGTGTGTGTAAGAGCCATTGAAGTTAACTCAGTAGTGCAGACAAACCTTAAACGCAGGGAATGAGCTACAAGAAAACTGTGCACTTCAGATACAGAACGTGACAAAACACTTTCTTCTTCACTGCAATGAAAGGGAGATGCATTGAACAGTTTCTCACTGATAATCTCACGATCGATTAACTACCAGTCTTGTTTTTCTGGAAGCCCGTGATGAGAAACGCTTTCGCATAGCACCATCTAGTGGGAGCTGGATATTTTAGCTAACAATCTTGTTCTACAGTAATTGTGGTCTTATCTGAGAGCATCATCTCTTGGCAGATATATATTGAAATGTAATGTGTAAAAGAAATATATATTTTCAATCCTGATCTTCCAGTTTCTGATTGTCTTATGATAAAAGATACATGGCTGGTAATTGTACATAGCCTTTGTAGTTGTTTGTGCCACCAACCAATGCATGATCTTAAGTAGGTTTCTAAAGATATGCCTTGCCTCGCTTTCCCTGTCTGTAGTAGAAGCTGTTTGTAAGTATTGTGCATGTTTCTGACCTCTGGCTTTTGCACAGTTCCTTCAGTATACACGCTTGTAATTCCTGTTGGTTCTCTGTGCATAACTATAGGTGAGCACAAAGCTCACTTAGAGAGAGATCATATCAAAGAAATGATGTCTGTGTACTGCTCTGCACGGGGGATGAAATGTAAAGCCTTGAGGAAAAGCAGATTTTTGCCAGACTGTGTGTACTGGAGGGAAAATGTGCCTCATATTGGAAGTTGTTCTGTATTTCTGATGCCATGCAAAGCTTTGAGTTAAGATTATTTCCTTTTGATTTCCACATTAAAGAGTTCTTCATAACAGGCATGCTTATTAAATTAATAACCCTTTCTGATTTTGATCTCCACAGCTATGTTTTAATTACCGCAATCATTAGATGGCTGAGAGATGTCATTGCATGATATCTGACTGAATTAATCACGCTTATAAAGATTCTCCCAGAAACTTTGAGCGCTTCAGTGATTTATGGACCAGTTCCTGAGCAATGTGGGAAAAGCAAGTCGCAGCATTACGATGGCCTCAGTAATGCCTACAGTGCCATTTTGTACTGCTGTGTAACACCCTTCTATCTGCAGCAGTGTTTGGGTTGCCATTTTCTAGCCCAAGACACGCAATGATGATTCTGTAACCTTACTTTCTTATGTCTTTGCAGTCTCCACGGACATTATCGCCTACTCCTTCTGCAGAAGTAAGTGTGGTGAAACCTCATCTTACCGTGACTAGAATTACTCACTTCAGGGAATGCAGGCGTTGATTTTGTTACTGGCCTGATCTGTCTTTTCTGGGGGGGAGGCCATATAGAAATGTTTTTTGATCGCTTAAAAGGAGAACATTAAGTCATCGCTGACAGATTGTACGAGAAATGAATCTGGTGTTCCTACCTAATTGTTGTCTGTAACACAGAGCCATTCGTCCAGCAGAGGTCACTTCTTAGACACACATCCTTCTGGTGACACCCGCAGGGTCTCAGATGGATGACTTACATTACCTGAAATGCTGCTCTAAGTGTTTAAATAATACAGTTGCTACTAAGACAGTCGTAGTTTTACCTTGAAGAAAACATGGCTATGGTTTGCTTTGCTTTGGTTTGGTTCTGTTCTGACCTTGGAACTGTTTTAAGCGTTACAGTAACATTAAATAGCAGTACAGTCATTTGTCAGAATACTATAGATGTATAGATACCATTGCATGAGTGTTATCTTTTTGGGATGGGGAAGTGTTACTTGTTTGCAATATAAAAGTCACAATGATTGCTACATGTTAAAAAAAACCAAAAAACAAAAAAAGAAAGCTTTACAATTTGTTGTAATTCTTTGTGCATTCAAATTGCTCCCATCTCTTTTGTCCTGTTTTGGTTTGCTTTGTGTGTGCTTTGTCATTTTGTTTGGCTTGGGTTTGTTTTGTATTGCCTTCCAGGAAACTGAGAAAGTTAGGCTTCGCTGCACAAGAAGGGGTCTTGTTTTCAGAGAGGAGGGCATGGGACAGATCTAATTACAGACCCTTGTTGTAACTAGTTGAGACAAATGTAAATGAAGGCACGGATAGCTCTGTGTTGCAGCTGTTCAATTCTTGCTGGTTTCCAGCTGATCTAGTTGAGGACTAGCTCGTGTGTCTTGTGCCTTGTGCTGCAGGACAAGGGAGCTCTGAATGCAACTTTCCATGTTCCTATGGCTCCATAAGGGGAATCTGGGATTACAGAAAGTATAATAGAAATTGTCCTGAGTGACAGGCAGAGTTGGAACCTTTCAAGACTGATCTCAGACGCTGGCTGTAAAAATGGATCTGAATCTTTGGAGCAGATCGTTAGATAACTGTAATAATGAAATGGGTTGAAAGCTTAAGGAATGTATTTTTTCAGTATCTTCTGTGGATGTTTTCAGATCCGTGAAAGTTGAGCACTGCTAAAAGAAACGTATAACGTGCATTTCTATTTTGTGATGAATTCCATTTTAATTGCTTCTGTTCTGCAGGGTTATCAAGATATTCGGGATCGCATGATTCACAGGTCTACTAGTCAGGGCTCTATTAATTCTCCAGTGTACAGTCGCCATAGCTACACGCCCACCATGTCACGTTCCCCTCAGCACTTCCACAGACCTGGTAAGGGCAACTGCATTAGAAGTATGTGTAAAAGTAGTGTTTATTATGTTGCTCGGTGGCACAGAGAAGCACTTGTTTCTCTTAGCAGCTGATTGAAAAGTTGTTGCGTATTTTAATATCTCCTCTTCTACCTGTGTTTTTTGTTCTTGATTGGTGCGGTGTTCCTCCCTAGGTTGATGAGTGTCTTACGTCTTAAGTACTGATCTTTTGTCTTTGATTAATTCTTTTTCACATGTATGTAAGTTTGTGAGAGCAAGCAACTGTTTACAGCAACAAATCACAAACTTCATTCTGGGATGTGGGAAAAGCAATGTATCTTGGAAACAAAAGTTACAGCTTGACAATACAGCAGCCACTAATGTAGGATTTTTCCTTCCTAAAAAAAATATTCAGTCGAAGCTTGGTGCAGCCATGGAATGTCAGACTGAACAGCAAATAACCCAGATATTCCAAATAACTTGTCATTTTCATAAACATAGACTCATAGGGTGCATCACAGATTTCTTATTTAAAATCACAGACAATTGCAAAGCACATTTGAAGATACTAATGTTTTTAGTGATTGAGCAGTGATGTGCAAGTTCTGTGTATAACATAGTAAACATACAGGTCAGGCAGTTTCCAAGTGCATTCAGATTTCTGATTGTGTATATGAGGGCAATAAATGAAACTGAAATGTTCATCGGCGCCCAAACTGTGTAAAAATATATCTCTAAATGCAATTCATTGAGTACTTTTCAAGACTAATTTACTCTTAATGGTAATGAATTAAATCTTTGTGACCTCTTTTTAAATTAAATGATGTAGTCATGCAGTTCCATCTTCCTTGATGATTGCAGATGAGCACTTGGACTGCCAAAAGCCCGTACATAATAGGAGCTGCATTTTTAAAATTAAAGATTTATTATAGAGCCACCACTGTGGAACATGAGTGCAGCAGCCATTTCCTAGTGGGGGTGGGCTGAAAGCAGCTAATTGTGTCTGTCAGTGAATGCCTTATTTAAAGCACTCAAGGGAGGTGGGACAGAAGCAAATTGTGTCTGATACTTTGTGCTGACAACATGATTGTGTTTTAAAATGACATTACAGCTAAAACTGAAGGGCATTTATTAAATGTGAAAAAGCTGCAAACTTCTGTGTCTTGATTCTGGCAATTGAAAGGGGATTTTTCCATCTCTATCAGATCAGAGACAGTTAACAAATTCAGACCTCACTCCAGACGTTACTGTGATTGAATTTCACTTTCTGTTCAATCAAGGGCCTTCCTCAGAAGGGTGCAAATGTATAATCTTCAAAATTTCAGTCTGAGGGATGTTCTGAGAATATTTCTGTTGAGGCTGATCTCTGCTCAGGTGATCTCACCTGTGGGTCACCTGCTTCTGTTTCTCCTATGATACAGACAACATCTGTAGAATTGGTTGTTTTGATCTTTGCAACCCTGCTTCAGGGTAATTAGTAATATTAATTTATAGCTTTCCTACAGTATCATTCACATTGAATTATAGCATGAGTATATATACCACGTTTCTCCTAATGGTACCTTTTGTTATTTGCAAGAGTAATTTCTCTCTGAATAAGTTCAGTGGCCCCAGAGAACTCCTGCTTGGCTTCCAGCTGCTCTTGAGAGAGGAGTGAAGCACTGTGTTGACGTTGTCAGCATCAGATTCTTCAGAATTGGAATGCTTCAAGTTTTGAAGAAGTTTGCAGCCTTTTCATACCCTGACGCCATATGTGACGTTGGCAGCATTCTTGGAATGTCTTGAAACAATGGAAGGCAGCTTGCATGCCTCTTGACTGGTGGTTTTTTTTGGTTAGGCACTTTGCAAAACAGCTACTTTCTTAACTAACTGATCATCAATGTTTGTGATGTTTGCATGATGGTAGCAGGCTACTTTCTGGTAACAAGGCATAGATCATAAGCTCATTAAGCTAGTAAGTAGTATGCTGAATCAGCAACGCAGTTCAAATCTGAGCATCTTTTCAACTACTCGCTGTAATTTTGTCTAAGATTTATGAACCCTTTGGTACGTCTTTTAACATTTTTTTTTTCCTTCCTCCTTTTCAGAATCCTAATTGTGTAATGCCTTTTTTTTTCTTCCTTTGAAGCCTCCTTCCCTGCCTTTCTCTTATTGTTTTTCTTTGTTTTCATTTTGTTCTGCCCCCCGATTCCCTGCTGCCGCAGAGCTGCTCTCTACTGGTGTGCAGCGGTTGTCATACCTGCGCACTAGCAGTCTCAGCTCCACTCACCATGACTCCCGCCCCAACTCCCCCTTCCGACACCACTTCATCCCCCATGTCAAAGGTAAGGAGCCAGGCCTCTCCAGGGAGTACCCTCCAGGCTGGAGATTTATTAGCATTCTGTCAAAGCTAGTAAGGTGCATCTCCGTTAGGTTATCATTGGCTGTATAGCTGAGCATGCCTCGAAATGTGCCGTTACACTTAAAATTGTTAGAATAGACATAATGTCCTTTCGTGGAGGATGTATGTCATTTCTAAGGGCCCTAGCTGAAGAGTCATCAAGCAAATTCCCGATTAGAAATACCGAGGGAAGTATTATCATCTACTGTTTAGATCCTAATTTAGCCTCTTTTAAATTGGTACATACAATCTCTACAGCAGCTAGCATATCAAATTAACTATTACTTCAACAAAGCTCAAAAAACATGAAGAAAAATCATATTATCAGCAATGAGGAAATTAATCATTCTTAATTTTGTTGGCAGTAACAAGTGCCCAACATAATAAAATCAAAATCTCTAGGCCTCTCCTCAAATAGTAAGAATCAGCAAGCTCTGCTGAAGGCAGTAGAGTTGCAGGGATTTACACTATCTGAGGATCTGGTCGCTTCTTGCTTTTCAATCTGTCCTTTTACAATATTTGATTTGGAGGACGGGAGTTGTTCTTTCTTTCTGTCCCTTCAAAAAGCTCATCCAGCTCAAGAAGCTTTTAGTTTTACTTCTTGCTTTCTGTGAATATGGTTTTACTTCTATCAGAGCACTCTGGCTGTGCTGTTCCTTCTGCTGGGGGAGACAGTCATAGTTTATATCACTTGGAAAAGCTCAAAAAGAGGCAATTGGGTATGTTAAGCATGGATTCTATTCTGGCACCTTTGATTAATGCAGATAACCAGAAATTGAAGTTAATCAAAGACGGTTTCAAGGAGGTAGTTTCCATGCACTTTCAGGAAATGCTAATAGATCTCAGTGTTGTCTCTCTTCAAACAATCAGATCACCATTACTAATTTTAATTTTGCATTTTCTTAGAGGAATTTCACTAATATACACTTTCAACTTCCCTATTATTTCACTACAGAAAAATAAGCCTTGCTTTGAACTTCAAAAATTGGGACCCTTAAAAATAGATACACAGCTCATTTCAGCATGCAGTTAATCCATAACCCTTGCAATTTCAACGTTTCTTTGCTGATGATCCAAATTAATACCCACATTCTTTCAAGTGGCATTTTCATTCCTTTTCTGTTGAGAAAACAGTTTCCTGAACAGATAAATGAGAACTGTTGAAAATTCATGCCTATTGTTTTTATATTTCAAATACATACATGGAGATTAGGCCTGAATCTCTTGCTGGTTGGTTTAAAAGGCCAGTTGGAATTACAAGTGCTGTAGACAAAGGAGTAGGTATGGTTCTTAGGAGATAGATGCGGTGAGTGATAGCTGTGGTCACACAGAACATTGTAAGAGTCCCTTGTGTTTCAAAGTTTTACATTCAGGTCTTAGACCTGTACAGGATTCATGTGTGATAACTAAGCAAAACTCCCAGAAGCTGAGGTTCACATCACTATGATAGTGCACAACAGCTGAGGATGTGGTGTGTTGCCTGTGGGGCAAGCAGCAGGTAGTCACCTCTTGTAATTCATGTCTCAATTGGGAGAGTAATCTCTTAATTGTTGGTTGAGAAAAAGAAGCACTTTGGTTTGGTTCATAGGTTAATGTGGATATTAGGTACTTGCATGGGACTTAAAGGGAATTGGTAGGTACACAATCCCTACAGAATGGGTGGTGTAAGGAGTGCTGCAGAGGCTTTGGAGAAGGACCATCAAATGGTTGCAAATCTCATACTGAAAGAGTTATGGCTGTTAATTTATTAGCACTGTCAGATGGGGATTTGATATTGATTTGTTCAGTATCTACATACTTGTGTAATAGAAATCTGTGATAACAGGATGTTCACCTATATTTCAGAGATACAATAAGGTCCACTGAAATTAGATAACAATTACCATTTCTGTCACTTGTATAAGGTGAAGATAAGTAACTCTTGAAAGGTCTTTTTGTTCCCATTGCTAAAAATGCTGAAAGGCATAAAAAGTCAAAAGGCCTGAAGACTTTCGTAATTTTTCCAGCATCTTAAGTGTTCAATGAAGTGCTCGCAAGCCCCAAACATTAGATGAACCAATGTTTGTTGTGTTTCTTACATCAGCAAGCTCTGGCTTGTCTTGTGAAAGGATTACAATGGAAAATATACTCTGAAAAACCACATATATGCACATCGTACGTATATGTACACACAGTGTACATGTATTTAAAGATGAGGTTCTAGGGAGAGGTGTTATTTTTGTTAAATAAACCTCTCCTGTCTCAACATGTAGACGCACACGGAAGAGATAATATAGCCTGCCCCATATATCATGAGAAGATTTTGTGGGTGTCTTTTTATTTAATTATTCTTACATTTACGTAGTGTTGAGTGAAGCCCAGTTGCATATGAACATGCACTGCTTTGTGTTCACAAACAGCTATTTGGTTATCCACTGATGGGATTGATCTGAGTTTCCCACCTGGTTCATCATTTGCAACCCTTGTAAACCACATGTCCAAGTACCCCTCTTTTACATCTGTGTAGCAGAAAATAGAGATTGGTCTGGTACTGGCTGCACCTGATGCAGCTCTGCCCTCTTACTCAGAGGGGTTTGCCTTGGATATTGTAGATGTCAATTTTCAAAGTTTAGAGAGCTGCCTCATTTTACCAGAGTGTGGCATTTCTGTCTACTAGGGAATTAGAACACATCTGAGATGAGAACTGTTGCACTGTCAGGAGTTAATTAGATGTGATAGGTTTATGATGATTTAATGAAGAAATGTGATATGATCTTCTTTGCACATGGTCAGCCTTTCTCAAAGCCATTTTGTACTTTGAGCAGAAGGTAAAATTGGTGTAAATTTGTAAGAAATACTCCATAAAGCTGTAGGCTTGTTTTTGTTTGTTTGCTTTGTGGGATGTTTGTTTTTTTTAGGATTTGGAGCCTATGAATCATGCCAAAAGTGCTGTAATAAAGCAGCATGATTTCCAAACAGCATAATGATCATGGAAAGTGTATTTGTCAGATTACACCTATATTATTTTGTATCTACACGCCAGAAAATTTAGTTGACATTTAGACCAATCTGTGCATTTACACGTAGCATAATGTGTAAGGCAGGGTAGTATTCAGGCCTTGCAGACAAGGTCAAATTTGAAGAATTTTGAGGAGTGAAGGGGCTAAAAGTGCCCAGTAAGGTCTTGGTGAGAGTTTGTTGATTTAACATACATGTTGAGCAGTCTGGAAGGGAGTGTAATATTTATCAGCCCAGACTTCATTTAAACTAATTTGGATTCTCCATTGAATTTGGACTTATCTCAATAAAGTACTGTCTTTGCTATGAAAGAATCAAAACAAGTCCATGAATGAAAGAAACCCCGACCCTACTGAAATCAGAGACAACACTCTCATTGAGACCCAGCATTTCGTCTTACATGCCTAGAATTTTTCAGAGGCATTCAAGAATATTGCAAAGGCCCCATGAGATTTCTGTGTTGAAGGAGCTCTGAGCTGGTGAGGCAGTGGAGGGCTGTTTCTGTGTTTCTCTGCTTACAGACATTCCCATAAGGAATCTCCCAACCTCTGTAGTGAATTTGAGCCTTTGTTTTCACAGGTCTCCTGCCCTGAGACAGGTCTCTGAAATCAAGTAGTGTGTGTGTGATAACTATTTTCAGTGTTTTGTGGAAGCAGTTAAAAAAAATCCACTTGCACAGGTTGGCTGTTCCTCAGCTTCCCAATTTGTTTGGGAAATAGAGGCTGTGCATCTGGATAAGCTGAAGAATGGCAACTTGAGGAAACCTGTAAAGGTCTTTGGCCTTCAGGTGCTGTTGAGTTTGGGTTTTTTGCTTCGTCTGTTTAGAAGCAGAGCAGTTAAATTGCAAATGGATAGAAGGCTGAGTGTTGGCTGCACACAGGCTTTTTTGGCCTGATTCTGTGAGCTTAGCTTGTGAAATGCACAGCAGGACTAGTCGCAAACACTTGAGAAGGCAGCAGGAGCCTGCATTATGTTGTGCTCTGTATAGGGAAGCAATTGTAAATCTTACTGCTAGGGGAACCCGCTTAACAAACTGTACTGCTGATTTTTTTCCATATCATCACAGGCATGTTTCTGTGCTGCCTCATTTTCAGTTGTACACCAGTTTCCTTTGAACTTGGAAGCAATTATTCTCCTCAGCACCAAACCTAATACAACGCCTCGTGTGCTTGGAGTCAAAAGAACACTGCCATTACACTGAAAGCATGTCCAGTCATTTTTGTTCACTTCAAAACCCTTTTATGCATCTTCTGTGATCTGCTGCACAGGTTAAGGCTAGTGCCAAGGTCAAGGGCTTAGAAGTCTCAGCTTTTCCTGGCTTCTCCAGCACTATCTAGGGTTCAGCAAATGCTAAAGCTGTGTTATATTTCTAGAAATCAATGTAGTCTCAAACAGTGCCATTTTCATACCAAGTCATAACATTTTCCAACTAACACTGCCATGAAGTTCCTGCAGTTTTCTGTTCCTAAGACCCATTGTTGCTGGAGCCTTAAAGCTGTTGTAAATAGACATCTATGCGATTCCTCTTAACAAAGTTGAAAATAATTTATTTTCTGAAAAATGACTATTTGTATGCACTTAAATCTTATGGTAGTTCCATGTCATTTTTGCAGATTTGTTCTAGTAAAAAAAAAATTATAAAATAAAAAAAGAGATCTTTTAGAAACAGAACATTTCAGATTTTGATATTTTCTTCATTTCTGAGAAGACCTGGAAGAAAATGCTGTGTTTAACTGGTAGTGATCTTTATGAATAACAAGCAAACTAAAATAATTATGTTCTTGGCTATAAGCAGAAGCATGTTCCTAAGCATGAACTGCTTTCATAAATGAGTGATTTTATTGCTGCATCTTAAGCACTTAAGCCTTGTTATAAGAGTGGACTCATCAGAGGTGATCTAATGAGAATCTAAACAGATGCACCATTCCCTCCTGCAGCGGTTGTGGTTAATGAGACTACAATCCTAGAAAATATAAAGAAGAGTCATTTGTCAGTACAAGTAGGAGTCATTAGAAGGAGACAGGCTGCACAGGAACCCCGGGAAATACAAGGCAACAGAGATGTCTGTAAAGCAACACGTGCAGTATGATACCACGCTAATTGTGTGCCTTGTATTGCATGCATTGTACATTACCAGCTCTCTCTAAACACATTTCTGTGTACTACATATGAGATTAGCCAGCATACATTTATGAGTCTGAGCATACTTAGCTGTGTCTGGTTTAGATAAAGAGAGGGGCATAAGAAGGGTTTATTTCCGGTACTTCTAGTGTTAGTAATAGAGGGACTGTAAATGGAGCATTCCCACACTCTTATTTATACAGATCATCTTGACTACCACTTCCTAGCAGATAAAATGTGTTTGTGACTCCTCTGTTGTCACAGTCCAGAGTTCAATAAATTCTTTTTGATTTGTATCTTTCGTTGAATATACTGCTGATGGAAACAAAAAGGCAGAATGGCGTTTTGGAATTAACTTTATCTTGTGACCATCTCAGTGCTGGTGTCTTTTTCCCTATAAAACAATTTTTTTTTTTTTTTTTTGCCAAAAAGTAGCTCATGATTTCTCAATAGAAACAGAAGACAAGTAAAATGAGACTAGGCAAGCTTGGCCTTTCACCATTATGGCATTTCAGAGACTGGGACAAGTAGAACTCGGAATTGGAATTGCCAAGTAAAGGACAAGACTGAGATGTGGCAGTATTATCTTAAGTAATCGGTCATGCTACTTTCCAGAGTAGGTATATCTAGGACTTACTACCATCTAGCCAGGAGCTCATCACCACTGCACCCAAAATAGGAAAGCTGCTGTCCACTCACATGGCTGAAAGAACATCTTGTCTGGGGGTTGTCACATGCAACAAGTCGTTCAGAGGTAAAACATCAGAGTGGTAAACACAGAGCATTGCAGACGGATTCTTCTGGACAAATTTTATACAGCTAAGCCCCCTGAACCATACATGCATGTCATTTTTAAAACACACATTGTACAGGTGGGTTATCTTGTAGGCCGGCACATCTCTCTCCATGAGGTGCGTTAAGAGCATTTTTTCCCGCCCTTTCTGGTAACTTTAAGATTGGCAGATGACCACTCAGGTAAAAGACAAACAGTATAAAGAAAACTTCTGTTTTCCTTCCCTCCTACAATATATAAAAAAGAAGCTTGTGGAGTCTGAGATTTTCGGTCCTCTAATGAAACATAGGAAACCTAGAGCTGAAAGTAGGCCTACAAGGGTTTTTCTGTTGTGTTTTACAGCCTTCCTGGACCTGTCAGCTATTTGGCTTTGCTAAGTTTTTCAGTCCTGGGTGTGTACCTGAAAAAATGAAGGGGCTTTTTGCTCCCCTGCCTTATGCCTTTGTGGCCAGCTGCACCCATACAAACGAAGCACTCAAGTGGGAAGGTTTTGCTCTTACGGGTTTGCACTACAGTGAAGAATGGCACAGAATAAAAGGCAGCAGCATTCTTTTATGACGCACAGAGTCATGTGTTTGGAAATCCAGCTGTTAAGTCAAGCTGCATGTTTCTGCCATGCAGAACCCTCTCACCCTGACAGTCACGGGAGCTTTCAGGGGTATTGGATTGACGTGGATTGTAAGGACGATCACACAAATAGAAATTACATTTTTAAACATCAGATTCATATTTGCTAAGTCAGCAGTCATAAGGTATTGTCATTGGAGCCAAGTGTGGCATTGATAGACTTGGGGTGGCACCTGTGGTCTGAGTGCAGCCACCAGATGGGTTGCTTTGCTTTGCACATTATTTTTCATATCATAAACTTCCTATCAGAGGGCTTAAACCAATGAAAGAATGTGTAAGGAACAGGTATGCCTTTTGGTACAGGCCAGGTGGCCTAACAGCTATTTTCCATCTCTAGCTTTTGTGCGCTTTGGTTCAGGGAGCTAGTAGCTGCCAGCATATGCTTCTCCCTGCTTGGAGTTGGTTTTGTTTTGAGTTCACATAGCAACTACTGCGCTCTGTGTCTGCAACTTTTAACTCCGAATGTCAATCTCTGTAATTGGTCATTGCCAAGTAACCTTCCATTCTTCTTTTCCACATTGCCCATCACCAGCTACCAGCACACAGCTCCTGCCTGCATGCCGTCAGAATGAGTGCGAGCTGCTAAAACCTCAACTCCAGTCTGAACACAGATCTTTGTCTCTGCAGGAAAATGAGGGGGAACAAAAAGTCACCAGGGCTACCAGATTTTGTTATTGTTTGTGTTTGTATTTTTTGTTTAAACTTCCTTTTCTCCCTCGAGGTTTTGATTCCAATGGTTTTGTTTGGGTTTGATTGGGCTTGCTTTTTTAATTTGATTTGATTTTTTTCTTTAATTGCTCTCCCTCTTCTCATTTTGTTTTCTCCATTCTTTCATTGGAGGCAATGAGCCGTCCAGCGGTCGGAACTCCCCTGTCCCCTATCGGCCAGACAGCCGCCCTCTCACTCCAACTTACGCTCAGGCCCCTAAACATTTCCATGTTCCAGGTAGGAGCTGGCACTGTGTGTGTCTCGGTGTCCTGTCACAGTGTAGAATGTAGCCTTTGTACCTTCTGTCTTGTCTCCATCGTTTCATGCTGTCTGCCATGGGGTGCGCACACAGGGTTTGGGACTGCCTGCTCCCGAGCTTCGTGGGAGGAGTGGTGCCTTCAGAAATGGAGGCTCGTGGTGATTTTTACTTGTTGCGTTGCTCAGGTGTTTTGCTGTTAGAATGCCATGTTTTCGGGGGTCTGCTAATGGCCCATGAGCTGTATACAAGCCATGTAGGGCTTGATTTTTCTCCCAGTTGCACAAGCATAACTCTGCTAACTTTGGAGGAATTGGTTGTGAGTCACAGTAGCATGCAGAAGAGTTGACCAGTAAGCCATTACACGTGAAGTCACTGGTGGGACTAGTTTCAGTCTTGAACTAAACAGTTCTACTTTAGTGTTCCCTTTTTTCTTTTTTAACCAAATGAGGATGTTTCTTCACCTGTTCCATGCAGTGGCATGGTGTCCTTGCAGAAGCACCCAGACCTGCAAGAATTAGCGTGCATGAGGATACTCTCTCTATAAAGTGGGTTCTCTCCTAAAGTGAGAGCACCTCTCTTGTGATTTGATAGGATGAGGGTGTGTGTCCTCTCCCTAGGGTTGCTGACACGCATCATCTGACTGCATCAGTGCTAGCTGAAAGCCTTATGTTCAGTTATTCATGAGGTCCCCGTCAGTCTGGTATCCCTTTGAACTGCCAGAGGCTGCTGCTCTTCCTCCTGCCCTCAGACCTGGCAGATAAACTGTGGATGTTCCCTTTCAGTCAGTGTGACCTGGCTTGGCCAAGATGGGCTGTGTGAAGTGCCTAAGCTAACCTGGCCTGTGGGCGTAAGTTGAAGTGCACTCATGTGAAGAACTCAGCTGGGTACACAACGCCCAGCATGGTGGGAGAGCTGTCCTCTTCAGCTTGAGCAGCCCAGGAGCTGTGTGCACAGACCCCATACAGCTGTATGGTACAGGCATGCACTAAAGTCCTGCTGCCTGGTTCCCCTTTATCCTTTGTGCCTATTTGCTGTTCAAGTAGCCTTAAAAAGATCACTAGCACAAAGTACCTCAGTGCATTTGTGTGCGAGGAATTTGCCTGTCACTTAGTCCAGGAAATAGGGTTCTGTAAAGTAGTTATACTTTTTTTTCCTCACAGATTTCTAGATTGTTTTCCTTAATGCCAGAGGTTGTCTCCTGTAGCACTTCAGTGAGATCTGAGACAGACAACATGTATTTTTAAAATGTTTTCTTCTTCCTTCTTGCTAATATGATTGAAAACTTTATTTTTTTCAGGCAGTATGATGTAGTAGCAAAATGGGGTTTTGACTCAAATGTCTTAGTTCCCAGTAGCTCACTGGTGAAATAAGACTGACTTAGATTTTGCACTGTAGCACTGGTTTTGAATTAACTTCTGTATTTGTGGCTGTGTGGAATACTTGAAGAGCTGGTTTGGTGTGGGTGGGTAGTTTAGAACAATGTAGATCCCATCTTGGTTCATCACTGTAAAAATATTTTATCTTTTAAATATGCTTTAGATTTATTACATTAGGGTTCTGGGAAGTGACTTCCTGGCTGATACTGATAGTATGCCATGTGGTCATCCTTACATTAAAATATATCTAAGTAAAAATTATGAAGAAGTCTGTTCTTGTGTTTGAGGATGAACAGTATGTCCCTTAACACCGACTCTGTGAAGTCAAGGTGGTGTTGGCTGTTCAAAACTATGCATGGAGCAGTTGTTCTGTTCTCTGGGTTTTGAAGTGAATGGCAGGTTCACTGCATTCTCCTTAATCCAACCAGTCAGCTGGAAAGAAAATTGAGCTGTTGTGACCGGAGCACAATTTTCCACAGAAGTTATTTGGGGTGCATTTCCCCAAATAGCTTGTATTTTCACCCTGGAAATGTCTTGCTTGTTTGCATTTCCAAGTGTCTGTCACACTGATAATATTTTAAATGAATTGTTCATGGTTTGAGTGCATCCACACGTTACAGAATCAGCTCCAGCGGACTTCATACCACGCGTCTTCTACTTGTCACTCGTTCTTATGTTTTCTTCAGACAATCTGATTCTGTATAATGCTGGCTTTTTCTTGTGCTACATCCCTAATTTGGTCTGTCTACTGTTTTAGTCTTGGTGTTACCTTTACCAATAAGCGAAGTAGTTCTCCTATTAACACTTCTGTTTCTCCATTCCACAGATCAAGGTGTCAACATTTACAGAAAGCCACCAATCTACAAGCAGCATGGTAAATGATCTTTCTCTTTTTGTATCGAAACTGGAGTGTCAACTAAAATACACACAGACTACTGAAAAGCGTTCAGTGTTTACTTTGAAACCATCAAAAATTAGTATTCCAAGCTTTAAGGGGCTTTTGTTGCATGTCCTGCTGGATGATTATGCTTTAAAGCATGTTGTTCTATTTGGATCATATGGTTTAAGTCTTGGCCACGTTGCTATTAACAGCAAAATTGACATTAACTGGGATTTTGGTACCTTTTTAGCATTGCGATGCCTTCCTGTATTTCACTTCTTTCAGTTTATGTTTTCAGAATACAGATTTTGATCATGGAAAAAGTGGATTAATATCAGTCCGTTCTTTGACAGGAACTTCATGGATTATGTTTATTTTAAGCAGACAAAGTACAATTACTGATGTCAACGACAGCAATGATGGGGATGTTACTGTCAGACTGGAATTCCAAATGCACTGTGGCTCCAAACAGAAATCTTTAAATATTGAAAATGATGTAGGTGACTGACAGGGCTAGTTTGATTCTCAAGCCCTGTGAAATAGATCAGGTAGCGTGGTATATCTGCTGTTCCAGTGTTTGGATTCTGAGTTGCACAACAGTATCCAACTCAGCTCTAATCTTTTCAGAGCAGATGTTGTTTTAGCAAGTCTGGAATAACAATAATGGCAGAAGCCAACTGCTTTGCTGGTCTGTAACATTTCAGAGCAAGGAACCTTTAAGTGTTTGCTATTTCCTTCAGCTGTCAGTAGAAAACTTTGAGTAGGAAATTGCGTGTAATGTGGTGAAAGAAAGGTGACTACCACTTAAAGACCTTTCATCCCTTTGCAGACTCTTTATCCAATGAAACTTATTTGCGGTAAATAGCAAATTAGCAGTACTACAGAGCTTAGGTGAACAGTTTGCTGAGATGGTTAAGAAAGCCCAGGGAGTCCATTCTGTAGACGGGAGTGAATATTGCTAAGAACACCACTGTAGTTTTACATCAGGTTTCTTTCCTTGTTCTTTTTTAAGTTTTCAAACCTTATGCTTATTTTAGAAGTCTTAACATTACTTTTGTTTGTTTTTATGGTTTAAATGTACCTTCTCATCTCCCATTAACACGTGAATGTTTAACCACTGACATCACCAATTCTAATAAGTAAGTACTCTTTGAAGTCATGCTTTTGTAAACTGATCAGCTTTCTCCATACCAGTAATCATGTGTAGAGTTTCCCAATCACAAAATTCTCAAAATTCCCCGTGATTTCTAATATTGATTCTCCTGAAGTACCCTGAATGTGTTGGATGAGTAACAAAGTACTTCACTGCTTTAACAGATGTCTTTCTGCTCAAAAAGAAAAGGAAAAAAGTACATTCAGAATCCTTTTGCCTTATGTGATGGCTTCATATAAGAGAAAGGTGATTTGGACTAACGGTTTACAAAGAGATACTTAAGGCTGCTTTTAGTGTAAACAAAATCCTGTTGGATTTTATTTTTTTTTTTAATGTAAAGATGTGAAAGCCATAATGCACGTCCTCACATGCTTTTAAGGGGCTTTGGCTTTGGCTGCTATCTTAAATGAATGTCCCACTGTTGATATGTGTGATTGATGAGGTACATTTCATTGGAAGTGCTGTCCCTGCCAAATTGATCTAAATGAAGCTTAGGAGTTAATAAATAAATTGGCATCTCCTTTTGCTGCTACTGCATGCTCATAATCAGGTACTTGCAGCAGGAAATATACATCTCCTTTGTTTGTTTGTTTTGCAGCTTTTCATAGACACGTAGGAAATAATCAGCACCAGTAGAGTTAAAAACAATGCTGTCCCTCTTATTTAGCTATTTGCTTTCTTAACCTAGAGGGAAGACAAACCAGTGCATAAATCTGGTTTCGTTGGTGGTCTTTAAGAGATACCGCCAAAAGCTGTTAGGCTGAATTTTCTCACTCTTGCCTGATCGTTTTAATGCCCTGAAACCCTAGTAAAACCCAAAGCTGATTTAGGGTTATCTTGGGGGTGGGTTTTTGGGATAAGAATGTTTGATTCCAATCTACTGGCAAGAGGAAAGCTTTACTTTGTTTCCAATTGCAATTAGAAAGGCAAAACATGAAAATGGTTGGATTTGAAAATGTCCTTCTTGTAAAGCATTAAATCTTGCCAAAATATGGAAACCCTTTATACTGTTATACCTTATTACATGGCTAAGTTCCCTGATTGCCATCTAGATGCAGCTGCTTTGGCAGCACAGAGCAAGTCCTCCGAGGATATCATCAAGTCCTCCAAGTTCCCAGCAGCTCATGCACCAGCACCCAACGAGATACCAAAGATTGAGACGGACCACTGGCCAGGTCCTCCCTCCCTTGCAGCCATAGGTATGCAAAAAGAATAATACAAGTGGTGTGGATTGAAAGGTACTGATCAGTAAAGTAGCTGTCAGAAGAGGTTGTGAGTATTGTGCCTGCTCCAGGTGATTGCCCCAGAGTGCAGTTATTCTGGTGAGACCTCTACACGTCTCTGTCTTTATAACTAACTTTCTAACTGTTAGTGAGTAGAGGAGCTTTTGAAGAAGGATGTTGAAAGTAATCACACAAATACTGATCCATAGAAAATTAATGTAAACTCCCATATGGTGACTTAAAAACAGTATGTTGTATCACACATGCATGACTTCTCTCAGTTATTGTCTGTGTGATCTTTTAGTCCTAAGCTAATAGTAAATATTCACAGGAAGTGTCACTGCTTCTAACCACATGGCTGTTTTCATGACAAGAAGCAAGGACTGCAATTAATGGGGCAATTAATGGACTAAAAAAGTCCCATTTTGTCAGAGTTACTGTTTCTACAGACTGTATTTTTCTTTTGCTCTGCAGATATTTTATTTTATTTAAGTCATGCTCATATTCATTTTAAAACTTTTTTTTTGTATTGTATTCTGTTGATTTTGTTGCTCCTGCCCCCTCCCCCCCCCCCCCCACTCGTTGTAAAACATAGCGCAGAATAAGTTATATAACCTGGTTGGTTTATGAAGTCATGTCAGATATGCTGAAGGCTTTGCCTGCTTCAGGTTTCTGTCAAGGGATCTGAAGGAAACAGGATTTCTGTGAAGTGCAGGGAGAGGTGGCAAAGGACGGGATTGCTAAATGATCAGTCAAACGAACTGTGCATGCAGTGGCAATTGTGTGAAAATGTAGTGATAACATCTGCACACCTGAAACTCTCCTGACAGTGCTTGCTGTAACCACAGCGTTGTTATGCCGTGTGTCAGAGGTGGAGGCTTTCCTGGAAATGTTGGCTCTTGACTCACATTCCTGGCAGTGGATGACAATTTTGGTTGGGTTATTATTTTTCCAAGTAAAACTGCTTTGCACGTTGGCTCTCAGGTGATTTAGTTACACCTGAGAAGCTAAACAGAACTTCTTGGAAACTATTAAAATGTGTTCATGGACATATTTTACTAAGAAATAAAGACACTGTACAGGATTAAGTGCTGAAAAACCTTCAACCCTCAGATTTTTCAACTTCTTTTTGGTTTTGTGTGAGATGTTTTGCTGCAGAGCTAGACTGAGCACAACTGTCAAAATAGGAGTTCCTGTTGCTATTTTACTGAAGTCTTGCAAAAGCCTGACACCAAAAGCACTGTTGCTTGTTTGGAAACCCATGTGCAGTTCAACTTCTTCTTAATTTTATAAGAAGCCTGATAGCCACAGGACAGGCTATCTGAGTTTTATGAAGGGCAAGTTTTGAATAAGCCTTTTGAATCTGCAAGAAAATACTTTTTTGTTTATTCAGTAAATCAAACTGTGAAAGAACTGATACACAAAGCTCTCTGTACTGTGGTTTTATGGAAGCAGGAGCGGACATGAGACGCAGGTCAAGTGGAAGAGAGGAAGATGATGAGGAGCTACAGAGACGCCGACAACTGCAGGAGGAGCAGCTCATGAAGGTTATTACAACCTTATATTCATACTGCTTCTGAACACCATCCAAAAAATGCCCCTTGTCTTTACATAAGCAATTTATAATTCCTCTGCCGGTTGTATTTTATTCATATATTTTTAATTGCTATCTATAGCTTAATTCTGGGCTTGGACAATTGATACTGAAAGAAGAGATGGAAAAGGAGAGGTCAGCCCTTTCTGCCAGTCGTTACGATTCTCCAGGTAATTCATCTAGGCAATGAAGCTAATAATGGACTGTGAGTAATGAATGCCACGTGGACATGTATTCAGTGGTTTTCCAGATGAGGGACCACTGGGAGATTGCTTCTTATGTATAAGTAGTATTCTGTTATTCTTCTGTGAAAGGGATGGGCTAATACCTTGTTTTGCCCCCATGTCTTGGAGCTTTGTTGAATCCTGTCATATTCTCAGAAGCGTTGTGTTATGTACAAGATGACTATAACATCAGATCAGGCTGCCACATTCTCAGGTTTGTTTGAATTCAGACATCACTATCTGTCTGTCCTGATCCTTGTCCTGGTTAAGTCAGGGCCAAAGCCTCTATCAGTAGCAGCATTACAGGACTTAAAGAGCCTTTTCTCCCTTGTAGCAAAAAAATTATGAACGCAGAACAGTGTGCTCTATTCATGTATCTTGGCTTGTGCACCAGCAGAAGATGAGCATATAAATGTAGTAGTAGTTAAAGTAGGAAGAGTTAAAAGAAAACTTATTAAGCGTTTAGAAGGTACGGTGACATGTAACTCAGGAGTGCCACTTCAGGAGAGTGAAATACAGTGGATGTGCATGGGACACTTACCAGGAAACCTATCCAGTCAAACAGTGCTAACCTTCTTGGGCTCTCCTTGATCTTTTTCTTGGTCTTATCATAAGATATATGGCAATACTTTATCTATCTGAAGGCTGAAAAGTTATTTTGCTCTCATTACTTTCAGCTTAGTAGAGGCCATATCTGAGCCTGGCACCATGATATGATAATGTTGCATGTAGCTTACAGAGCGTATGGAAGGTTGTGATGAGTTTGGGACTGAGATGTTAGCTTCTTGAAGACAGCATATCTCATTTGGTTAAGCTTCCTCTTAGTTCTTCAATTGTATCTTTTTCTGCAAGTTGATTTCTCAAATGTTCTTAGTTTTGAGTTTCCATGGGACTGTTGCAGTAAAAGATTTTTCCCTTTTTTAAAACAGCCCATGCTTCAGCCTCCAAAACCTCTTCTCTTCCTGGCTATGGAAAAAATGGACTTCACAGGGTAAGGAGATGGACATTTTGAGAATCAAAAAGTAACTTTAATCATCCGTGGCATTTATGTATTTATTTCCCTATTAACTGTTTTGGATTTTAAGTTTCATTGAGCTTTCTTATAAGACCATCTGAAGTCAGGCAAAAACTTGTTTCCCTCCCCACACGCTTAGTGTTAAAAATGCAAGAAAGCAATGCAAGAGAGCTTATGAAAATTGAGGAAAGGAAAGCTTTAAACAATTTGTTACTTCTCTTATGTCAACCCACTGATGAAGCCATGAACTATGGATTTATGTGCATGTCCCTCTTCTCCTGTTACAGCCTGTGTCTACAGATTTTGGTCAGTACAACAGTTACGGGGACGTGAGTGGTGGTGTTAGAGGTAAGGCTTTTTACATACCACTTCATTATGGAGAACGTATTGCGATGATTGCTCATGTCTGCTGCTTCATAATAAGATTGTGCATTTGCTTTGTATGTGCTAAGTGGTTTTAACTTCCTTGGGTAAACTTGATAGTTAAACTCTGCAAGTACATGTTTGAAAGTTTGGGTTTATTTTGCTAAATCTTCTATCATCCCTGTTTTTGCCAAGAGCATGCTTTAGCATTGGTACACATGGAAAGCAGGTAGTCTGTAGTTAATTGGAATATGTTCTGAATTAATATTTTGAACAGGTTTGAGCTTAGTGGTGGGGGGAAGAGAGAGGGAGAGGGACAAATTTACCTTCTGAGTGAGACTGATCTTACATAGGTCTTACATACCTTATGATAAGGATCAGAAGCTGGTGCTTGTGTCTCTATAAACTGTGGAGGAATCCTACAGAGCTACCTGTTGTCAAGTGAATCATGCTCTAAAAAGCTGAATATTAGTTGGCTATTTATTTGCCTCATTATGGTTCTCTTCCTCTAATGTTTCTAAAGTGACTTGGTTTTCCAGAGTGAGAAGCACACCTGAAGTGGTCTGCAATGTAGGGAGTGCTTTACCCTTCACAAACTAAGACCTAAGGTAGGCAGGTTTGCAGACCATATAGAATTGGATGGGATTTTGAGGAGATCAGGTAGATCACAAAACACAAGGATTATCTGGCAGATTGTGACTGGCTCTTCTTCAACACTCTGCAGCTGATGAGATTTCTCTTTTGTTTTTCAGACTTCCAGGTAGAGTACGGGTTTTCATCAATCAACTGACAACAGATTTGAAAGCATCCACTTTCTTTTTGAAGTCTGAATTTCTGCTACAGGGAGACATTAACTTAATTTAAGGCATTAAATTAACTTAACATTTAACTTAAGACATTAACTTTGATTTACCTGCATGTTTAAGCATAATCACCAATGTAGACTCGATAAAAAACAGGCACATTCTCAGTTTCCTCCTTGTACCTCCCCTGAACTGGGTTGAGAAGGCTCAGACCAGTTCTGTGACTTTCTTTGTAAAATCCACTGTCTGTTGAAATACGAGTTGCCTGTAATAGCTCTTTCTGGACAGCTGAGGGTGGATTTATCTCCAGGCTGTCTAGTATCGGCCCCAGAGACACTCTGAAATTATTTTCTGGAGGCAATTTTCTTCCATACCAGGAGCCTTTTTGCCCTGGAATTTACTCTTCAGACAAGATGACTAATCAATAGCTTTCTACAGATGAGCTATTAAGACACATGCTTGCAAAAATCAACCCTTTGACCCCAAATCCTGTCTGAGGGATTTTTTCCAGAAGAGTTTGAGACTGGCTGGCCCCTCAGCACAATTGCATTATGAAGTGACAATTTAAGAAAGGTTTTAACGACTTGGATATACTTGTTAATGATGTATCAAAAATGTGATGAATGGAAAGAAAATAAGATTGTGGGAAAAGAGAGGAGTTCTTCGTGTATTATATTCAAGATGTAATTGAACTTGTGTCAAAACAGCACCTTTTGTCAACAGCCCTATCCTTGTTCTTGTTCATAGTCAATATTTTCCATTGTAAAGACCAAAACAAAACAAAAAAAAACCCCAACACCTTGGCTGATACACTAAATGACATGAAGGGCAGACCAGGGTGCTTATGGGTACTGTTGAGCGGAATCTGAACTTATGCTTCTCTGTATTTGTTCCAGATAAGAGCCTTACTTGATGATTGGGGTTGGGAAGGGCCTGCCATTCTCTCAGGGTCCCCAGGTCCATCTGGACAGTGGTGGGGAGCTATCACCAGCCTCAGTGTCAGAAAATGTAGTGGTAGAGAGGGTGGAAGGATGCTTCAGGAAAACATGCTTCTGAGAAGTGATGAACAGTAACCATGGCAGTGTTCTGCGTGGTAAGAGTAAGCAGTAAGGCTTTTGAAGGGAGTCTCCGTGCAAATTCACCTTTGTTTTCACCACTACTTGAGTGCCTTTACCCTCTGTGTGTGTAACCTATGTGTCTGATGTATACCTGTATCTGATGCAGTCCCTTCCGGATGGTCATGTCCCTGGAATGAGAATGGACAGAGGAGTATCTATGCCTAACATGTTGGAGCCAAAGGCAAGTGCAGATGTTATTCACTTTCCTTCAAGATAATGAAGATTTGACTGTGAAATGCAGATAAAATACAGGGGTTGTCTTGGTTCCCTTGTTCTTCTTTACCTCATCTCAATCCCTTCTCCCTTTGTGCCAAACCCTTCCCTCTGTTCTGGAATTTGCCTGTTCTAGGTATTAGTACTCCAGCTGAGGGCAGTCAGTGTGCCCTTTTTGGGTAGAGCATGCTTTCTCAGAGACAAAATGAAGATACTGAAGGGCTCAATCAATAGCTAGTTCTCTGTCAAGCTTTCAGTAGCCAAAATAGCAGACCACACTTGATTGCAAAGTCTTGGATGCAGAATATTGTGGTTCACAGCGCATGGCTGAGGCTGAACACAGATCTCTGGTTTGAGGCTAATGGTGCCTGCAATCTTACATAAATGTTGAATTCCCTATATAAGAATTTTGTTACAGGATTTGTTGGGAAAAAGAGGTAATAACAGCTGAATATGAGTTAAGGTATAAATGAAAATGCTTTTGCTGCTGTGTCTAGAGGTGGCTGAGTCAAAAATGAACATAATCTACAGAGAGGCTTCAGCCAGTGCTGTGTTTTAAATCTTGCAGCTTTCTCTGTTGCTGGCGAACCTTCTGAGAAATTGTGGTTTTCCCACAGTTAGAAGGATCGGCGTTCTTGCAGTTAAGTGGGGAGCTCTATTTGCAAACCAGATTACTGTTTGTGCCTCCAAGTGACCTCCAGACAAATTGTAGAAGGCAATAACCTTAGCTTTATAAGCTGAGACCCTAGTGCAATGTACATGAACAAATGTTCTTATATACTATATAAGTATAGACCTTGAGAACATCCCCAACTTCTGAGGTATTGC
Organism: Gallus gallus; assembly: GCF_016699485.2. Lineage (NCBI taxonomy): Eukaryota > Metazoa > Chordata > Aves > Galliformes > Phasianidae > Gallus > Gallus gallus. Next base: position 28,615,909 of record NC_052537.1, on the reverse strand, counting down.
TTCTTATTCCAAATAATTTCTTTTTTCAGTGCAATAGCATTTCTTACAGCCTTCACTGCCATTAATGCATCCTGTTATTTGGAATGTTGTTGTGGGTTACAAATTCTGTCATATTACTAATAATAAAATTTGTGGGAATGTTCATGAGAGTACAGGTCGCTTTCTGTCGATGTTTAAAAAGGTTATGCCAGACCCTGAGGTTGTGCTAAGTGGCAGTTTTGTTCATGTCAATGATCCAACACTAATTTAAATCTGATCAAGTGGCTGCTAGGTGACCTTTAAGGTCCCTGCAAACCAAGCCATTCTGTGATTCTATGATATGAAAAAAGCCAAGTCAATGTCAGCCTGAAACACCTGGGAAGTAAAAATTAGTAAACTTCAGAAAGTCCAAATCTTATCAAGTGGTTCACCAGAAAGGACAGAATTTGTGCATCCTAACACCCCAGATTGAAACATACCTTGCTGTTCATACCTGAATATAAAATGTACTTATTACCATAGACCTTGACTTAAACTCTGCCTGTTTAAATATTTTGAAGAGTTACATTTCAGTTTCCTTTAATGCTGTATATGGTAGCCATTTTCACTACTGAACATAAACAATGTAATTCAAAGCATAGACTTAATTGTACGATTGTGACAATGTCAGAATCTCCTAAGAATCATATCTTAAAGCTGGTATGTAAGCACACATTACTTAAGTTATTATGACTTACAATAAACTCCGTGGTGTGTTCATTGGTGCCTGAATCTTATTTATTGTATTTCATTGGGGTAATTGTTTACAATGGAATTAACTTAATTGCTTAGTGCTACCCAAAAGCTGATTTGGTGGAATTTCTTCTGTTGTTAAAATAATTAATAGAGTTTGATTACAGATAAGCTACTTGCCCAGGAGAGTTTTGGTGATTTCACTCAGTGGGCAAGTATCTGGCTAAAACGGTTTTGTTTGCCAGGAATGGTTTTAATCCATCATAGTTTCTGTTGCATTAAACTGATCTGAGACCCACTGACATTAAACATGTTACTTCAAACTTAGAGCCTATATGAGTAGAAGAAAAATTAAATCATTTATGCATCCAGGAATTAATTGTTGTCCAGTAGCTGATTTGTGTAAGTTCTGGATGTTCTTTGAAATGTAGAGGGAAATCAAGGGAAATGTAATGGGAGATGTGCAGGACAGATACTCTTCTGAAGCAGATGAAGATGTGTAAGATGAATATGTCTATTAAAACATCTCTTTAGTCCATGTGTGTATGGTCTTTAACTATCCAAACAGGCAAAGAAAATCCTTTGATGAATTTTGTTGAATGCAGTAGCCCCCACTAATGAATATCTTGCTTTTTCAGAGTTACTGTTCCTTCAGATGGACTGTCAGATGTGTATTCATACACTTTTTAGAGTCCTCTGAATTTGTTTTCCTAGAGCTGTCCACATTTTGGCAACCATAAGCCAGACCAATGAGTGCCAAATCTACATATCTTAATAAACCCTAAAATTTGTACACTGCTAGATGAGAAAGTGTATTGAATAGCGAGGACTCTGTCTTAACAAAGCCAGCTAATATATTATATGCATTATAAAAATCAACGTACGCAGAAGCTCAAAAGTGAGAGGCAGTTTGACGTTGATACTAAACGAGTTCTTGCTCTGTCCAGATTGGCCTGTCTTTCATGCGTCTTTCAAAAAAAGAAATGCTGCAACTTCCTTTGAAAAGGAAAAAGAATGTTTGCGTGGTTATGAAAATAAGGCACGTTGTGTTCTTTTTGTTTTAAAATGTAAATACCTCTCTTTTTTCCCCCTTTTATACATTGTTAACAGATTTTTCCATATGAAATACTCATGGTGACCAACAGAGGGCGAAATAAAATACTAAAAGATGTAGACAGAACCAGGCTGGAGGTAAGAGAAGCAAGTTCCTAAATGCTTTTTCCTGCTGAAGTTGTTTGTTGTTGCACACTTGAAAGCTCAAACACTAACGTGTGGGTCCTTGTTAGACTAACAAGATTCCTCAGCAGTAAATGGTGAAGAAGGAATCAGACGGGGAGGAAACAGCAGCTTCTCAGCAAGTGCTGCCAGGCCAGGAGCCACGCATCTCTGAGCAGGAATGCCTCTGTCTCCCTGCTCCTGGGCAGAGCTGTTAACAAGCCCCTTACTTTTCAAGCAGTTATTTTCATACTTGCAAATTGGTAAAAAGACCAAAATTGGTCAAGCGTTTTGCAGTCGTGGAACCCATGTTAGAATGGAGCAAAGCTTTGTCTGGGCTTGGATCGTTTCTCAGGGCAGCATCAGTACCAACCACCTTTGAGAATCCAAAGTCTAACTTTCTCTGATTCATTGGTAAGTCCTATGTGTTAGAGTGGCTGATTATGCAAAAATGTGTGGATTTAAATCTCTACTAACAAACAAAAGTTGTCTACCAATCTGTGAATTACACGTTAGCAGCCCAATGGGATTTCTTGGTTGGGGATGTTTAGGTTGCTTCTAGTTAATTAATCTTGTGGAGATGCGTGAAAGAAGGCACAAAAACTCAGGTGAGTACCCACTGATTTACGTTTTTGGATACGATCATGTATCTACCTCATGAGAATTCAAGATGGTGTCATGTTAACACCAGAAGGAGGGACTTTCTCTGTCCAGTGCACTCTAGAGCAGAGGAGTAAGAGAGGTAACGCACACAAGACATGTTTCAGTTGTTGTAGAGGAATGTGCTGGGCAGTTAGGCTGGCCAGCCGTCTTTCTTCTCAAAGTTTGCAGTGTAGCACGTTCAAGCTGCAGCCCTTCAACAAAGCTCTCCTAAAACCCAGAGCCTGCGCTTTTGTGTGTGAATAGAGGTGACTAGCTAAAGTCTGGAGAGGGGCATGCAAGAGCTATTTCTTTTCTGTTATCTATCACTGCATGTTGGGTTACTTCAGACAACTTGTTTTTTTCCGTCTTGCTCATTCATCAACTGAAATAGTTCTTCCGATCCCCTTTGTAACCTTTCAGATGACGTTACAAATGGCAGAATGTTACTGGTGCACTGAGAATCCAGGTTCATTACAACTTGGATACATGTTTTGGTATTTCATCAAGCTTCTATCACTAGATCTTGCAGTGGTATCTAGAGTGACACAAAATCCCCTGAGGCACTCCTGTATCCTACTGTGTCTCTTTCAGCTTTGACTGACCATTGCCTTTTCTCCCCCCCCTCTTTTTGTTTCTTTTTCTAAAGCGTCACTTAGCACCTGAAGTTTTCCAAGAGATATTTGGCATGACGATACAGGAGTTTGACAAGTTACCTCTCTGGAGACGCAACGACATGAAGAAAAAAGCAAAACTCTTTTAATCTCCCTTTAAACAAACAACTGAAAATGATGCGTAGGATACTGTATCATACAACCCAAACTATTTGGAAGCAGCCACTTACCCACCAAAAAGGGAAAATCGCATAGTGGCACCTCTACACACAGCAATTGAACAAGACGAACCTTTGCCCTCCTGGAACACAGGGAGAAAATATCTGGGCTGAGAAACAACAGTGCTAATTTTCAGAGGTGTCGGCCTTTTACATGATAATGTACAAGATAGGAAACTTTTCTTCTCCCTCAATGATATTCCCTTTACTTCTCTCCATAACATGATGGAACTTTATTGCTAGAGCCAGGAAGTGCCCTTAGGATGCCTTGTAGACTAAAGTAGTTGTAACCACTCCAAGAACTGGAAAAGAAATATATATATATATAATATATATATATGTATGTGTGTTTGTGTGTGTGCGCACATGTATTTATATCTACTCACCTGTGTATGTATGTGTATATATGTGTATATATGGAGAGAACGATAGATACTCCATAGTGAAGGAGAAGTCCTTTGTAACACATCCATATGGTTATGTCCAGTCTTTCACACAACTGTTTCTTCACTGGCAATCTTTTGCAGCTGCATCTTCTTTGTGTGATACTATCTGCCAAGGTGGGCACTTGGCTCACCTACGTGCATACCAGTTGAATTCTTGGAAAGCGGACTCCTTGTATATATTTGCTAGGATATAGGAAGTGAATTGCTGTGTCTGTTGTCAGTCTTCCCTCTTCCACACTTTCTGCTTGAATTAATAAGGCTGGAGCTTAACCAGTCAAATAACATAAGATGACCTAAGTAATGGGAATGATGGAGAAGAGTCAGTTTTCTTGTAATTTAGTCCAGGAGATGGGTGGGTGAAGGTGGGAATGACAGAGTGAGAAAATGCTTTTTTAAGTGTGCCCTGCTTCACACCAGAGATTTTGGACAGACTCCTTGCTAGTAATTAATTACTGGTACAGCTCCTTAGACTGCAGTGGATTTTACGTCAGCAGGGAAGATGGTTCTCTGCAAGCCAACATACATTTTCATCCCTCTTTAGGAGGGATGTTTATGAATTAAAAGGTACCACCATGGTGCCATGCTTTGCCAATAGAGGCTTTTTGATTAAATTGCAGTTGCTGTTGTCAATATGGCACAGTGCATGGGGCCAAGCACTCCCTTTTTAGTTAATTTTTCACTTCTGCTTGGAAAAGAAGGTGCAGTATCTTTTTTTTCCTCTCTTGAAGCTTCAAAGCTCCAGCCTTGGTTATTTTTATTTCCCTTTGTGCCTGACTTGGTTTATGAAGACAGAGAAATCATGCAAAGTGGTTTCTGAGCTGCATTGAACTCCTTATTGCTTTCAGTCTTCTTCCACTATGTTGCAGCTTGAAAAATAACTGCCTATATATATATATATATCTTAACTGCTTCCGGGCAGGTCCTATACCGAGAAGGACATGAGCACCAAAGTAACTGAATGAATGCATTGTGGCTGCAGCATCAGCTTTTTCTCTTCCTTGATGCTTAACTGCCAATGCAAGCTGCACTAATGACCATCTCCTTGTATCGGAGAAAGTCATTTAGGTTCTGTGTCTGTCAAAGAATATCAAGGTTTCATTCTTTACGCAGAAACTTTTGGCACTGGAGGCATCAGAACCTTTGTATTTTCTGTTACATTAGACATTAGAGTTAAAATCTGGAAGTCAGGAAGAGGAAACAGTCCCATGTAGTTGTGAGGTTCACTATCACTGTGTTGAGTTCTATATGTCACCAAATGGCATTTTACCATGAAATGTGCAGGACAGCCCACATCCTGCCCCGTCTTTGCTGGTTTAGGAAGTCCTATTGGAGCAGATCACCGTGGTTCATGAGCTCCATGCTCTGGAGCTAAGTGAATGGTGAGTGCAAGGGGCGTGCTTGAGAATGTTCTCACATGCAGACCTGGCAGCATTGTCCCCACTGAACACAGGTCCTCACTGAACACTGTACCACGCCGTTGGGTGTGGTTTAGCTCTCTGGACTTCACTGAGATTACAGCAAGGATCAGTTCAACATGTTTTACTTCGTTTTTCAGAACAAGCATCTGAAATGGCTTTAGAGGAACACTGAGAAGCAAGTGGGAGCTAGGGGCACTGGCAGCTGGAGATGCATTTTTGAGTGATTGCTGAAACCACATCCATGCAATGGAAGGACAGCAGCATTTTACAGTCATAAGCTTTGTGAGCACTAGTCTCTGAAATTCGGTGCATGTTACCTGCAAATTGTGGCTTTATGTTGAGAAGAACACTTGGATTTGATCATTTAAAGCATTAATATTCTCCAAATTTTACCAATCCGTATCCTGTAGGTGATGCTGCACTGCTGCCGCTCCACAGTGGGCTTTGTAGGTATCTCAAGCCACCTTGACAACAGACCTTTCTGATCCGAAGGCTGCTGTCACAGTTGGGAGCTGCCAGCCCTCAGCTTTAGGTTGTTGGACAGTGTATGTGAATATCGTACCCAGTCATTCCAGAGATGACTAAGCCAGGTTGTCTCTCTCTTCTCAAAAAGAAAAAAGAAAAAAAAGAAAAAGAAAAGAACCCATTTCTCCAGCCTTTGAAAAATGACAAGATAATTGGTGTCTTGCCTTATCAGCTGAGAATTTAAAGTTGCAATTGCAGCGTGGGTAGGAATGAAGAGAAGCCAGCTTAGATGCTGCAGATACAATTAATCTCCTAACTGGATTTTTGGGCTGGTGCTGGTTCACGTCTTGCTGGTGTGGAACGTAGTCAGTTCACAGATGTAATACTGCTTTATTTCTGGTTGAGACCATGAGGATTTTCTGAGCATTAGTATCACGCCTATGCTTAATTGCTCTTAACCATCCCAGCCGCCTATAAGGAGATGCACCCCGAGAGGTCTCACACCCTGAATATGCTGCAGCCAGCAAGCATGTGTTTCTGCAGTGGGCTATTAGCAGTTGTCACTGCAGCACTTTCTCAACTTCAATCTGCTCTTCCAACTAATAAAAAGGGAAGTGCAGCCCCGGGGAGAATTGTCTTTGCAATCAGTGAATTATTTTCCTAGTATCAATCCAGTTGTGTATTGTTTGTTGGGCAGCTCTGCACTGTTGGACGATTCTTTGTAATTCCCCTCTCAATATTCCTTTGTGGCTGATAAATTTGAATAGTGTAATCCAACTTAGAGCTTTGTAACTAGACTTTAAATTATTCAGGAAATACTTAAGTGTGTAAGAACATGCCTTAAGTACACACTTAAGTACTTCTGTCTCCTGCAAAGCATCTGAGCTTCTGATGAAGTCCTATCAAACAGTGCTGTCAACAGTGTCTCTGCTGAGAGGACTGAAAACTGATTATCGCTTGTTTTTCTTCCCCTTTAGAAGAAAGGGGATTTAAGGGGCTTTAAGAAGGATAAGTAGAGACCTGTAAAAAGAGGTGTGCGGGATGGAATTAGAAAATAACCGTACACGTGTGCAAAACTGAATTATACACAGATGCAGTTGAGATGCTATGCGAGAAGTTAGCCTGGAATTTCCAACCAGCTGTGTTGAATAGACAGCCATAATTCTGTAATGCAGGTTGTCACTTACGGATGCCTGGTTCTGTGATCTATGGAGTGTGCAGGAGGCCAGGTCACTTTCCCACTTGAGAAAGCAGATTTGGAAATTACTAAACTGTCCACTATTTCTCAATGAAGTTACGTGATCTATTGTGGCCTCTGTTTAGGAAGCTGAATGTTAGCATCTCAACTCTGACAGTGTCCCATCCCAAGCTTGCTGAACTTTCTATACAACTGGAAGAGTAAGTTCTCGTGAAGCTCGCTCACAGAACTTCATGGTTTTGTTCTTTGTTACCGTTTCATGCTGGTGTCATTTAGGAGACATTTTAGTGGCATAACTCTCAGAAACATATTTTCGTTTTCAGTTTGGTTAGTAGCCTTTCATTAAACATAGTTTGTGATGCATCATGCACATAGCTGCAGCGTGCTGTGAAAGGTTAGACTAGGAAAACAGGAAGTTTCTTAATAGCTGCATGTGGAGGCAAGAGAGCTCTGTGGCTCCAGTAATGCTTTTAGTCCTGTCAAGACAGATGTCATCTCGCCTTACCAACTTGTCTGGGCCTAGCACTGAAGTACCCAGTACTCTTCCCTTGCTGCAATTAGTCTGAAACTAGACACGTTTTGAAGTGAAATCCCTTTCTGTAAGCCATGGCTGCTCCTGGAGCATCTCTTCCATGTCAGGTAATATCAGTGGGTGGAGAAGTATTAAGCTCTGGAGGTGGACAGGTGGAATAAACATAGAATCATAGAATATCCCAAGTTGGAAGGGTGGTGGTCCTGCCCCTGCACTCTGCACTGATGAGACCTCACCTGGAATATTGTGTCCAGATGTGGAGTCCTCAGTATGGGAGAGACACGGACCTGTTGGAGCACATCCAGAGGAGGGCCATAAAGTAATCCAAGGGATGAAACACCTCCCCTGCAAGGACAGGCTGAGAGAGCTGGAACTGTCTCTGGGGAGGCCTGAGAGCAGCCTTTCAGTATCTAAAGGGGGGCTGGAAGAAAGAAGGGGACAGACTCTTTAGCAGGGTCTGTTGTGGTAAGACAAGGGGAAATGGTTTCAAACTAAAAGAGGGGAGATTTAGATTGGAAATAAGGAAGAAGTTTTTTTACAGTAAGGGTGGTGAAGCACTGGCACAGGTTGCCCATGGGGGTGGTGGATCCTCATCCCTGGAGACATTTCAGGTGAGGCTGGACCAGGTGCTAAGCACCTGATGGAGCTGTAGGTGTCCCTGTTCGTTGCAGAGAAGTTGGATCAGATGACCTTTGAAGGTCACTTCCAACTCAAACAACTCTATGATTCTATGATCATCTAGTCCAAGCTTGATTTCTCCAGATTTTGCTGGAGTGGTGTTTAGAAGAAATGCATGCCAGTTTGTATTAGCTATTTCAGACTGTGGAGAAGTCACGTTTGGAGCATCTGTAGATTATGAGCATCTTTGCTCAAGTCAATGATAATAATGATGCATAAAACATGCAGGAAGCAAGAAAATCTACTGATCTGTGCTGAAGTGCCAGTCGTTCCCCAGCAGACTCTTAGGGCTTGGTCCCACAACCCCCTTTCACATTTGCTCAGGCCCAGGTCATGGTCCAGTTCTTTGCCAACACATCTGCTGGAGCCCAGCATTGTCTTCAGCGTAGACATGGAAGGAGTGATCTTGCCAACACATGGTGTGATTTTACACCACCGTTACGGAATGAAGAGCCTTTCTCTTAGTGTAGAAACACTCTGATCGCTGTGGGTCGCAGGACTGTTCTTGCTGGTGAGTTTTTCTCCTGACTTCTCCCACACAACTGTTTTGTGCTTGATTAAGTAGAAAACAAAACCTCTGTTACAATGCAAAGATGCTGAGATTTTAGTCAGACAACTCTGCAGGCAGGAGCCATGTGATGCTGGCAGTTGGCATAGAGGGAATAAGTGTTATTAACTTTAATGTGAGCATCAGTGCAGGAAGTGGGAATCTAATTGGCCATTAATGTTATTTGCCTGTATGCAAAATAAATTATTTGTTGCCCAAAGGGCTTCTAACAGGGAAATAGATTTCTGCTAATGATTTCCTCAAAAATGCTTGTCCACGTGAAGAGGTGCTCCTTGTACGAGCACCATGATCTTTCTTTTGAGGTAAAAAGAAATGACTGAAGGCAAGCAGTAACCTGGTATGCCAGAAATCACTATAGTTATGAGTGCTTCTCCCAGGACTTGTAAAGCTGAGGCCCACAGGACCTTGCTCCTAGGCATTAGGAAATGAAGCGTAGAAAGACTTGAAGAAGCAGAAGCAAATCCCAGCGGTGCCTTACCGGGCTGTGCCTGGCTCCCTTGGGCGCTCTGACTGGTCCCCCAGTGCAAACCCACTGCAGTCAGTGGATTCTCTCACTGACATCTGCACACTTGGGAGCAGGCAGGCTCTTTTCATCTGTCGAGACCAGAAAAGTCTCAGAGTATCACCATTGGGTCTGTCTTGTCCAGACAATGCAACTCGGTCATTGCTGACAACTCTTCCTGTAAGAGGGCCTTACAGCTGGGACTTTTTTTTTTTTTAAGCTTTGGAAACTGAAACTAATTTTTTTCAAAGGTATATTTTATTTTTAAAAAGTAGATTTTGGTGATAGGATTTTTTTATTTTATTTTATTTTTTCTTTTCTCCTCCCTCTGCATGTTACAAACCAGCGTTCCGGGGAGGTGTCCCTGTGTTTCCCACTCATCTGTGAGATAGCTCTCTCTGAGTCTCTCTGTAAAAATGAGTCGATGTCTTGTAAGTCTGCTTGTATGCATAACGAACAGTTGAGCTGGGTTGCTGTTCCGTACAATTAGTGTTTCAACTGTCATACTGCAAACAGCACATACTGCACTCCTGTGCCACTGTAATCTGCATCACTGTTGTACTCAAGTCAATGAATAAAGTTTGAAGCTTTATTCTTAATTGCTGGGTTCATGTAGTCTCATTTATTTGTGGTTTTTTTTTTCTTTCATCTTGCAGAGCTGTATCACAGTCTCCTTAGAAAACAGGTTGTGCTCTCAGGAAGGACACAGGTGAGACACAAATGTCCAGCCAGACCAAAGCAGATGAACAAAATTGCATGGTTTCAGTAAACAGCTGACCAAGCATTCTAGAATGGACACGAGCTTCTGGTAACCATATTACTAAAGTATCTATTCTGCAAACCACATAGGAGTGTTAATGCTGTGTGGTTAGTTGGTGGTTTAGAAGGAGCAGAGATAACAGCAAGTTCAGGTAGGTGATATTATTACATTGTCTTCACAGCATAAATAGCTTCCTTTCTCTACCCTTGTGAGCTCAGCTAGAATTTTAGTCCCTAATATGAAGTTTCTGTGTCTTAGCGTTTTAAATTAGGTGTTTGTCTAACTGCTGTTCGCATATGCCCAGCTTTGTGCTGGGTGTAGAAGACAGGGGAAGGTGCCATTACAAGAAATGGGGCCATAAAACATCCCTGGGTGTGCTGAATGGCCGTGTCTCCAGAAGACCCAGCAGCAGGGTTGGGCACACCCATGGCCTAGGAAGAAGGAAATGTTGAGGGACTTTGCTCATTAGTACACACAGATATGCCCTGGGAAAGGAGCCATGCATACACAGCTCTGGTAGGTGACCTGCTGTACATCTCCACTGAATTAGCATGAGCCTCCTGCAGTTATGGGACCTGGAGCAACCAGAGCTGGAGCCTCATTAGGACTGGCCTTTGAGCTTGTTTGTTAAAGGGGATGGGGTGTGCGGTGGTGTTATTATTTGAAGTGAAGCCACTGGGAATCAATCCTAAGAAAAACCTCAGGGTGGGAAAGAATCGTGCTCCAGGCCATCGATCATCTGAGTGCAGTCCTCAGTTCAGGAGCAGGAGTGGGACAGCACACATCACAGAATCACCGGGTGGTTTGGATTGGAAGGGTCCTTAAAGAACATCCATACCATGGGGAGGAACACCTCTCACCAGACCAGGCTGCCCTGGGCCCCAGCCAGCCTGAACTTGAGCACTTCCAGGGATGGGGCATCCACAGCTTCTCTGGGCAACCTGTTCTTCTAGGATCTGTCCACTGTCAACCACAGAGAAGGAAAAAAATCAAGTCTCCTTTTCACATTTAGTCATGGAAAAATCCACTTCCCAGCTTTCAGCTCCTTCCTTGTAGGAGCAGTTACCATCTGCTGCCAGCCCTAGGACATCTCTGGCCAGCCAGGCCATGGAGGTCCCCACCAGCAGCCCCCAGCTCAAGTCCTAGGTTTCCCTTTTCCTTTCTTTCTTTCTTTCTTATTTTGTTAGACCGTTTTTCCCTGCTCCCCTCCTCCCCACAAATAATGTGAGGTTTATGACCCCTGAGTAATGGCTGAGGAATGCACTGCATCCTACAGCATCCCAAGGCATCTGGCAATGGGAATCTTCACAGCATGTCAAAAATACACAGATAATACCACTGTAAATAGCTCAGATCAAAACAAGTCAAATGTCAGTGCTAATTTGCTGTCAAGTATATAGTCCAAGACCACTTCCTCACGCACAAAGAGAAACCCAGTTCCTGAGTGTGGCTTGCTGTGCTGTCACAGAAGCTCTCTCCCCAGCTCAGAATGAACAAGAGCAGTTGGGTTTTTTCCCTCGCTGGTCTTTTTTTTTTTTCCATAGTTTTTGTGCTGTCCGTTGCTGAGTCTTGAGGCTGGGAAATGAAACTTCAATCTCGCCTGCCATTTTTCTATTGTAAGAAAGGACTCTTGGGAAAGATATTTACTGTTTTCTATGGCTCAGTCAGAGGGCGAGAGAGGAAAGTTGTTCCCATTACAAAGCATTTTTTCACATAGGCTCACTTTTATTTTCTAAGGACTTGGAGATTAAAGAGCCAGCAGCACTGGAACAGGAAGCTCACTGTACGTCCAAAGGTCAGGTGGGTCTCAGACAGCCACGGTTTCCAGTTCTCTTTTATACACACACTGCAGATTGAAATGTACGTCCCGGGCTGGACGTAGCCATGGTAGTGACGGGGGCCCATGGGCTGGGGGGGAAAGGAGGAGCGAGGCAGTGCAGGGCAGCCCCTCCTCGGGCTGCGGTTTCACAAGATGAGGACTGGGCTGCTCAGCCGGCCCAAGGTGTTCCCACGCCCTCGCAGCTCCTTCCTGCCATCAGATATGTCAGCAGGACTGTTTGTGGGTCGCTTTCCATGACATGCGGGAACCGATCCTGCTTAGAAAAACATTTAGTTTTTATTTTGTTCCATGCTTTTGTTTTTCTTTAATCGAGTCGGTTCCCTGCCTTGACAAACGCAGTCGCCTCACTAAACAGTCGTGCTGGCACAAAAAAATGGGGTCAGGCACAAGGGGGTGGTGGGGTATGAGAGTGTTAGAGCACAGTACTTCAAACACAGGGGTAATGTGCACGCTGTATCCCGAAATCAGTGTCAGAGGGCAGGTAAGGGCCCTCCCTTTGCTCTGCAGCCCATCGGCACACTCACACTTTCTATTACTAAGGAGTCATCAAGTAAGGTACCATCGTTTCCAAGATCTCTGAGGTTCACACTACCAGACTTGGATGTATTTGCAAAGCCAGGAGCATTTCACCTGCTGACCCAGGCTGAGAAAGGGAAGAAGCGAAGAAACAGACTAAGAGCAACACTGTCTTGAATCCTCTGGAGGAGATGGCTATATCATCACAAGAGTAAGCCAGGGGCAAATTGGTGCTGCATGGAGAGCCATGGTCCTAATGCATTATCCTGTGTCCTGGCTGCTGCTGGAGACCAGGACCATGCTCCAGTGCAAGGGGATTTAGTTCCCACATCTATTTTTTCCTTTCTGATATTCCTCCCCATCTTGTGACTGGACATCAAGTCAGGAGATGTAAGTTCAGTGCTTGTAGCTTTCTGAACTTGGACAAGTCACTGACGTTTTCTAGGGTTCAGGTTTCCCTCATACTCTCTGTAGTCTGCTTTTGCCAAAGAGAGCCACGATGCAGCCCAGGACTTGATCCAGTCTGCAAGGCAGGTTAACCCCAGCCAAGGCTTTTGATTGAATGGTGCATCAACCAGTGTGGCCAGAAGCTGTTGCTTACTTCTTTTGCTTACCTTGTTAGACTCCAGTCAGTGTGGGAACAACGGAGGCAGGGTCTGTGGGACAGCAGGATTAGGCTCACATCAGATATGTTAATGTAGAAAGCATTGTGCGTTGTCCGTGCGTTATTGTCTCTGCAAGGGGCTTTGCTGAAGTAGAGTCTCCATCCTGTCACGTTGGGTTATGACAACCTTAAGATGGGTGTAGGGGTGGATGGAGAAAGGGTTGAGCTCTGAGCCCCATACAGTCTGTGCTGGATTAGTATTCAGGGCAGAAGATGAGATGGGGCCTCTGCTGGATGCTCTTGACTTGATGGGTGTTACATTATCTTTGCTAAAACTGGACAGTGCTGCTGAGACAGCTGCTCTTCTGACAGGGTGGTCTCTGCAGAGTAGAGCTCTTCTTACCGAAATTCCTGCTTTCCGTAACTGTAAGAGTGAGGGGCTGAATGCAAATGAACATTGCATCCTGGGGCAACACAGTGCGGAAACACCAAAAGGCAAATCAGGTCTGGCAGGAGCAGACTGACTTGGAGACTGTCTGTTGAAGGTCAGCATATCATGCTTGGGAGTAGATCCATTACTCATTATCCCATTATTTGGGATATCCCAGCGCCCATGGCACCAGGTTCTAGAGAGGAGCATTGGTTGTAGAACCAATTTTCTGGATGAGCCCATTCAAGCTGCCAGAAGCAGTGCCCTACCTAGGTTGGCTCTTCTGGATGTAGGATATGTACTGCAGAAGAAACAAAATGCAGCTGAGTCCATTCAAGGAATTCACTGACACTGATGCTTTGAGGTCTTTATGTGAACCGAAGGGACTGCTGTGAAACAGGAGACAAGCTAATAATCAAAACAGGTTTTACAATGAATGAACTGCTGCTGAGAAATGCCTACTTTACAGCCTTGATGCCATGCTGATGTTAAATGACTGCCAGGAGCAAACTCTGCAGTATCTCAGTTAGCTCTTACCCTAATTACCGTTTACAGAGAAGTCCCAGCTAGATGAATGAGGATTGCAGTATAAAAGACTTTTAAGCAAGATTTATTGATGTGACTCCATGAATAATTCTCCTAGCGATGATGCATTTAAGAGTACAGATTCTGGGGGAGGAGGGAAGCCAGATATTCGGAATCATGTAAAAGAGTGTTTTATTTTTACACAGTGGCTTTGCTGTTTTTCCTACACCACCACACCTCTGGGGGGAAAACAAAAAGGAAAAAAAAAAAAAGATGCAACCCTCTTGCTGGCCAGGTTTTTGAAAAAAATAAATTGAGTGGTTGTCAACTTCATTGGAGCCAACAAATGCCACCTCGTGAACGTGATCTGCAGTTGTGTTCAGGCAGTCCTGAGCGCACCGCTGCAACGCTCTGACTTTGCTACCAACACTCGGCATCCAGGTTTGGTTTTTCCGTGGCTGAGTAATTGTTCTGCTTCCTGAAAAGTGCATTTGCGCTCCTTCTCACCCCAGAGCAATGCCAGCACAGGACCTGGGAGAGCTTTCCTGTGCTCTGAGAGTTCCAGTGACGATGGTATGAGTGGGGCAGGCCCAGCTGCCACACGGTGGGTACAAAACCTCGGTCAGGTTATCTCACTGAGGGACTGAACTAAACTATACCATACCAAAGGCACTTGAAGCATGAATGTTCAGTAAGATTTCCGGAGGTCTCCTTGGAGATGGGAAGCCATTACTGCTCATCACCTCTCCTCAGTGCTGGGGGTGCTGCTGTCAGACATGTGCAGGTCTTATGCAAGCAACCTTCCTTGTTGGTTGAGCTGTGGTAGCTCACTTTGCACGAAGCAGTGCAGTAACAACCATAGTGTTTGGTGAGTGGCCAGTGAGAAACACAGTGGCAAACGTGCTGCAAAGAGGCGCTGTGAAAAAATCTCTAGCTGTACTTTCTGTACTGAGAATTGCCCATTAGCAGAAACCTCATCCTGTAGCAGAACCTACACATCTCCTCACTGTGTCATCTACCCCACGCTGCTGTGACCTAGAAGGGTGGCTGCAGCCCTCCGCTCCCTGGGGAAGGGCAGTGGGGGCCTGGAAAAATGGGACGTGGTGGGGCACTGCTCCTGCCACTTGTATGTGGGGTGACGTGCACCATCGCCTAGCTCAGCCTGTGGCCACCCCTGTGGCCTGTGCTCCTGATCCACTCTCAGTGTCATCCCCCCCCACCTCCCCCTACCTCCAAAAAATCCATTTCTGGGCACCTGGCCTGCAGTGTGAAACAGCCTTTGTGCGATATTTTGTCAGCTACAAATAATTGAAAAAGGCCTACATAAAGTCCTAATTGTGCCACAGAACAGGCTCTTCAGTCATCCATCTTCCTATTAAACTTGCGAATTTCAGCTCCTCAGCCCTGTCGGAGTTATTTTCCCCTTCCCCTCCTTCTTCTTTTAAGCTTCTATTTATATTCTCTCAGTTGTCTCTGCCAGAAGATCTCATGTGGATACATTAGGCCTTTTCAAAAGGGAAGTTGGATTACAGCGATTTTTCTCCCCGTAGGACACAACAGCTTCATCCTTCATAACAGAGCAATACACTATAACTTCATTATGGATGGCATGAAGCTAGCCTATTTAAACAGAATGCTTAATGATAGTCGGGAAGGCAGCAGAAATTCAATTCCACTGGTCTACGTGGGAAAAGGGAAACTGTGCTTTTGGTATTTACTGAGGCTGACTTCTTGACTCTTAATGAAAGTCTCTTTTCACAGGAAAAAAAAGAACATGTAAGATTCGACTGACACAGGTGAGATCTGCTACCTGCTGGTTGCTTCCACTTTGTCAGGTAGTGCGACTGGCACAAAGTGATGTTAACAGCTGACCTGGTGTCTGGGTATTGGGCTCCTCCATAGTGCTTGACCACCCCTGGAACAACATGCAGGGTCTTGGTGCTCTCCTGCAGGGACCACAGGTTTTAGGCTTCTTCCTTCTCCACTTCAGCAGCACTGACCTCCGAAGTGTGCCCTGCTTGTTGACTTTGGCTGGGTAGAAGTGCCTTAGGCTAAGGAGACGGACTGAAGAAAACCTCATTTGGGGAAAATGCCAGAATAAACAGCCTTCTGTGAGCCCACAGTTGACATCAGACCACAAATTGTGGTGATGATGGGGGAGGCTTAACAAAAAATCCCAGCAAAAATGTAGCAAGATGTAGAAATTAGTGTTTTCCCATATTTTGAGAAAACCGAGTAAGTTTTAGTGGTGCCAAACGATGCTAAAAGGTCAGCCCTGTCAAAGGTGAGTCCTTCCCTGACAGCTTGAGAGTCCACACATTATTTGTGTACCTGGGAGAGCCTGCTCCACACTGGTTTACCAGTAAAATCCATACGTGTGGTTGAGGTTTCTAGTATTTGAAAGATGATATCTCATCCCTTCTAAAACTAAAACAGTGGCTAATTATGTATCAGGAATCTGTATCAGAAACTTTTAGGAAGCTTACAGACATGTCCTGTAGTGACTGTGAGCATTGTGTGCTGAAATGCAATGTATTGATCCCCTGCAAGGCCAGCTGGTGGGAGCATCCCCATATGGAGTTTAGAGGGGAAAACTGAATGTTTTTCACTTCTTTTCCTGGTATTGAACACTTAAAAAGGAAAGCCCGGGGCTTCCCTGGAGGCAAACAAGGGTCTGCAATGGAAAATAAGTATAAGGCTCTGGGATGAATAAATGCCCAGGCTGTTGAGCACACTGTCCAGTCAGCGTGTCTCACGCTTTGGCTAGAAGTAGGTACTGTGTCTGTCAAGGGAGAGAAAGTCATCCGTGCTCTCTGTGATTTGTTCTGGAAGCAGTTTGGACTCAACAACTGCAAAGGAAATGTCAGAGAATAGGAAGCCAAGAGCAGCTCATCAAAAAGACATCTGGTCCTGCTGTCCTTAATGGTAAATCCCCCCTCGCTCCAGCCACTCTTCCCAGCCATGCTCTTTTGAAACAGTTAATGTTTGAGAGAATCCAAAACATTGCTGGAATGTATCAGCCACAAAGCTTTTGTATATCCCAGCAGCTGAACAACTCTGGTTTTGTTTGTGTTAGGGCTGATTTTCTTGCCTTTCATCGAGGTGAACATCAGAAATGGCTGGAGAGCAGACAGCGGAGTGACACCAGTGTGAGGCTGGTTTAAGCTGGGGGAGGATTTGACCATCTCTTTTATGGACACAATCATGAAGCACTTCACAGGGGAGCAAGAAGACCTCGAAAGGGTCACCCATGGGCAGGATGGTTGCAGGCCTTCTGAAATGAGGGGTTCATGTGCTGTTCTCCAGCAGCGTACTCCTATTCCACCAAGTGGGTTTGCTTGCAACCACCTTTTCCTTACTGGCTGAGCCCTTCCAGGCTCCCAGTGCTTCCCTGGAAGCAAGGGCAGATCTGATCTGCTGAAAGCACCCACAAATGTTACCTCTGGGGAAAGAAGCTCCTGAGTGTGTAAGCAGGGTTCTTAGCACAGCTCTGCAGTAAAGTCACCTGGCAATGACATTTACTGCAGCTGGTCTCGCATGGGATGTAGGGCCTTGGATTGTATCAACCAGGACAATGTGCTGTGCAGGTCTGCATTTGGGAAAAAACAAAAACATTTAGTGTCACCTATGAATAAAGTAGAGGATTGGGATTGTGCTTCTGCACAAAGTATTTAGCAAATGTTGGAGTTTGCTTAGGCTTGTGTGTGTGTACTTGATTCCTTCTCTGTTCCACAGCCAGCTGAAGTGTGAAAATGAGAGTCTGCAAGGCCAGAGAGGCAGAACCTATGTGGTACACCAAGACTAACTTGAGACAAAGGTGTCTGGCAGCCACTGAAAGCCACAGCAGAGTACTTCAGCAAAAACCCAAACAGGATGATCTTGGCCCTCAAGGCTTGTCACAAATAAGTAATTGCTAATACTAATTATAACTAATAACCATCTCAAATAATAAGGGGAAAAAAAAGCAAGAAATACATGGGTATGCACGTAGATGGCTGTTGCTTTATTGATTCCAAGAAGCTCCAGCGTGAAAACCAGCACACAGGTGTGTGCACTGCCTGGGCAGAGTATTTCTGCATGTCAGCACCCACCCTGCGAATATTGGCTCCTTGCAAACATTTCCCAATGTTATTAAGCCCCTGAAGCAGCCGTGGGATGTCAGTGTCCTCATCACAGCCAGGAGCGGGGCAATGGGGCCTAGCAGGTCCGTAAGGGCTCAGGGGCCCAAAGACAGGAATCTCGGGTATCTGCTGCCTTGATGTTTCACATCATCTTTAATTAGTTTGTTTAACTGCTATTATCCTTCATTATGCTTGTTGAGTTCAGAATGAGTACCCACCTGCTTGGAGGCATGGGCACGCCTCAGGAGTTTGCCAGCCCAGGGCAGCAGAGCTGGGTTTTGAGAACTGCACTTAGTTTTAAGCTGTTGGCGCGGGGACAAGTCAAACCTAACTGAAACTTCTCCGGAGCTGGAAGATTTCTACAGTCTCCACGTATGTTGCCTGTTGTAACTCTGGGCCATGAAATAACCTGGGTTGGAAGGCACCTTAAACCCTCCTGCTGTGGGCAGCAACACCGCCCACCACGTCTGGCTGCACAGGGCCCCCCCTGCCTGGTGCTGAGCACCACCGGGGATGGGGCACCCACAGCTCTGGGCAGCACTGCCAGGGCCTCATCATCCTCACTGGAAAGAATTTCTTACTCATAGCTAATCTAAATCTAAATGAGAAGACCTCGTTGTGTCCTTCCAGTACTTGAGGGGAGCTTATATGCAGGAGGGGGAATGACTTTTATACAGTCTAACAGCGACAGGACAATGGGGAATGGCTATAAACTAAAAGAGGAGAGATTTAAGTTAGATGTTAGGAAGACATTCTGTACTCAGAGGCAGTGAGGCACTGGCAGTGCTGCCCATAGAGCTGTGGGTGCCCCTTCTCTGGGGGTGCTCAGGTTGGGTGGGGCTCTGAGCGCTGATCCGGTGGGAGGCACCCAGCCCATGGCAGGGGTGGGACCGGGTGATCTTTGGGGATGCTTCCAACCTCAGCCATGCTGTGATTCTATGACCCCAGGGGCACACCGCCGAGAGAGCGGCTCTGTGCAGGAGGCAGCCCTTCCCAGGGAACCTCGGCAAAGCTGCTGGGAGACAGGGCACGGGCTCAGCGCCTCGGGGCTACGACCGGGGACTGCCCCAGGAACGGGGCACGGCTGCTCCATCCCGGCTGCTCCATCCCGTCGCGGCGCTCTCCTGTGACAACGCGGAGCAGACCCCGGCCGGGCCCGGCTGCCGCTCCCCGCTCCCCACCCCGGAGCCGCGGGGCGGGGCGGGGCGGGGCGGCCCGGGCCGGGATCCGGTGCCGGCGGCGGGCAGGCGGTGAGCGGCGGAGCGGTGCGGAGCGGAGCGCGGAGGGCAGCGCTGTGTCCCGGAGCGCCGGGGAGCCCCGGCCGCGGCCCCTATGGAGAAGTATAAAGGTGAGGAGGCGCCGCGCGTGTCCGTGTCCGTTGCTGCTCGTGGGCAGCGGCGTTGGAGAGGAAGGGTCTCAGGTGGGGCACTTGGATCGCCGTGCCCGCGAGTGGAAAACCCCGGTGGGGATGGAAAACCACGAGTGGGGCCGGGCGGTGCGAGCTGCGAGTCGAACCCGTTTTGCTGCCCGAAAAGCTTTGCCGGGGTCCGTCTGCTGCAGCCTTCCCGCTGCCTCCCCGTGCAGCGATGCTCGGGCACGGCACCGGGAAGGGCTGCGGGCGGCTCTCGGAAAAGTTCCCCGCTTTGGGAGCCCCGCGCCTATGGGAGCGCTCGGCCATTTCGGCCGCTGCTGCTCGTGATAACCTTCCCGGGGGGAGCGGAGCCGGCGGTGGGAGCCGCTGCGGGTAAATGGGGCTCTGCCGAAACCGCCGCCCTCCTCGGGACGCCTGGAGGTGTGAGAGGGGAACTTGGAAGTCGGCACGCGTGTGCCCGCCTGAGCCCATTTGCGTTTGTTTCCCTCCAGTTGGCAAGACGTGGTTGAAACTGAGCAGATGCATTCAATTCACATCCCTTTTCCTCTAATCCTTCTTCAGTGGGGCTTCGTATAATGTCAAGGTATCGCGATGGCTGAAGTTAATCTCTGTTTTCTGCCTGTGCTGCACGAGCCCTGCGGCGCCCCAACGCAGCCTGTATCAGAGCCTGAGGCACTGAACCTCCTGTTGCATTTTGGTTCCCGCTTACAATCGATGCTTCACAAACCCGATAAGCACAACAGCAGCGTACTGCTGGGGTGACCTTAAGGATGATATTACAAGTCAAAGATTGTGCAGCTTTTTTTATTAAATTCTGGCAGGGTCTGCACAGTTCCATTCAGTTCCAGCAGCAAAGCAATGGATTCATTAAGATTCAGCTATGTTTTGTATGTTGTCTTATTTAAATATGCACACTGCTCCTTCAGAGCAGCGGGGATGTGTTCTGCACATGTGGAATGAATAGCAAGTGCTGCGATGGTGGGGGCTTGCCAGTGCCTTTGTGCCAGTGGGAGCGAGTGTGTGCGTGGGAGCCAGCCCAGCATTAATGAGGGTGCAGAGGGAAACGGCCGTGTGGGTGGGAGCTGGGCCTGGCCCTGCTGGCAGTGTGGAGGGCACCCCCGAGGGAGGGTGCTGAGGAGCAGGTGGAGAGAGCAGTGAGTGGCAGTGAGTACAGGAGAGGTGCGTGTGCTGGTGGGGATGGATGGATGGGAGCCTTTGCCACCAGCTGGACAGAGCGCTCGTGCAGGGAAATGCTGTGATGCCGGAGATGGGTGGAGGCAAAGGGCACTGTTAGACTCTGTTAGTGGTGTTTAGGGAGGAGGACTTTGAACTCTAAGGCTCCTTCTATCACTTGGAAATGAAGGTTGCAATCATCAGCAGACAGCAGTGCTGTTTTCCTTAAGTACAGGCAGGGATGTGCTTTAATTCCAGCTCCCAGCTGGCACGCAGGTGTCCCTGCTGCTTCAGAGGGTGACACACCACAGGAATCCAGTTGGGCAGACGTGTGGGGCCGGATGGGTGCGAGCCGCGGCTGGCAGCCCGTGGGGTGGCACCAGGAAGGGCTCTGGTGGTAAAACCCTCCTGAGAGCTACATTCCTTTCCCAGCCCCTGCCAATGGAGGTGTGGGGACAGCTGCGCAGGGGAGTTCCTTGGAACTTATTAGGTCTTAGCAGGAGCCAATCGGTGGTGTGGATAAGGATTAAAGGGGTGACTTGGTAGGAAGATGAGGTGTTTGCTTGCTAGTTATTGTGACTGGACTGGGAGGAGATCTGGGTGTGGGCCTGTTTGGGACTCTGTGCACGTGTTCTTTTTAACAAGTTCTTGAAGATACACAGAGATATGACTGGGATTAAACTGTGAAGCAGAGAGGGCAACGATAAGAGCCATGATAATGGTCTGAGGCCCTTTAGAAAGCTCGGTTAATCAGAGTTCAAATTGAACTGATTCAAATGAACATGATCCACACTCCATACAAGCATATGTGTTTTCTCCTCAACTGAGCACCAACACAGCTGTTGTGCTCAGCTAATTGTCCTGGTGCACCTGGCAGCTGGAGAGAAATGGGGGCGGTCAGGGCCCTGTACCAACCCCAATGCAACGCTCAGCTGCTGGGCTCCGTCCCCTTTGATTAACGTTGATAATGAGCGAGTGACCTCAGTGGGCTTTGGAGAAGGGAACGAGCACAGGAGTCATTTGCTCAGCAGGGATTTAGGAGATGAAACCTATTTTTGGGACAGAAACCGCAGCCTGTCTCAGTGATACATCTGCTGTGCCCTTCCAGCCAAGCCATCCCACGCACCATCGCTGTGCCAGCGTCATATTTCTGTCTCAGAGATGGGCAGAGGGTGCACTACCCTTCAGTCCTGCTGCTCTGGTGTCTGCGTGGTGTTTATTTCCTGCGTGGGGCAGCTCTCACCCCTTCGCACACCTTCCCTGCTCCAGCTGCGTGCATGGGATCCCTGTGAATGAGTTCTTTGTGCGCCAATCGCTTTCACTGAGTGCCCACAGCACAGGGAGGACCTATGCAAAAGTGCTGCTGCTTCTTGGAGCGTGGCTCCAGCTCCGGACAGGGGTGGGGGAGCAGTATGGTAAACTCAGGACCCAAACCCCAAGCTCCCCTGTGTGTGGGTGATGCATTCCTCCCAACCATCCTACCTGGCTCAGAGGAGTCACTGTCCCTGGGAGGCTTTCAGGAAATGAGAAGATATGGCACTGAGTGATGTGGCTTAGCGGGCACGATGGTGACAGGTTGACAGTTGGACTGGATGTTCTTAGTAGTCTTTTCCTATCTCAGTTATTCTAAATCAGGTATGCTGTTGTCTTGAGAGCTTCCTACCTACTTCCAAACAACCTGCCATGCCCTCTGAAGGGCAGGAGCCAACCGAGGCAGTCTTCAGGCACCAGCCACCAGAGAGCCCAGAGCTGTAGGGGACGTTTCTGAGGAGCAAAACTCAGCTGTGATTAATCACGATGCAGAGCATAGGCACCTGGGCCGTAGGCAGTGCTCCCTGAAGCACAGGGCCAGTGCCTGCAAGTGAACTGGGTCGCTGCAGACCCAGAGCCGGTCCGACGGGCTGCCTGCTGGTGTTTACTCGTGGTGGCAGGTGAGTCATCGCTGCTCTGCTCCCGGGTCAGCAGGCAGGACGTGTGCTGTGCTGTGGTCTGCCTGCACAGCTTGAGGGTGTCTGGTCTGCTCTGACCCCAGGATGCTGCGGGTGCCGGCCCTGCACCTTGCTGGGCTGAAGTGAAATAAAGGCTGGTGCTGCACCCGTGGGACACGTAGTAAGCATTCAGCTTCAGCCCTGCACCACCCCAAAAGGCAAGGAGCGGGGCTAAAAGGCACTGAGGCACCGAGAGCAGCTGCTGGTGCTGGAGGCACAAGTGGGGCAGTTCCTGTGGGCACTTGGGCTCTGTCAGTGGGGCTCTGGCCTCAAGCCCTAAACATGCAGGTCAGCATGCACAGCGTGCTATTTCTTTCTCCTGTTTTTTTCTTCTTCCTCCACTGACCTATTGACTTTTTGTGGGCAAAGTTCCATAGAAAGCGCATCTGAGGATGGTTTGATGTATGGCAACATTGTCTTCAGTTATGAACAGCTCTGTCTGGAAGTAAATATCTCGGAATTATGGGATCAGGCTGAGACTCCCACATAATGCATGTGTTTGCGGCTTGTGATTTAATAGAAGCCAGTATGTCCCCTCCTTGGGTGGACTGTGCTCTGCCTTGCATAAAGATTTTTCTGCTGTCTTTTCTCCCCGCTATTTCATTTGGATCTGCTTAGGATGAAAGCAGTGCAAGGCTTACAATAAGCCTGGGAAGCAGAGACCCACCAGCCCCAGCTGGCAGCCTGGCCTGCGGGCTTCCTTCTGCATGCAGGAATTCAAACCTCCCCCTGAGACTGTGGGAGCAGCCACTGCCCCCAGCACGGGGTGCTGCATGTGGTTCTCCTCTTGCTCTTGTGACTTGGGATTAAAAATATCTTTAGATGCTCCATCTCACTAATAATTAATGGCTCTGGGCTTCTCGGAATCGGCACAAAGTTTGGAGGGTAGAGGTGGGCTGCTCAGCAGCCTGGACGCTCTTGGGAGCTGCTGGCATAACGCTTTGGCAGCAGTGCTTTGAGCAAGGTGGGTCCAAGCTAGGAGCATGCTGCAGTTTGTGCTCAGGCTATGGCTCCAAGCCTTCTCGTGTGGATGGGGCTCGATGGGGAAGTGAGGGTACAACCTCCTTCCTGGGGCTGATCTGCAGGAGGCAGGTGTGAGGGGAAGTGTGTGCACAGGCTCCTGTGGGCTGAGACAAGGTATCTGCGAGCACATCTCTGATCCCTAGTCACACTGTTGTTATCACTGAAAAGCATGAGAGCTATTAAGGCTTGGGAAGAAGGAGCTGGCTCGCACAGAATGTGAGTTACACAAGGGTTTTGCAATGTCACTGGTGAGCTGAACGTCTCTCCACAAATGTGTTTGAAACGTGGAGCCTCTTTGGGCTGAGGAATGCGACCGAGCCAGCTGCGGCCCCACCGGCTTCCAGTAGCATCCATTTGTCATTTGTTGGAGCAAGGCAGTGCGCGTGTCCAGTCAGCGTGGTGCCAAACAGCTCTGACTTCCACTGGTCCCACTGTGTGTGAGCGGAAATCGGTAGTAGTGCAGGGATGCTCTTTGGAAATGGGTCCATGGTCACAGTGGTTATAGTTGGCCACCACCTGCAGCTGTGAAAGTGTGCAAGTGCAGAAATGTGGGCTGCAGAAGTGGCGATGTGGCAATGCCAGGCTGCGGCGGACAGCTGGAGGCCATCTGTCCCCTCCATCAGCTGCTCCATCCCTGCAGTTTGGCCGAGGAGTGTATCCTGTCTCCTCTGCTTAAATCTGGTGTCTTCAGGGATGTTTTGTGTCTTATTGCAGCCTCTAAAAATGTGCCTGCTCATCCTGAAAGGTGGAAACTTCTGCTGCTTTTATTGTCATATTTCTCAGGCCTCTCCGTTGCCCTGGGCTATACAGAATCAGAGAGAGAGCTGAGGTTGTGATGTGCTATTCCACATCTGCTATAGGATTGCCTGATCTTGGCAGCTGATGAGGTATGAGAAGCCCCACATGAGAACTGTTCAGGCTCATTGGGCTCACCTTGTTGCCATCAGCCGGGCTAGAGATGGACTGCATCCTCCTCCTCACGTCGCTTCAGAAGCACAGGCTGCAGGGTTGGATCCCAGCCGGCTGTGTGTGACCTGTGGGATCTGGGATGTTCCCCCATCCCAGTGTTTGTGCTCCCCACTTCCCTGAGCAGTGGTCAGAGTGCAGTGCTGGTGATGCTCAGCCCCCACAGTCCCCCTTCTGTGTGCACAGCTGTTTGGCCAACGAGGAGTTGTGCTGTTGCAGGGTGAGTGCTGTGTGGGATGTGAGCCTGCTGAAAAGGCACACCCCAGGTATTCTCAGAGGCGTACAGCAGATGTGCACTCACTCACCTGAACGCAAAACCAAAAGGCCACATTTCTTCTCACCAATGCCAAACTGCACCACTTAGCAAAGCGATGCTTGTAAACGATTTACTCTTCGATTAAGCACGGTATTGTTTCATATAAACACAGGTTCTCATTGCTTCTTCAACTTTATCCCATCTCCTCTTTCCAGTCATGTTACAGGACACACGCACAGCGTCTTTCAACTCTCGAGCAGTGCTGGCTGATGATGTTACCAGTTCCGCAGTTGCCACACCAGTTAGCTCTGCTGCTGCAGCTTTGAAACTCTCTCCCTGGCGAGGAGAAGACTGCTGAAAGGAATTATTCCCTTGTTGGTACAGATTGCCTCGATGTGCTGTCACTGATCTGGATGTCCATAAGTGTATCAGTGCTTGCAAGCGTTGCTTGGCTTGTGTCTGAATCTGTTTGAGCCATAGGGACTAGTTCTAGGAAAGTTCCCCAGGTCATGTAAATCAGTCGTGAAGTGTTTCTTATGTTTCTTATGCTAAGCTTCACTCCTGATTTCTGGGTTTTTGAATTGTAATTCTGCCTCTGATCCTGATCAGCAGATGTTGAGGTGCTGTTAATGCAGTCTGTCATCTGAGCTCTTAGATCGTGGCAGCTAGTCCCAGCTCCAGCACAGCAGGCTCTTGATTTAATCACCTCTATATGCCAAAATCCTTATCAAATCTATCTAAATGGGCTGCCCTGGGTAATACTGCTGATGTCTCCTGGCAGTGTGTGAAATGGAGTGGAGCTGGGTGAGGATGCGGTTGCTTCCAGGCTGTGTCTGTTAGCACTTTGTGCTAGATAACTTCAGTGAGTGTAGTTTGCAGCTCGAGCTGCTCAAGCAGATGCTCTCTTTGAGTGCGGAAGAGGTCTATTTCTGGAAATTGAAGTGGGAGTTGGCGGGGTGGGGGGAAGCAAAATGGCAATCAAAAGTTATACATTATAAAGCCTGTCTGGCTGAGAAGAGAAACAAATGCTTTCACGACCCGGGATGCCTCAGCGTTCCCAACAGCAGGATGATTTATTTGTAGTTCTGATAGCTCTCTGAGCCTCTAAGCCAAAAGAGCAGCAGCAGTTCTGTTCTACTGCTGTGGCTGAGTGTAGGGGGCTCTGGGCATTACCCAGCCTGAAAAACTGGTGCTGCGGGAAGGGAAAGTGGGTATGGCTGTGGGTTTGGGCACCTCTGGTCCTGGGGCAGCCTTCATAGGTTTGCCTCTGGCTGAAGCAGCATGGAATTGAACTTTTGTGTTTGTTGGCTATGTCAGCCTTCCTTCAATTCTTTGGCTTGAATAATGACATCCCCCTTTGGTTCTGTGTGTGCTATTTGCTGCCAGTGTCATTCCAGTTGTGATGATTCTTTTATTCTTGTGCTGGTTGCCTACCAACATCATGGGTGTTTGAAAGCCTGGGGACAAACAGGAGCACGGCCACGGGTGGAGGACAGAGAGAGGTGCTTCTGAGCATCCTGTTAATGCTGAGCATGCGATGAGATGGGTATTGCTGCCGTTAACGTAGGCAGTTCTGTCTCTCTGTGAAACTGAGTGTTACTACAGAGCTGTATGAAATCTGTGGGCTGCTGTGTGCCACTTCCAGATGTCATGTTCTTACCTCTGTCAGATATTTCGTGTCTCTGTGAAGAAATGGCTTGATCTGCATGGTACTCCTATGCTCTCTTTTAAGGTATTCTTATAATGTTTAATATGGTCAGACAGCCTCCCACTGTCACTCTTCATTAGTTGCAAAACCTTCTCGGTTTGCTTTTGTTCCCATGCTGGACGGACGTTTTTGTTGGAAATGCTCTGTTTTCAACATATGTTCCCGTTTTTCCTGACAAACATGAATGTCTGTTGGCCACATCGAGAGGAGGTGGGAAAGGCCAAATTCATTCCTGGTGTCCCTTTAGCACAGCCAATGGATGGACCGCAAGGATCAGATTGGATCTGAGGTTTAGGTTGGGCTTACTGAAAGTTTAACCAGTTGTTATTGATAGGTTACTTTACTGATTGCACTAGAAATACTGTTAAGATGCTTTGGCACACCAAGAAACCAAACTTTCAAGTTAACAAAAGCTGATGTGTGATAGAGGAGGAATGCAGAGCTGGCAGCATATTCACCCCGCAGAAATGCCGGCGCTTCCGGGTGCTCAGAGCACAGGCATGGCTGACCCTTGCTCCAGACATAACTCCTCGGACCGTGAAAAACAAGGAGGCTTGAGCACACTGGGGACGGGCTGTATGGAAACACAGCCAAACCCTCTGCAAAGACCTCAGCCAGGGCTGGGAGCCCCGCTGCTGAGAGACCCCATCAGTGCTCCACATCTTCATCTTCTGCTCAGCTGTGATGAGACGGGGCTCCCGAGAGCTTCTGCTAATCCCAAATTCTGCATTGGAATTTCAGATTTTCTTTCAGCGCTTGCCCGTAAGATCTCCTTCCCTTGTTCATACATTCACTTTTTGTCTGCCTTATTCCCAAAAGTGCAGGCCTGCTCTGCCATAGTATGGCAAGAAGGAAGTAAAATATTCCCTTTTTACTATGCAAAGGGAGCTGCTGCCTAGCGCAGAGCTGGCTTCTAGATGAAAGAGTCAAATGCCAAACTGTTCTGTTTCAGTTTGAGCAGGAGCAGCTTTGATCTAGAAGAGATGACTCAGTCAGTAGCAGGGAGCAATTCTTTATAGTGAATTCAGAAATAAAGCCTTAAGATCTGGGCTGTGACGAGTCAGTCACAGCGTATGTTATGTGAAAATGAAAACCATAATGTCTGAAATGAAGTGTGGAAGTTTTCTGAAACAAAAGAAAAAAAAAAACCAAAACACTTGTGATATTGGTTGCCAAGAGCCGTCCTGCAGCCAGAGAGGGTTGGGGTGGGGGAAGATCACTCCTACAGCGATGGGAGCAGTGAGCAACGTGGACAAACCAGGAAGGGGAGAGACTTCCTGCACTGCAGCTCAGGCCAGAGGTGGGGCCAGGATTAAAATCTGGTTCTCTTGGACCTGAGTCAGACTCCATAATGCATGTTTGCAGCCTTGCCACCCTGATTTGATGCAACTCCTTTGCCACCGCGCTCTGGAGGAGAAGGCAGGTGCGGTGAGGCCTGACTCGGTCACAGGGTCAGCTCCGGTTGTGTGGAGCAGGGATGGC